>NW_020838018.1:4988505-5347937 GCF_003676395.1 Aethalodelphis obliquidens
AAAAAAAAAAAAAAAAAAAAAAAAAAAAGAATATTATTTCCTCTTATTGAAAGAAATTTTAGGTTATGAAATATTCAGCATCCTTTCTGCCTGGGTACCAATCTGTGCTAGATCTGGACCATTCATAATCCTTTCTAACTCAAAAAAGTGTCTGATTTAATAAATATGTAAAGGACTCATTATTATTAATGAATGTGGAAGGAGAGAATAAACCACCGTGCCTCTGCTTCATAAATAGTGTGAAACAGGTAGAAAGAGTGATGGACTCTGACAGGAGCAGGGAAAGTGCAGCATCACTAGCGGGAGCAGCTGGGGCATGGGTCAGGGAAGGCTCAGCAACTGCCTGCCACTGGAAGTTCACTTGGTCAGAGCCCAGCCAAGACCCAGACATGAGACCAAGGGAGGGGAAGTAAGCAGACCATCAAAGCCACTGAACTGGTGTCTCACTATCTGAAGAGGCTGTTTCACTCACTATTGGTGAAAGAGAAATCCATCACCATTGCACACTCCATGTTAACAGGGGTTGAACACTGCCTCCATTTAGCTTTTATGCTCTGTGGACTTTGTAGATGGTGACTAAAGTCATATGAGTAAACTCTGCCTTGAATGACCAGAGCACCCTTCTTGGGCTCTTTCCTGATAAACCACCACCTCCTTCTTTTGGAGGAACTCCTCGTCCTTTTAACAATTTTGCAAATTATCTAAAAGAGCAAGATGGAAATTTGTTTCCCAAATTACCCAGAGGGGTCCACTTGGTCCCAAACCCAAGTGATTGGGGTAATTGTGGTTCTTGCATCCATCAGCCAACCAATGACTGTTGCTTTTGTCTCTATGCCTCAGATGAGAAATCTTTCCAGTGTCCTTTCTATCCCGGGTGCTCAGGTTACTGGGCTCTACTAGGCACCTCCTCTGTTCCAAGCTAGGTCTTAGTTCTGTGCTTCATCTCTCAGAAAATTTGGGGGCAGGCCTGGTGGTAAAACATGTACCCACAGACACAGATTACACACACACATACATGTATTCTTTTTTTAAATTTATCAAAGTGTAGTTGATTTACAATGTTGTATTACTTTCAAGTGTGTAGCAAAGTGATTCAGTTATACATACATATATACATCTATATGTTTCAGATTCTTTTCCCTTATAGGTTATTATAAAATATTGAGTATAGTTCCCTGTGCTATACAGTAAGTACTTTCTGGTTATCCATACATGTATTCCTGAACACTGTAGATTGAATCTGAACACAAATACTGTAGGCTGTACAGAATCATTTTAATTTGTCAATTTAAAATTAGAATTCTTTGACCAGCTAAAATGCACTTTCAAAAATTCATCCTTAGATTTTATATACTTAAAAAATATATAAAAATCTCATGGATTCCAAGCCACTCAATTCATATTCAGATTTGGGTATTGTTACAACTATGTAGAAAATTGTACAATCCTTGGGAAAAAGTTTATACCAAAAACATAGGGACAGTACTAACCTTAATCTTTTTTTTTTTTAAATGGAAGTGCATTTCTTTTATTTATTTATTTATTTTATTTTACTTTTGGCTGTGTTGGGTCTTCGTTTCTGTGCGAGGGCTTTCTCTAGTTGTGGCAAGCAGGGGCCACTCTTCATCGCGGTGCGCGGGCCTCTCACTATCGCGGCCTCTCTTGTTGCGGAGCACAGGCTCCAGACGCGCAGTCTCAGTAGTTGTGGCTCACGGGCCTAGTTGCTTCACGGCATGTGGGATCTTCCCACACCAGGGCTCAAACCTGTGTCCCCTGCATTAGCAGGCAGATTCTCAACCATTGCGCCACCAGGGAAACCCTAACCCTAATCTTAAAAACTTCTTTTATTGACCTTTTATTCTACAGTAAAATCTCAACAGCAAACACCTATTGTCACTGAAATAAAGAGAACATGGAGTAGTTCTCCTGGATTTAATAATAAAGTAGAGAAAGAGTATTTTATAAAAAACGTTCCACTTGGGACTTCTCTGGTAGTGCAGTGGTTAAGAATCTGCCTGCCAATACAGGGGACATAGGTTCGAGCCCTGGTCCAGGAAGATCCTACATGCCGCAGAGCAACTAAGCCCATGCACCGCAACTACTGAGCCTGCGCTCTAGAGCCCACGAACCACAACTACTGAACCCATGTGCCACAACTACTGAAACCTGTGTGCCCTAGAGCCTGTGTGCCACAACTACTGAGCCCACGCACAGCAACTACTGAAGCCCGTGCTCCTAGAGAATGTGCTCCACCACAAGAGAAGACACTGCAATGAGAAGCCCACACACCACAATGAAGAGTAGCCCCACTCACCACAACTAGAGAAAGCCCATGCGCAGCAATGAAGACCCAATGCAGCCAAAAATAAAAACTAAAAAAAAAAAACCTCTCTATTTATCTAAGACAATTTGAATAATAATGGGATCACAAATGAAAATGAAAGTGAAAAGAAAAATCAGAATTGCTAATTAAAAACAAAAGTGTTTTAAGGGGAATATCACTTGGCAGTTTGCATTCCAGTCAATAAATTCACATCAGGTTATTTGAAAATTGCCTAAGAAATGAATTTTTACTAGTTTAAAAAAGTTTACCATTACATAAATGAAAACGTCAATGTATATATTCTTTGTTGAGAATGAGAAATTTAACTTTTAAGTTTAACTTTTAAAAACACAAATATATGTTTCTTGAGTAAAGATTCATTAGCCTTGTAAGTTAAATAATATTAATTCCTCTAAGTTTACATTTCTTAAGTTATACATTCTACTGGAAAATCCACTTTTTCATGTTTGTCATTGTATGACCATTACTACATAAAACTAAATAAAGTTTTATTATATTAACAAACAGAATATGTAACTTGTACTCTTGAGACAGCAAGCAATATTTTGGAAATGACAAGTGAATGAACATTATACATTATTCAATGATAAACAACTTAGCCCAAATCACAACTACTCTATATATTTTGTATTAAAGTTGAATATCTATTGTAAATTTATATTTTCCCAGAATAAGGACATTTTCTTTTATCTTCATGATTAACTGAGAGTTACATTAATCATACATGGATTATCAATTTTCAAGTTCATATAATAATATTAAAACTCTGTCTAAAAGTCTTATTAAAGGTAACATAACCTAACACTCTTCTATTTTCTTGAGGTGGACATAAAATATCATCATCTGGTAATGGATATCTGTGTTGTACAAGCAATTTGTTTCAAGGCTGAGTAAACAGAGGAAGAGGGATGTAACATGCATGTCATTTGGGAAAATGGATGGATCAAATTTTTAGAGTTGGCAGGAGGAAACAGGGTGAAGAGAACTGTGGAAAAGAGCAACCATTATTGGGGATTGTCCTCAAGAAAAGGAGCTATAAAAAAGAAAACATATTGCAATTCTGAAATTGGGAGAATGGTACTTGAGGTAACTCTCGTTTGGGTCTGTGCTTCATCTTAGGAAGTCTCCTGAGAGCCAGGAAAAGAGACCATGAGTTGAAGGATATGAAGAAAATGGAATTGGAATTAAATGGAAAACATGATAGAGAATTCAAAGAAACAGGTTGACTTTTATTTGCTCAGCAAAAGTGTGGAGATAAATGATACTAGCAATTATAGATTAGAGGACCTAATTTACTACAGTTTGTTTATACATTTGGATTTTTTTGTTATTGTTTTTTGCCAGAACCATAGAGAGGAGGGTAAATGGGGTCCACTGAAGATTGAGGACTGTGACAATTAGAAATGGCTTGAAGTCAACATATGAGTTATTCCAGGAGACAATCCTTGACTACCATGGTCCAGGCTGGCAATGATTTCAGTGAGTACAAGAGCCACTGAGAGGAACAGGAAGCTTCAGTCCACCGCAGGCTCTGCAGGTGGTTGATGAGATTAGGGTGGTTCAGCCTGAAGTAGAACTGAAGCAGAAATTGAGGCTATTGAATTAGACTGTAATAAGGAAGATGCTGTTTTAACTGACAGCTCTCCCCCAAAGGATTTGACTTAGCTGTATGGCTTAGACTTGAATTTTGAAATTCTTCATTAATCTTCTTGCTTACTTAATATGCTTCAAAGCTCATAGAAGACAGATGTTCCCTGTGATAATGTCCCTCCGTCAAGTGAAAGCTATTGTGATGTTCCGGTTTCATCCTATTGCTAATATGACTCTTGAGGCTGGGCTTTTGGGGTTGGGTCTTCTCCTCTGGGGAGAGATTAGCACACAGTGTCAGAGGCTTGGCCTATGTCCAGAGAGCATAAAGCCAGACACAAATTTCTCCACTACAAGCTGCATTAATGTGATTGGGGCTCCATTTGTGAACTGCCAAGGCCATTTTTTCAAAAGGTTCTCTGATTGTTGATATCTGTCCCTCGGCTTTTCTCCAAACCCAGTTCTATTTATGAATTAACTGTAAGAGTTAACTGTGCCTACTGCAACAGATACCAATTTTTCATATGTGATCCTCTGACACCTCATTCAACTGACATTTGTGAACAGAGGGTATAAGCAAGCTATTCTGGGAGATGACTTGTTGCTATTTGAATTCTGATCATTCTTTTTTGTTAGCAAAGTTTGACAAGTCACATTTCAATAAAGAAAATTATTAATACTGGGTATTTATTACTAGGATGTCTATTGGTATTGGGTGCCAGCAATGGCAGCCTCGTTATTTTCAGGTGTCTTATCCTGGGTGCCCCTCAAAGCCGAGGTAAGTCAATGATAGCTAATCACAAAGGGCTCCTTCACTATTAGTCAAAACTCTTACACTCCCATTATCCATTAATACATTTATTTAAACTCTTTCTGGCTCCACTCCCTGCTCAAAGGTATAAAACAGTCCATCAGACCGTTTAATATATAAACCTTCATTGATATTCAAAACTACTTGAAGAACAGAACATGGAGTCCTGGCAGCCTCCCCAACATTGGCATTCAGTTTAGTTCTATCTATATAAAAAATTAAGCAGCCTTTTAAAAAATGCAGCACGGTGCTGCAATGCCCTTCTGCGATGCCTTATCTCCTTTTTCTTGGGAGGTTTCAGGAAAACTTCTAATAGATGAGAAGTTTAACAAACCAAATGCATGTAGCATTAACATTGTGTCATTTTAATGACCCCAGATATTCAAGATCTTCCTTTTCTCCAAGAAAACCCCTCAGACACAGAGGAATGCTTTGGTATCTGTCTGTAGCTTGAATGCTAAGGCTTTCCTTAGGTGAACTTGGGTTCTGTTACTAGAATAACTTTTTTTTCAGCCAATCATATTATGTGAGGAAGGACCTTAACCGTTTCAACTAGATTTTCAAATTCATTTTTGTAAAGATCTGCAAAGTACTCTCTGGTGATTTTTAAAAATGTTTTTCAGTGGTGATGTCCTTATCATTTCTTATTTTGTATATTTGGGTTTTCTCCCTATCTTATTCAAGCTGGCTAGTAATTTGTCTACTTTTAAATATGTTCAAAACCCAGAATTCTTCTCTCTTAAGACTACTGTTCTATATTCTCCATGTCATTAATTTTTGTTTTTACTTTTATTTCCTTCCTCATGCTTTCTCTGATTTCTTTTATTGTCTTTAATTCTTTGAACTGGGAATTTATTATTTTAATTATTTAAATTTTAATGCTAAAAGTGTTTTAGTGCTATTAATTTTCCCCTGATAATTACTTTCTGGTACGTGATGTTCTCATTTTATTTTATTTTTTAGAAAATTCTGTAATTTCAGTTTGTATTTTTCCTTTCACCTAAGGTTTGTTCAACACAAGGTACATTAATTTCCAAGTGGAAGGACTTTTGCGTGTTCTTTTTTGTTCGTAATTCCTAGTTTTATTGAGGTGTTTTATTACAGATCAGAATTTGCTGATGTTTTCTACATGACCTAATATATGTTTTTTTTTTTTAATGTTTCATGAGCATGTGAGAAATAAGAGTATGCTTTATTATCCGGGTGTAGAATTTTACATATATCCATAAGATTTGCCATACTGAGGATGTTGTTTAGGCTTTCTATCTTCCTACATAATTGTTTGTTTACTTGATCTGTCTTGTACTGAGAGTGTAATAAAGTCTTCTCTTATTACTGTTTCTATCCATGTTTTCTTCTATTTCCTAAAGTTTCTGCTTTATAATGATGTTTGCTATTTTATTTGATACATAATATTCCTTAGTATTATATTTTGCAAATTGTGGCTCTTAGTATGAAAATGCGGGCTTCTTTATTATATTTAGTATTTTTTGGCTTGAATTCTACATTGTCTGATATTGGGTTAACTGCTTCCCTTAAGTTTCCTTTTACTTTGTATAATTTTGTCCATTATTTTGTTTTTAGTCTCTTTGAATTATTTCTTTTAGTTGTGTCTCTTTCACAGAGCATATAACTGAGTCTTTCTTTATAAGTCAAATTGAAAATAATTTTTCCTTCTAATGGTAAAGTCCATTTGTATTTATTGTTAAGACATGTTTAACCTTAAATTTGTCATAATATTTTATAAATTTATTTTGTTGTAATTTCTATTTCGTCCTCTACCAAATGTAGTTAAATTTGTCTTTCACTTTATCTCCTTCTCTGATTTTTTAAACATCTTTATTAGAGTATAATTGCTTTACAATGGTGTGTCAGTTTCCACTTTATAACAAAATGAATCAGTTATACATATACATATGTCCCCAATAACTCTTCCCTCTGGCATCTCCCTCCACCCCACCCTCCCTATCCCACCCCTCTACGTGGTCACAAAGTACCGAGCTGATCTTCCTGTGCTATGCGTCTGCTTCCCACTAGCTATCTATTTTACATTTGGTAGTGTATATATGTCCATGCCACTCTCTCACTTTGTCCCAGCTTACCCTTCACCCTCCCCGTATCCTCAAGTCCATTCTCTAGTAGGTCTGCATATTTATTCCCATATTGCCCCTGGTTCTTCCGACCAGTTTTTCTAGATTCCATATGTATGTGTTAGCATACGGTATTTGTTTTTCTCTTTCTGACTTACTTCACTCTGTATGACAGTCTCTAGGTCCATCCACCTCACTACAAAAAACTCAGTTTCGTTCCTTTTTATGCCTGAGTAATATCCTATTATATACATATGCCACATCTTCTTTATCCATTCATCTGTTGATGGACACTTAGGTTGCTTTGATGCTATGGCTATTGTAAATAGAGCTGCAATGAACATTGTGGTACATGACTCTTCTTGAATTATGGTTTTCTCAGGGTATCTGCTCAGTACTGGGATTGCTGGGTTGTATGGTAGTTCTATTTTTAGTTTTTTAAGAAACCTCCATACTGTTCTCTATAGTGGCTGTATCAGTTTACATTCCCACCAACGGTGCAAGAGGGTTCCCTTTTCTCCACACCCTCTCCAGCATTTATTGTTTGTAGATTTTTTGATGATGACCATGCTGACCGGTATGAGATGATATCTCCTTGTAATTTTGATTTGCATGTATCTAATGATTAGTGATCTTGAGCATCCTTTCATGTGTTTTTTGGCAATCTGTACATTGTCTTTGGAGAAATGTCTCTTTAGGTCTTCTGCCCATTTTTGGATTGGGTTGTTTGTTTTTTTGATATTGAGCTGCATGACTTGCTTGTACGTTTTGGAGATTAATCATTTTTCAGTTGCTTCATTTGCAAATATTTTCTCCCATTCTGAGGGTTGTCTTTTCATATTGTTTATGGTTTCCTTTGTTGTGCAAAAGCTTTTAAGTTTCATTAGGTCCAAATTGTTTATTTTTGTTTTTATTTCCATTTCTCTAGGAGTTGGGTGAAAAAGGATCTTGCTGTGATTTATGTCATAGAGTGTTCTGCCTATGTTTTCCTCTAAGAGTTTGATGGTGTCTGACCTTACATTTAGGTCTTTAATCCATTTTGAATTTATTTTTGTGTATGGTGTTAAGGAGTGTTCTAATTTCATTCTTTTCCATGTAGTTGTCCAATTTTCCCAGCACCAATTATTGAAGAGACTGTCTTTTCTCCACTGCATATTCTTGCTTCCTTTATTAAAGATAAGGTGACCATATGTGTGTGGGTTTATCTCTGGGCTTTCTATCCTGTTTCATTGATCTATATTTCTGTTTTTGTGCCAGTACCATACTGTCTTGATTACCGTAGCTCTGTAGTATAGTCTGAAGTCAGGGAGCTTGATTCTTCCAAGCTCCATTTTTCTTTCTTAAGATTGCTTTGGCTATTTGGGGTCTTTTGTGTTTCCATGCAAATTCTGAAATTTTTTGTTCTACTTCTTTAAAAAATGCCAGTGGTAGTTTGATAGGGATTGCATTGAATCTGTAGATTGCTTTGGGTAGTAGAGTCATTTTTACGATGTTGAGTCTTCCAATCCAAGAACATGGTATATCTCTCCATCTATTTGTATCTTTAATTTCTTTCATCAGTGTCTTATGATTTTCTACATACAGGTCTTCTGTCTCCTTAGGTAGGTTTATTCCTAGATATTTTATTCTTTATTTGCAATGGTAAATAGGAGTGTTTTCTTAATTTCATTTTCACATTCTTCATCATTAGTGTATAGGAATGCCAGAGATTTCTGTGCATTAATTTTTTATCCTGCTACTTTACCAAATTCATTGATTAGCTCTAGTAGTTTTTGGTAGCATCTTTAGGATTCTCTATGTATAGTATCATGTCACCTGCAAACAGTGACAGCTTTACTTCTTCTCTTCTAACTTGGATTACTTTTATTTCTTTCTCTTCTCTGATTGCTGTGGCTAAAACTTCCAAAACTATGTTGAATAAGAGTGGTGAGAGTGGGCAACCTTGTTTTGTTCCTGATCTTAGTGGAAATGGTTTCAGTTTTTCACCATTGAGGATGATGTTGGCTGTGGGCTTGTCATATATGGCCTTTATTATATTGAGGAAAGTTCCCTCTATCCTTACTTTCTGGAGAGTTCTTATCATCAGTGGGTGTTGAATTTTGTCAAAAGCTTTCTCGGCATCTATTGAGATGATCATATGTTTTTTCTCCTTCAATTTGTTAATATGGTGTATCACATTGATTGATTTTCAAATATTGAAGAATCTTTGCAAACCTGTGATAAACCCCTCTTGACCATACTGTATGATCCTTTTAATGTGCTGTTGGATTCTGTTTGCTAGTATTCGGTTGAGGATTTTTGCATCTATGTTCATCAGTGATATTGATCTGTAGTTTTCTTTCTTTGTAACATCTTTGTTTCGTTTTAGTATCAGAGTGATAGTGTCCTAGTACAATGAGTTTGGAAGTGTTCCTCCCTCTACTATATTTTGGAAGAGTTTGAGAAGGATAGGTGTTAGCTCTTCTCTAAATGTTTCATAGAATTCACCTGTGAAGCCATCTGGTCTTGGGCTTTTGTTTGTTGGAAGATTTTTAACTGCAGTCTCAATTTCAGTGCTTGTGGTTGGTCTGTTCATATTTTCTATTTCTTCCTGATTCAGTCTCGGAAGGTTGTGCATCTAAGAATTTGTCCATTTCTTCCAGGTTGTCCATTTTATTGGCATATAGTTGCTTGTAGTAATCTCTCATGATCCTTTGTATTTCTACAGTGTCAGTTGTTACTTCTCCTTTTTCATTTCTAATTCTATTGATTTGAGTCTTCTCCCTTTTTTTCTTGATAAGTCTGGCTAATGGTTTATCCATTGTGTTTATCTTCTCAAAGAACCAGCTTTTACTTTTATTGATCTTTGCTATCGTTTCCTTCATTTCTTTTTCTTTTATTTCTGATCTGATCTTTATGATTTCTTTCCTTCTGCTAATTTGCGGGTTTTTTTTTTTGTTCTTCTTTATCTAGTTGCTTTAGGTGTAAGGTTAGGTTGTTTATTTGAGATGTTTCTTGTTTCTTAAGATAGGCTTGTATAGCTATAAACTTCTCTCTTAGAACTGCTTTTGCTGCATCCCATAGGTTTTGGATTGTTGTGTTTTCATTGTCATTTGTTTCTATGTATTTTTTGATTTCCTCTTTGATTTTTTCAGTGATTTCTTGGTTATTATGTAATGTGTTGTTTAGCTTCCATTTGTTTGTATTTCTTACAGTTTTTTTTTCCTGTAATTGATATGCAGTCTCATAGCGTTGTGGTCAGAAAATATACTTGATAAGATTTCAATTTTCTTAAATTTACCAAGGGTTGATTTATGACCCAAGATATGATCTATCCTGGAGAATGTTCCATGAGCACTTGAGAATAATGTGTATTCTGTTGTTTTCAGATGGAATGTCCTATAAATATCAATTAAGTCCATCTCGTTCAATGTATCATTTAAAGCTTGTGTTTCCTTATTTATTTGCATTTTGGATGATTTGTCCATTGGTGAAAGTGGGGTGTTAATGTCCCCTACTATGATTGTGTTAATGTCGATTTCCCCTTTTATGGCTGTTAGTATTTGTCTTATATATTGAGGTGCTCATATGTTGGGTGCATAAATATTTACAATTGTTATATCTTCTTCTTGGATTGTTCCCTTGATCATTATGTAGTGTCCTTCTTTGTCTCTTGTAATAGTCTTTGTTTTAAAGTCTATTTTGTTTTATCTGAGAATTGCTACTCTAGCTTTCTTTTGATTTCCATTTGCATGTAATATCTTTCTCTATCCCCTCACTTTCAGTCTGTAGGTCTCCCTAGGTCTGAAGTGGGTCTCTTGTAGACAGCATATATATGGGTCTTATTTTTTTATCCATTCAGCCAGTCAATGTCTTTTGGTTGGATAATTTAATCGATTTACTTTTAAGGGAATTATCGATATGTAGCTTCCTATTACCATTTTCTTAATTGTTTTGGGTTTATTATTGTATGTCTTTTCCCTCTCTTGTGTTTCCTGCTGAGAGAAGTTCCTTTAGCATTTGTTGTAAAGCTGGTTTGATGGTGCTCAATTCTCTTAGCTTTTGCTTGTCTGTAAAGGTTTTAATTTCTCCGTCAAATCTGAATGAGATCCTTGCTGGGTAATCTTCGTTGTAGGTTTTTCTCTTTCATCACTTTAAACATGTCCTGCCACTCACTTCTGGCTTGCAGAGTTTCTGCTGAAATTTCAGCTGTTAACGTTACGGGGATTCCCTTATGTGTTACTTGTTGTTTTTCCCTTGCTGCTTTTATATTTGTTCTTTGTATTTAATTCTTGATAGTTTGATTAATATGTGTCTTGGCATGTTTCTCCTTGGATTTATCCTGTATGGGACTCTGTGTTTTTCTTGGACTTGATTAACTATTTCCTTTCCCATATTAGGGAAGTTTTCAACTATGATCTCTTCAAATATTTTCTCGGTCCCTTTCTTTTTCTCTTTTTCATGTGGGACCCCTATGATTCAAATGTTGGTGAGTTTAATGTTGTCCCAGAGATCTCTGAGACTCTCTTCAATTCTTTTCATTCTTTTTTCTTTATTCTGCTCTGCAGTAGTTATTTCCACTATTTTATCTTCCAGGTCACTTATCCGTTCTTCTGCCTCAGTTATTCTGTTACTTATCCCTTCTAGAGAATTTTTATTTTCATTTATTGTGTTGTTCATCTCTGTTTGTTTGCTGTTTAGTTCTTCTAGGTCCTTGTTAAACGTTTCTTGTATTTTCTCCATTCTATTTCCAAGATTTTGGATCATCTTTACTTTCATTATCCTGAGTTATTTTTCTGGTAGACTATTTCCTCTTCATTTGTTAGGTCTGGTGGGTTTTTGCCTTGCTCCTTCATCTGCTGTGTGTTTATCTGTCTTCTCATTTTGCTTAACTTACTGTGTTTGGGGTTTCCTTTTCATAGGCTGCAGGTTCATAGTTTCCATTGTTTCTGGTGTCTGTCCCCAGTGGCTAAGGTTGGTTCAGTGGGTTGTGTAGGCTTCCTGGTGGAGGAGACTAGTGCCTGTGTTCTGGTGGATGAGGCTGGATCTTGTCTTTCTGGTGGGCAGGCCCACATCTTGTGGTGTGTTTTGGGGTGTCTGTGGGCTTATTATGATTTTAAGCAACCTCTCTGCTAATGGATGGGGCTGTGTTCCTGTCTAGCTAGTTGTTTGACATAGGGTGTCTAGCACTGTAGCTTGCTGGTCATTGAGTGGAGTTGGATCTTGGTGTTGAAATGGAGATCTCTGGGAGATTTTCGCTGTTTGATATTATGTGGAGCTGGGAGGTCTCTTGTGAACCAGTGTCCTGAACTTAGCTCTCCCACCTCAGAGGCACAGCCCTTATGCCTGGCTGGTGCACCAAGAGCCTCTCCTCCACATGGCTCAAAAGAAAAGGGAGAAAAAAAGAAAGAAAGAAGGAGATAAAATAAAATAAAGTTATTAAAATAAAAAGTAATTATCAAGAAAATTTTTTTTTAAGTAATTAAAAAAGAAAAAGGACAGACAGAAACCTAGGACAAATGGTAAAAGCAAAGCTATACATACAAAATCACACACAGAAGCATACACATACACACTCACAAAAAGAGAAAAAGGGGGAAAAAATATATATCTTTGCTACCAAAGTCCACCTCCTCAATTTGGGATGATTCATTGTCTATTCAGGTATTCCACCGATGCAGGGTACGTCAAGTTGATTGTGGAGATTTAATCCGCTGCTCCTGAGGCTTTTGAGAGAAATTTCCTTTTCTCTTCTTTGTTCGCACAGCTCCTGGGGTTCGGCTTTGGATTTGGACCCGCCTCTGCATATAGGTCACCTGAGGATGTCTATTCTTTCTTCAGACAGGACGGGGTTAAAGAAGCAGCTGATTTGGGGGCTCTGGCTCACTTAGGCCAGGGGCATGGAGGGGTACACGTGCAGGGCAAGCCTGCAGCAGCAGAGGCCTGCGTGACGTTGCACCAGTCTGAGGCGCACCATGCGTTCTCCCGGGGAAGTTGTCCCTGGATCGTGGGACCCTGGCGGTGGCGGGCTGTGCAGGCTCCCGGGAGGGGAGGTGTGGATAGTGACCTGTGCTTGCACACAGGTTTCTTGGTGGCTGCAGCAACAGCAGCCTTAGCGTCTCATGCCCGTCTCTGGGTTCCACACTGATAGCCGCGGCTCGCGTCCATCTCTGGAGTTCCTTTAAGCGGTGCTCTTAATCCCCTCTCCTCGCGTACCAGGAAACAAAGAGGCAAGAAAAATTCTCTTGTCTCTTCAACAGCTCCAGAACTTTTCCCGGACTCCCTCCCGGCCAGCTGTGGTGCACTAGCCCCCTTCAGGCTGTGTTCATGCAGCCAACTCCAGTCCTTTTCCTGGAATCCGACCAAAGCCCGAGCCTCAGCTCCCAGCCCTCACCTGCCCAGGCAGGTGAGCAGACAAGCTTCTCGGGCTGGTGAGTGCTGGTCAGCACGGATCCTCTGTGCAGGAATCTCTCCCCTTTGCCCTCTGCACCCCTGTTGCTGAGCTCTCCTCCGTGGCCCCGAAGCTTCCCCCTCCACCACCAGCAGTCTCCTCCTGTGAAGGGGCTTCCTAGTGTGTGGAAACCTTTCCTCCTTCACAGCTCCCTCCCACTGGTGCAGGTCCCATCCCTATTCTTTGTCTCTGTTTTTTCTTTTTTCTTTTACCCTACCCAGGTACATGGGGAGTTTCTTGCCTTTTGGGGGGTCTGAGATCTTCTGCCAGCGTTCAGTAGGTGTCCTGTAGGAGTTGTTCCACAAGTAGATGTATTTCTGATGTATTTGTGGGGAGGAAGGTGATCTCCGTGTCTTAATCTTCTGCCATCTTGAAGCTCCCTCCCTTTTTCTGAATTTTGTCAACTTTCTTTTCATTGGTTCTTCATTTTTCATTCATTTCTGTTCTTTGTTTTTGATTTCTAATCCGTTTTATTTTTTAATGCACTCCAATGCTTGTTTACATATATTTATTTCCATGTGCAGTGTTATCTTACAGTGTTATTCTGCCCATTATTGTTTCTGTGAGGGAGGGATTTTCCTCAGTTGATTTGTGCTGAATTTTGTCTTATAATTACTTTGCAGTAATTTTGTGGATTGGTTAATCTTTTTTAGTTAGTTCTGTGGCTTTGGGATGTTTTACAAGATTCTTAGTTTAAAGCCTCCCTTATCTGTCAGTATAGCCAAGCCCAGATACTTCAGTGGATTATTATTATTATTTTTGGTGGGGGAAATATTGTGTGTCTTGAATTTCTTTGGTTTTCTTTTGTTTTGCAAAACTCTAAATGTTTCCCTTTTGCTGTTTTCCCCCTCTTCCACTCAATCGCCAAGCCACACTTCTTCCTTCCTTTTAGCCTTTCCCCACGCCATCCAAGGAGTCTTCATGTTTTGAAGAATGTCTCTTCAAATAGTGTGTTCTTTAAGTCTCTTCCCTGAGGCCCATGTGTTGATCTACCCAGACACATTTTTCATATTTCTCTACATAAAATGGACTTACTCTTTCTGGCAGTGGTTTTAAATCAAACAGTCTTCATTGACAGCTTCCTTCTTCTTTCTTTTTCACAGTTTTTCTTAGTCTGTTTTGCTCATCAAAAAACCTTGTTAAATTTTTGGGAATGCTGTATTAAAATGTAAATTGAGGCATGTTAAAATTTTAGGAATTTATTTGAGTAAAAATTGACTTGAATTGAGCAGCATTAAACCAAAAGTGATGAAAAATGATCTGTTGATAGGAGCTAGGGGAAAATTCTTTAGAGAAAAGGCAGAAACAAAGTAAGGAAATTATTGTTTGGCTGTTGGTGATTGGTTATCCTTAGGTTTCTCTTTTGTAACCTTGGGGTGTTTACAAGCTTATATTTTGGTTTGCTGATGTAGGCACCCTCGGCATTAGAGGCACATCCGTCAAATGGCCTACTTGAAAAAAATTAACTTAACAATTCCTCCCTTTTCATACATGAGAGACTGACCAAAAATTTGGTATTAACACCACTCTTAGTTATCATCAAATTTAAATTGTTCCTGTCTCATCATGAAACTCATAGGTTATCACATCAGATCTGTGGAAGAATTACTTTTGCTTTTTATCCCGTTGTTCATCTTGCTTCTGTTCTCCAAGCACAGTGAAACCATCTGGTGTGTTGCTGATGGAAAACATGCATTTAAGGTCTTTGAGAGAACACAGCACACCAGGGAGACTATAATGATGACTATCAGCAGGAGAATGCTAAGAGACTATAGTATACTCCTTCACCAGAATCTCCATGAACCAAACCAGTTGGTATCAAATAAATCAAAGAATGAAACTGATAGAGTATCAACCTGTTTTAGCCAAGTAGCTTGTTTGCTAATTTTTTGTATTTGAGTTTCTACAATGCCAGAGGTGTTGATCAGGATACAGCAGAAGGTATTTTCTATGGCACAGATTCTTCCTTGTTCAGCCAACAAGTACTCTAAAGCAATTCTATTATCTAAAAACACATTAGCAAGGGATCCTGCTGTGCACCTATGACCTTAGCAGTAGACTCAGCAGTGGTTGCCAGAGTTAAGAAGAACTTTCTAATCATATATTTGTTTGTACTAACTCCAAGACAAGGAAAAAGGGACCATCAAATGACACTCATCTAGGGGGTAACATCTGCTGGTAAGCTTCTATTTGGTTGACAGTATAAGTTCAAGGAAGTGGACCAATGTTGAGTTTCTGAGGTATTATGAAGGGACAATGGAACAGTGAATACAGAAAGAACACACTGTCATTTTATCTTCCCGCTCTCAGACAATTAGTCACCCAAGGGTAGGGGTCATTGTCAAAACCTCCAAATATAAAGGTAGCCAGGAAGTGTACATAGGGCTTCCTCAGAAGTATTAGTGTTCATGGACCCATTGGTTGGTATAGAGGAGTTAGCATCCTTCAACCAAGACTCAAATACTGTATTATCACATATTGAAAGACCACCTAAAGATATGGCCCTGATAGCAAGCCTACAAATGGCCTGATTTACACTGGCTGTTCTGCAGTGTAAATATATTCATATATATACAATTTATATATTGTATATATATTCATATATATACAATTTATATATTGTATATATATTCAGTGGAGTTTGTTTTTCCTTCCCAGGATGGAGTGAAGTTGAGGCAAGGAACAAGGGTATGTGGATTTAGTATTTTACTTTATAAAAGAGATCTGTGGATCAATTTACAGTGGCATTGGGATTCCAGTGAAATTATACACTTAGAGTCTCCCTACCAATACCTTTTCTTAATTTGGATCATTTTATCTGGGCCATGATTAGTTCCAGAAAGTAGAACTTTTAGTAATGGCATTTTTAAGGACTCAGGAAAAACCAGGCAGCTGTCCAGGCCCTCACTGAGTCCTCATTTAATATTAAATTTGCACCCTTGTTGGTCCCAACATTGCTGTTCCAGCTTAGGAGTCAGATTTTGTCTTTTATATAAATTATCATGAATAATTTGGTTAGAATCTATCTTACGGAGTTCATTCAAGTTGCATATTGGAACAGTTTTAGTGCTGGCCGATTTAGCATGGAAGTCTGCTACAGCATTTCCCTGATACCCAGGTTCTATTTTTCCAGTATAAGCTTCAATTTTAATAATTGCAATTTGGTTAGGCAATAGAATGGCAGAAGACAGTTCCTTTACTTGCGGTCCATTTTTGATTGGGGTTCTGCTAGAAGTGAAGATCTCTGTCTGTTTCCATAATATATCAAAGCCATGGACCACCCTAAAGGCATATTTGCTATGGGTATAAAGGTTTACTGATTTTCCTTTGGATAGCTGACAAGCCCAAGCAAGGACATGCAATTCTGCTGGTTAAGCAGGTGTAAATTGGGGAAAATTTTCCTTTACCAATAGTTCTTGTTAAGTTGTTACAGCATATTCTGCTTGATATTTCCCTTCTGCATTCTTAGCATAGGACTCATCGGCAAAGAGTATCAAGTCTTGGTTTTCTAATGGTGTGTCCTGTAAGTCAGTATGGCAGGGGTCAAGAACCATGACACTACGTCTACAAAGTTATGATGATCTGTAGCATCATCAGCCAAGGGTAGCAGGGTTAGCAGGGTTGAGAAAGTTGCAGCACTCATGATGGAGGTTAGAAGATGAAAGGAGAAAGATCTCATGTTAGGCTACTTGCTGAAAAATGTTGAGCTTGTTATAAGCTTTAGAGACTGTCAACAGCATGAGGTATTTGTAAGTATAAGTCAGATCCTAATAACAATTCAGCTGAGGTTTCCACTAATTTAGCTGCTGTGGCTACTGCTTTCAAACAGCTTGGACATGCTCTGGCTAGAGGGTCTAATTGTAAGTAAGCTACAGGTCTGTGTTTTCCTCCATAAAACATAGATCTGTAGAATTCCTAGAGCCTGGTTTTGTGTTAGAATTCCTAGAGCCTGGTTTTCATGCTTGTGGATAGATAAAGTGAAAGGTTTTGTACAATTTGGTAAACCTAGGTCCAAAGTTTGTTGCAGGGCTAATTTATTTGACTAAAGGCTTGCTCATGATTATGTTCCCAAGGTACAGACTCTGGAATTGAGTTTCTTGTAAGCTCATACAGGGAATACTTTCCCCCACAATCAAGAACAAGGAAGGGTATTCATTCTCATTGCTTTGATTCAATGTCATTGCTGGGTCCACTTTCTGTGTTGTGCTCAGTGCTTATGTGAAGCCCAGTGTCCAGCTACAATATCACTTGATGTCATAGCTAGTGGGATTCTGCAGAGATAAGATGTCTCTTAGGAACATTGGTCGAATATGTGCATAGGACCCCATCATGAGAATCATTGTAGAAAGGTTGTTCTATTCTGTGCTATCCCTGGAGGGGAGAGGGATCTTTAGAGAAGCTTTTCCCATGGTGGGTATGGCTCCCTGCTCTCTCCAGGGCTGCCAGTGATCTCAGCTGGCAACCTCGGTTCCCAGGGGTATGATGTGTCTTCAGGGTCTATTCTAAGAAAAAGAGACCTAGAAGAGGGTCTAACTTGGAAGAGAGACTTTAGGGTGACTGAAGAATTTAACAGCAACAACAACAAAACAATAACCATATTAAAAACTCCTATAAACAGCAGTAAATCCTAATACAACTTTAAACACTCCACCAATGTGTCCCACTTTGTCCCTGTTAAACCAAGCATTGGCTTCATCTTATTACTGAATCTGGAATAAGCAGTGATCTTGTTAGCACCTAGAGCATAGACGGGTGAGGTGTGACTTTCTGTCAATACTGCTGTTCAGATCTGATGCATGAAAAGCGTGATGTCTTATCTCTGATTTTATCTGTATGCATGGAGTGGTCCATGCTTTGGATAAAACATGGCCCAAACCACAGGTACTTTGATGTTCAGGCTTTTTAATTAACCACAGCACACAATAGTTTGTTGGATGCAAGATCATTAAGAGGTTGGTTATTTAACTATGTGGCTACAGGAAGCTATATTTTCACTCAATAAAAATGTCCTTTTTCTTTTTTATAAGAATAATTAGCCAATCAAAATGAGCTCTCGGCCAGAGCAAAGCAGTGCAATGGACCAGATCCTTGAGGGAGGCTGAGGTGAAGCTCCTGTGATAAAGTAATGCTCGCTAAGGACCTCTGACACTGCTCCTTTTTTTTAAAGAAGGATTTGTGTTTAATTAGTTTTGTAAACCATTTTTTTAAACAGTAAAGACTGGAAAGTTAGGGAAAAATTGTTAATGAGAATGGCTATGTCAAAACTAAATGCAAGATGGAGTCAGGCAATCTTCTCTGAACTGTCCTAAGATATGAGTATGAGACACACTGGTGGTTTCTATATCCTGTCCTTCCTTGCTAAATAATCACACAGACAGAAGCTTAGCCCTCCGATTTTTGATAGTTAATAAATATTGGTCAAATATCATTGTGTACATGCTAATGCCTTTGGCAGAGGCAGAGAGGGAAAATGGATTGTCCCCTTCCCTATATATTTGATACTTCTCTGATAGAAGTGACAAGGTTTGCATGTTTGTTATCCATCAACCAAATTCCCAAAGCATATATTTTTGACAGCACCCTCCCCAGTGATGGGAACTCCTTTACCTTCCAACGTGTTATGGTATTTCACAAATCCCCTACTACATAGGGTTCACAAGGAAAAATATATATTGCAATGGTGTCAAGTGATAGATGTACACCACAAAATAATCACAGGGCTGGGTAATCCCAAGGTGGGTGTGAACATTCATGACTAGAAATGTCTAGACCGGAAAAATACATTTGTTAGCACAAAACATTTTGGTGAGCAAAACACCTGGCCACTTGCTATAAATGATAAATTTGTATTTTTTATTTCATGGCCAGTTTTCCTCTTCCAGGGACTTAATTATCCCATGTACATTGCTCCCAGCAGAGACACAGAGAGACACACAGCAGTCTCATTTAATCTATTAGATTGCTTTTTTTCCACTGCCTCAAGGTACAGAGGCCTGAGTCATCGAATAAATAACTCAATTTCTCATCCTTGTTCACTGAGCCTTGTTCATTGAGCCAAAAAACACAATGTTTTTTTATGGCAAGTGTGCAAATGGGCTTACCGGGACATTGCATTCAGAAATTGCATAAAGATGCCAAAACTCATTCAGGGTGCAAGAGCAGGGAGAGTGGTTTCAATGTCTTTTAAAATTGAAGCATAGTTGATTTACAATGTTGTGTTAGTTTCTGGTATACCACAAAGTGATTCAGTTATATATAGGTATTCTTTTTCATATTCATTTCCATTATGGTTTATCACAGGATATTGAATATAGTTCCCTGTGCTATACAGTAGGACCTTGTTGTTTATCCATCCTATATATAATAGTTTGCATCCCCTAGTCCCAAACCCCCAATCCTTCCCTCTACCGCCTCCTCACCCTTGGCAAACATAAGTCTGTTCTCTATGTCTGTGAGTCTGTTTCTGTTTCAAAGGTAAGTTCATTTGTGTCATAGTTTAGATTCCACATATAAGTGATATCTTATGGTATTTGTCTTTTTCTTTCTGACTTGCTTTGCTTAGGATGAAAATCTCTAGGTCCATCCATGTAGCTGCAAATGGCATTATTTCATTCTTTTTTATGACTGAGTAATATTCTATTGTATATCTGTACCATATCTTCTTTATCCATTCATCTATCGATGGAGATTTAGGTTGTTTCCATGTCTTGGCTGTTGTAAATAGTGCTGCTATAAACATAGGGATGCACGTATTTTTTTTTAACATCTTTATTGAAGTATAATTGCTTTACAATGGTGTGTTAGTTTCTGCTTTATAACAAAGTGAATCAGCTATACATATACATATGTCCCCATATCTCCTCCCTCTTTTGTCTCCCTCCCATCCTCCCTATCCCACCTCTCTAGGTGGTCACAAAGCACCGAGCTGACCTCCCTGTGCTATGTGGCTGCTTCCCACTAGCTATCCATTTTACATTTGGTAGTGTATATATGTCCCTGCCTCTCTCTTGCTTTGTCACAGCTTACCCTTCCCCCTCCCCGTGTCTTCAAGTTCATTCTCTACATCTGCATCGTTATTCCTGTCCTGCCCCTAGGTTCTTCAGAACCATATATATTTTTTTAGATTCCATATGTATGTGTTAGCATATGGTATTTGTTTTTCTCTTTCTGACTTACTTCACTCTGTATGACAGACTCTAGGTCCAGCCACCTCTCTACAAATAACTCAGTTTCGTTTCTTTTTAAGGCTGAGTAATATTCCATTGTATATATGTACCACATCTGCTTTATCCATTCATCTGTTGATGGACACCTAGGTTGCTTCAATGTCCTGGCTATTGTAAATACTGCTGCAATGAACATTGTGGTTCATGACTCTTTTTGAATTATGGTTTTCTCAGGGTATATGCTCAGTACTGGGATTGCTGGGTCATATGGCAGTTCTATTTTTAGATTTTTAAGGAACCTCCATACGGTTCTCCATAGTGGCTGTATCAATTTACATTCCCACCAACAGTGCAAGAGGATTCCCTTTTCTGCACACCCTCTCCAGCATTTATTGTTTGTAGATTTTTTGATAATGGCCATGCTGACTGGTGTGAGGTGATACTTCATTGTAGTTTTGATTTTCATTTCTCTAATGATTAGTGATGTTGAGCATCCTTTCACGTGTTTGTCGGCAATCTCTACATCTTCTTCGGAGAAATGTCTGTTTAGGTCTTCTGCCCATTTTTGGATTGGGTTGTTTGTTTTTCTTGATATTGAGCTGCATGAGCTGCTTGTAATCCTTTGTCAGTCACATCATTTACAAATATTTTCTCCCATTCTGAGGGTGGTCTTTTCATCTTGTTTATGGGTTCCTTGTGCAAAAGCCTTTAAGCTTCATTAGGTCCCATTTGTTTATTTTTGTTTTAATTTCCATTTCTCTAGGAGGTGGGTCAAAAGGATCTTGTTGTGATTTACGTCATAGAGTGTTCTGCCTGTGTTTTCCTCTAAGAGTTTTATAGCGACGCTGCTCCTTGATCTCCACCCATCACCATTTTGAGGAGGGGAAGCAAGATGAGGCCAGGACTCTGCACCTGTTCTTCAACCAGAGCACCCCTGCGTTACCTGCTTTATTCATCTACACCCTGGAGAATTTTATTCCAATGATGTGCCCTGCAAACATAAAAGTTTAATGTTACTGAACGAGGTGTAAGTTCTTTCTGACTTTTGAAGGCTATAATGCCACATGAGTGAGCATAATCATCCAAAGTAGCACAACTGATGTGGCTAAATTAAAATTGAAAAGGACTAATCTTAATGAATACTTCTAGCTAATTCTCACAAACTTAAAGACATTTAGAAGAGTTTGCAGTTTTTCTTAATTATCTAAGAATTGTATTTACCTTTTGATTTTTTAATTTCCCATATAGAACGCTATAATAGAATTAAGCTAAAGAGATAGCTATTGTACACATTTCATGCAGCTTTTAAAATTAAAAAAATATTTTTTTAAATTGAGGTATGGTTGATTTACAGCATTATAATAGTTTCAGGGGTAAAAAACAGTGAATCAAATTTTTTACAGAATATACTCCATTTAAAGTTATTATAAAATCTTGGCTATATTCCCTTTGCTGTACAATATATCTTTGTAGCTTGTTTGTTTTAAAGTGCAATTTTGATATCAGAAACTAGGAAAATAGAGGCAGCTTGTAGTTAGTGGGTGGCTCATTGACACACCATTCCTACACACACAGACGTTTTCCCCTCCACAATTAAAATAAAACTGAATCCTTCCTAAAAAAACCTTCCAAAATAAAATGCTATCATTTATTACTACATTTATCATATTTTCTCTCTTAGTAGCCCCATAAAATCATTTACAATCCAGTAAAAATATAGATATTGCATATTAGTATTTATGCAATTTTCCAAACTGATTAATTTTATGAGAGGATGTCTAAACAGTTTGGCAAAACACTTATACTTAATGTGGTAAGAAGGCCCGATGATTGTCCAATAGTGCAACCTATGATCAGGGAAAGCCGAGATGACTATGGGTCACTAAGGAAATTCTTAAGGCCTCCCACTAGTTACCTTGCAATTCTATTTAGGAGAGAGTTAAAATAATTCAGGTCTTTCTGAAATTCAGAAGTTTGTGCTACTTTCTGAAAACTTGATTAGATTTTAGTGATGTGTAACATTTCCAGATTGGATGAGCAATAGTTTATTTCCACATGGATCAACATCAAGGAAAACACTAAGAGACTAAAGAAGTTATCCATATGGGGGTTATTTCCAGTGCCCCTGACTTAATTGGTTCTGCACTTGTACACCAGGCATTCCACTAGCACTTTTGGGGACACAAACAAGATGCAAGTCCCCAGGCATGGCCTATGAACGTTATCTAAGACCATAAAAGCCATAATGGAACCAATGGGTTAACTGCCAAAAAGAGAACAGAGGTCTCCTCCCAGGGATGGGAATCTATAAAGTGCCTGTCTCCAAAGATCTGAAATCGTTTCCTGTTTATTGTCTAATTAATCTCCCAACATCCTTGTGACATGTGAGTACCAATTACTGGCCAAGTATTAGATCTGTAAAGCAGAGTGGCAAGCTGTGAACACCGGGTCCCTCACATTGACTTCCTGGGAGGGGGATTTAGTTAGAGGAGTGACGAGTCCTCCCTGACCATCTAACATAAAAATGCTGTGGAAAGTGCTCAGTTCTAACTGCAACTCATTTAGCAGTCTGCTTGGCTATACATCCTACTACTTCTTTTCCTTGGACAACAACACTTACTTTGTTATATGCAGTTCAAAAACAGCTAGGCCGCAAAGGTCTCATGGCTCTGGTTTTTGTAATAAGGGACCGTATAAACGACTGTCTAGGTTTGGACTTAAAACCAAAGATATCAGAGGATTTGTTCCCAGTAAGGGAAAAGAATATGAGATTTAGATCGCCTAATGTCTCCAAGAAATCATGCACTGGCTAAATCTACATACAAAAACAGAGCAAAACGTCAAGCAATTCTTTGCTGAAATTGAGCAATGGGGACAACCCAACCAACCAGAGTAACTGTATCCGGAAAAACTGTCCCCAGTGTACCCGCCACCACCCGAGGCTGTGCTGTAGACTACCATGTGCAGTTCCCAATGCATCATGCAGCTTCTTTCATTTCCTTAGGCTGGTTAGACCTTGAGAACAAGTAAATGTAGTTATTTACTGCCTTTGCTTAGGAACAATTTCTCTTGGTGTCTGTGAGTAGTTTTGGAGTAATTTTCATCTGAGGGGAATTGTCTCTTCCTGGTGCCAGCTTGCTATGTGAATCAGGCCAGCATATGCATTTCAATAATTTGATCATCTTAACAAAAATTATGTAAGCAATTAAAAAAATTTCAGGAATCTACAAGTACTAACACTATTAGGGAAGTATTTACTTAAGGGTTTGATGTAGTTTTGAATCATTTAAATTTTAGTTTAGACACATTTTGTTGATGGGAAGAGATATCTACCCTTGTTAACTAATCATGTGTAACATTTTCCCCATGCATTGGCAAGTTCGAAAGCATTACATTTTTTCATTAAAGACGCTTTGAATGTTTTAAATATATATATATATATATACACACACACACACACACACACATACATATATATATACACACACACATATATATATATGTATATATATATATATACACATTTAGCCTAGCTCTTGCCTACAAGATAAAATGCTGTTTAGAGAGCAATTAACTTTGGCTGATATAACCAGAGCAGAGTGTCTAAGGAAGGATGGTGGGTGGACATGAAATCTCCCAGGAACCCATTAGTCATCATCAGGGATTCCAACAGCATCATACTGCCCACAAGCTTCTTCATATCAGGTTTAAACCAGCCAGCATCACCCCAGAGGACACAGCAAGGTGAATGGAGGTGGGCCTGGGTCTCTGTTGGCTGCCAAACATGAGGCAAAGCCCATAATCCAGGAGGTACTGAGTTTGGAAGAAGTTTTACAATAAGAGTTCACAGTCCTTTGAGGATGAGCAGGAAATCCAAAGTAGGCGTATGGGTGTAGTGGTGGGGCCTGCAGAGCCAAATTAGGAGGCAGAGAGAAGCAGGTATGGGGGATGGCGAATGCTGTGATGTTGAACCTGCTGTGTCTTAAAGTGCTTCAGGCCTCTGCCTGCTGAGATCCAAAGAGTAATATCCTTGTCTGTGCAGCTGTCTGCTCTATAAAATCACAGACTCGGAATAATTGGGAGGCATTAAAAAGTCACAGACTATTTCTAAAGAAGTTCAGCCTTATTACTTGTGAGGAAATGTGGTAATGAAGGAGAAGGTGACCAATTACTGCAAGAAAAGATCCTTAGGAGACCGGCCTTCATTACCAAATAGGAAGGTTTTTCTCTGCTCAATCACCTGCTTGTGTACAAATACAAGATTCTCAAGAAGTTAAGGGTCTTGCAAAATTAAAATCTTTGTCGTTTAAACATTGTGTCTCAACTCATGCCTCTTACTGAGATTACGTTTTTAACAAACCCCCAAATTCCTTTTTTGTTAATTGGAAGGTGAATTTTAGGTAACAATAACCTTTTTGCAAATTCTTAGAGCATAATTTCCGAAGTGTTCCTTTTATTTCTTGCACCTCTGGAAAGAAAATCACAACCAAAGCAGAAAGGGAAGCAGAATCCTCCCAGGAGACCCTCAATATAAATAAAATGATGGGCATCCCAGTTCTAACAAAACCTTACCATGTGTCCTTGGAAAGTGGATTCTGCAGTCGCAGGTGTGCACAGCTGTAGACGGGGTCTATATCGAATTTGCCAGGGAAGAGCCATCTTTCTTCCATGACATTCGATTTCTAGTTTGTCTGCTGATCATCAGTTTTCCTCTGAAGTCTGACACAAGGTTATGATATTTGGGAAGAAATCATGAAACCCAGCATCACAGAGTGCCTTCTACAGAAAGGAAACTTCTGAGGTCATGACGGAAAAGGGGAACAAGGAGATCACCCACAGTAACAGAAATGCTGCTTGGGCCAGGGTGTTGTCAAGCCACCTTCCCACCCCGTCTGGGCCACCAAACGTGAGCAGAGAGCTCCTGCCAGGGCTCCAGGTGTCCGCGTTAAAGCCAGCGCCCCCCACTGCAGAGCTGCAAGGCAGGAAGGAAAATCCAGACCATCATACTTTCCTGCCTTTATCAAGAATGAAATAATTTCTAATATATTCTGCTTTGGTGAGGTGAAGAAATTCTAAAATTAGGTGAAGAATTCCTAAAATTCAGCCTCATCTATAATCACACTGACCCTTGAGGTTTCCATGTGGAGGTCTCATATATTGCTCCAGTGAAGCCAGACTTTCTCCTCAAAGATGTCCACTTTGAAACTTCCCTCACTGCAGCTTGACCTTGGTGTTAATATACTTCTTCTCACCTCATCACCACCCTAGATGGTGCTTCTGTTCTCCCTTGTCCAGATTCCCAACAGTTTCATGACTGGATCACAGGGCTCATGCCTCCGCTCTCTGGTCCCTTAACCCCATACTGGGGGAGAGTCTCCTTAAAGAGTTAAACAGATTGTCTCACTGCCCCATGAGAACCCTTTGATTCCACTGCAATTAGAATAAAATCAGGTCTTCTCACCTGCCCAGTGGGCCCCTAGCCTAACCTGACCCACCTCACCTTTGCCCATCTCTCTGACCTCACTCATCATGCTCCCCTTCATCATCGCACTTGTCTGGTCTCCTCATTTTCCTGGT
Source organism: Aethalodelphis obliquidens (assembly GCF_003676395.1). Lineage (NCBI taxonomy): Eukaryota > Metazoa > Chordata > Mammalia > Artiodactyla > Delphinidae > Aethalodelphis > Aethalodelphis obliquidens. The sequence goes on from NW_020838018.1 coordinate 5,014,511, forward strand.
GATGCCTGGCTCCTCCCACCTCTGGGATGCCCCGCCCCTCTGCCTGGTCAGCTCCCTCCCAGTCTGCACGTGGCTCTCACCTTCCATGGCCATCCCAGAACACTTTCCCTGAGGTAAGTCCTTCCATTCCTGTCCTGATCACCCAGTGTGTTTTCTTCCTGTTACTTAGCTCTGTTGGAGCTGTTTTATTTTGTACATTCCAGTTCCTGAATTGTGTGTGTCTGGGTCTCTAGATGGTGAGCTCCAGGAGAGGTGGACCACACCAGTCTTGTCCAGAGTTATAAGCACAGTGCCTGGCCCAGGACCTGACCCTGAAGGGATGTTCCATCTTTACTAAAGGATTATATTAACATCCACATTGAAATGTATATCCTCACACAGGCTATCAAAGTCTGAACATGTTTTGCATAGTGCTGCCAAAAAAAGATCAAGAGGAATTTATTGTATTAAAAAGTTTGTAGAAAGACCTCATCCATTAAGAATTATTACTCTCTATATTATAAACATCTGTTTTACTTCTAGTTGTGAACTTTAAAAACAGGATTTTATGTTTCTTTTTTTTAATATTTGAAATATAGACACATTATTTTTCTGTCAACCTTCCAAAATCTGGCACAAACACTGAAATGAAAAGCATTTGTTTACTGGACACTTCTAGTTTCTAATTTCCTCTTTATTTTATTCTGCCTCTTAATTAGGAAAATACCTGGCTTCCCCTCCCCCGACATGCAAGTTGTGGGAGGGGAGGGTCTCATCCCCCTTGCATACCTGGGTGGACATGAATGGACCCCCCCTTGGAGCAGCTGTCCTGAGGCTGCCAAGAGTGCAGGGGGGCACTGAGCACTGCCACAACTTGTAGAGCACTTGAAAGTGCTTTAGTTGCAGATTTTTTTCCCAAAGAAGTCCTCATCTCGAGCTGCCTGTCTTCTAGACTGAAGTGAGAAATGACCACCCTTCTGTGGCCAGAGGCATGACCTGGGACCTCAGATACGACTCACTGCTGAGCCCATCACTTTGGTTAGGACTTCTGGCAGTTCCTGGACTCCTAGAAGATACAGGTGGAGGGGTCCTTTCTCTCCCCCTACTTCTCAGACTCTGGATTCCTTGTCTGGAGCCCAGGACCAGTGGACCTGGCATCTCAGTGAGTTGTAAGGGGTCCCTAGCTGGGCTCTGTATCCTGCTCTGCTGTTCCATTTACACCACCATCACAAAGCACTTGTAGATGGCCCAGTTTAGGGCAGGAGATTCACAGTCGTTAATAACTAGGAACTGTAAATATCAATTTGATATCAAGCTCAAATAATATAAAAATGCAGCATTTTAATATTGAATGGATTAATCTCTTCTAGGGCAAGAGAATAAGACACAGATCTAGCCTCAAGTACATAACTGAGCAGACTCAGACAGTAACGGGATGGTGGTTACAGTACCTTGTGGCTTGGATGGGTAGAGAGGGGAGGGGACAGGTAGGGGAAGATAAGGATGTTTGAGCAAAGTCAGACTGCGAGGGAGGAGAGAGGGTTGTCAAATGTAAATTTAGTTTGATCATTTCTACTGTTCCTCCCCCCTCCCCCCCAACAGCTTTATTATATCTTTTCACATTCTGGGACTAGTCACAGGTCCCTAAGCCAGAGGGCTCACTGGAAAACAGAACCTGACCCTCACTGAGAAGTTCCACACCAGCACACTGGGGACAGTGTCGTTGCCTCACCCTCACCCTCGGCTGGGAGTTGGGGAGCAGGACTGGCATCCCTTGAACTAAGGGAAGGACCTGGACCTGAGGGACAATGGAGTTCCCAGCAGAACCTCCTGTGTGGGGTCCAATCTGCTCTCAGGCTCCCCAGAGGGCCAGGAGAGAAGGCGGTGGGCTGGGATGCTTCAGGACCGGACTTGGAAGCAGAGGTGCTGTCTTCAGCCCCTCCCCAATCTCCACCCTCACCCAGAACATCTCTACTGCTGTCCTGGGCTGATCTTCTCAGATGGTCCTTCCTCCTGCCTGTGACTTGATGACGGAGTGCAGCCTGAGATATTCCCCCACCACACACACACATACGCCACCAAGGCCAGATCCTGAAGGCAAGGCTTCACTGTGAGATCATGATGATGATGGTTGGCAGGTGGGGGCATGTGCAGACCCCGGAGCCATATGGATCCACAGTTTCTATCCAGCTCTCTTCCCACTACCTGGAATGTTGATTAGAAACCAAGACAGTCTCTGATGGAAAAGGGTGGAAAAACAGTAACTCTATGCTACAGTCATATTAACAGAGTCCAATATTTCCTCCGTGTTATAAACTCAATTGGATTTTGGATAGTTACCTCGTTCTCACCTCTTATATGTTCCTGTAAGGAAAAGTGCTGGAAGTTTCAAATGCAAACTGTTCAAACCCAAACAAATCCTGTGTTTCCAAGAAACTCGTGGAGCTCTGCATCTACCTCATTTACTTCACAGTTTTCAGAGGCCACTTTTGATAGGTGGACACAGGGTCATGTTTTGGCATATCTTCAGAGCCTGTCAGCAGGGCACAGAACCACCTGTGTGATCCTTTATTAAGTTAGGCAGCCAGGAGTCCAGGGCAGGAGGAGCGGCACCGACTCTGGCATATGCTTGTCTGGGCGTGAGCCCTTCCTTCCTCCTCCTGCCTTGGGATCTGGAAAAGGTACATTAGGGTGACAGTGATGCCCACCTCATAATGAAGCCCAAAGGATCAGGGGGCTGGTGAATGCAAAATGCCCAGAGGGCATCTGGTACCTGATGAATGCTCAAAGGAACACCAGCTCTTCAAAGAAAAGAAAATTAAGTCAGACTCAGTGATACCTACTATTAAGATAAAATAAAACTAGAAGATCCGAGAGAATGAGGTGCAATGCATCTTTGTCCAGCAGGAGTCACTCTTGCTGTTGGGTTGTCCACTTCACAGGGCTGTATTTCGTACAGGACAGATCATTTTCCTCTAAGCCAAAATCAATCTTCCTCCCAAACCAGGGTGCATTAAATAGTCTCCAGAAGGAAAAAAATCGACCTTCAGATGGCCATCATGCATTTTGAGACAGTAAATAAAACACGAACACATGAAAAAGGATCCATGGCCATCAGAACTGTAACTAGCCCCAGGGGATTTTTTTCATCACAGCCTTTGCTTGAAGTGACCTTTTAGCTGGGCAGAGGGATTTTACAGCCTGAGAGGTGTTCAGCAGCCCAGTGGCACCCCGTGCAAATGACACAGATGTCCTCATCCTTCCAACTCAGTTCCAGCCCTCGACTTGGAAAAATTAGCCATCGTCGACTATGTTTTGTATTAAGAATGGTTACCCTGAAGTGAATCCCTGGCAGACGGACTGGTGGGAACTTACTGTAGACAGGTTCAGAACCGTGTAAATAACTATGGTGGCTTTAAACCCTCCAGTCAACGGTCCCCATTACCTGGAACATCCCACCTGTCCTTTGTTTCTTTCTGCTCCTATTCATGTACTTCTCATACCAATTCAGGGGAGCAACCCAGAATCATGCTCTTTGCTTTCTCACTGGAATGACTCCCTGATCTCTCAACATCAGCAGAATTGCCACCGTGAAGACCGGGGAAGCCCGCAGCCCAGGGTCTGCTGTGCAGCTCTGTCAGGGAGCCAGGGACGTTTATGTTGGCAGCAGACAGAAGACTGGGGCCCAGGAGGCCTGAGCTCCCCCAGGCACCTGCCTTGTTTCAGTGTTGTGACGCTTGTAAGTGCTGGCACGTTCTGTGGCCCTGAGCAGGCAGGTGTGCTGGCAACTATCAGTTCCAGAGACTTCCCCACATTTAGTCTCATTAATTAGGTGGAAGAGTTGGGCCAGTGATGGCGCATTGCCTTCCCCTTTGCCTTCTCCGGCTGGGTTTTACGAGGAGCCCTATGTGAGTGGTGTTTAAGACCTATGTCTGTGGAGGTGTTTGGGGCAGGAGAAGCCCCCTCTCTGAGGATGGAGTTCAACAGCGATGAAGGGGTGTGTGGGCTACAGCAGACGGCACAGCCCGCCTGTCGGGCTGGGGTCCTGTGGGTTTTCTTTTCTTCTCCTGCAGCCTTGACAGGAGCCCAAAGTCGAATCCCTGTCTAAGCGGGAATCATTATCACAGCCCCTTCCAACGCCATTGGACTGGATAGTGAGAGCGTTCCATCCTGGAGATGGAGAGTGAGGAGTTTACTGTACTTCTCTCTGTCCCCAGACAAGTGGCTTGTTTTACGTTTTTAAGTGCTTGTTGTTTGAAGGCTGCTCTGAGGTGATGCATGTGGTGTGTTGGGAGATTAACTGCTCTGATGAGTTGCCATGCTCTCCTGCCACCCTGAGAGCCTCAGCTAGCTCCCAGCCCATGCCATCTGACCCTCTGATAAATCGTTCGTCTTTAAGCCACACAACTGCCTCCTGTAGGCACATGCTTTTCTTTTCTTTGTTTCCTCACTTTGTGCTCACTTTACTTCTTTGTCTCCGTAGGGGAGGAGAAATCACTCTCCCTCTACCCTTGTGAGTTCTTGGCTGAAAGCCCCTTGTAACAAAAGATAGATTAACAGGAGGAAAACAAATAGAAGTTTCATAGCATGTATACTTCCTATATACGTGGGAGATATCCAGGAAAAGTGAGTAACTCTTTAATGGTCCAAGCCACCACCTTAAATACCTTAAATAAAGATAAAAGTAGATGTTGTGTGTGAAGGGGCACAATTATGGAAGGTTATCAGGAAAAACACAGTAAACAAGGTAAAGGTTGTTACACAGAGTTAGGTTGTTACACAGAGTTAAGTCCTCCTCTTCTCCATTGATGAGAGTTTATAGAGACTCAGTCATCCTCCTCTTCGTGGTATAGAGAAGACACCCTTGTAAATGTAAATGTCCCTTACAAAGAGTAGCTTCTACTCAGTTTTTCAGAGCTTTTCCTGTCTGCTGTTTCTTAAAAATAATCAGCCCAAACAATCCTTATAAAAGAGACCTATTTGGAGGTAGCATATTCTGCTCCCCTACACCCCCAAATTTGTAAATTCCATAGCCCATGGTGATTCCCCGAGATGACCATGAGAGCCAGAATCTATTAGAGAGCTGTAAAAATCCCATCTGATAAACTGAATGCAGCAGTAAAATTGCTTCATTAAAATGCAATTACAATTCAAAAGAAAACACAAAAAAACAGTGTAGAAAGAGAATTATTTTTACTTTGCTGAAATTTTTGTAAAATTAAATCAATCTTTGTCCCTGACCAAACCTTGGGACCTGGCCTCTTCCCACTGTCCCACCTGTTTTCTTCTCAGCATTCTAAATCCCCTCATGTGTTTCAGTCTCTCTTCTCTCCTTGCTGGTCCAGGGCACAGCTCCAGCTCTTTCGAGCCCATCTCTTCCCCAGATTTACACCAAGAAATCTCACCAAGAAAGCCTCCGTAAAATGCAAATACGGCCCCAAACGACAGATTGTTTACATGAAAGCTGGACTCCTACAGGATATTCATTCTGAACTGCTTTCTTTTGTTTACTAATTAATTAGAATGAGGTCAACAGAAAGGGGCCTCCTCTAATTTAGGTTAAACAGTGGTCACAAAAGCGGGGGTTGGACTTTACCCTCACCTTCCCCAGCAGGACCCAGTATGCTCTTCCCCATTCCAGGTGCTGTGATCAAAACCAGCAAAAGAAATAAAACAAATAGGAGTCTTATGAGCAGTGCATGCTGGAATTTCTTTTAGTATCAAATAAAAATAATTTCAATATTAACTAATGCTTTCAATCCTAATAACTCATTTGCTTTTTTAGAGAGCTGCATAATCAGTGCCTCTTTCCTGCCTTCATTGCTCATTAAGTGTTTTCTAATTTAGGTCCCAGAGATAAAAATACACATGAGGTGCAGCTGGGTTTAGAAAGAAACTGTTCCAAACCTGACAGTCTTCTCTCTGGGGTAGCATGCTGGCATCCTCTGGGCCACTGCTGCCTGCCTGGTCTTCCCTTCCCAGTATCTGCAGCTTCAGTTCTCTGGACTCTGTGCTTCCCACTCCCACTGCCTGGCAACAGCACTGTCAGCAGCCATGGGGAGCCTTGCCATAGCTTTCTCTGTTGCCTGCATGACATGACTGAGAGTCCTCAGTCTAGCAGCATAGAGCATGGCCATTCCCAGTGTCTGCTGACCCAGGATGTGTCTGCTGACCCAGGGTCTGCCCACTGACCCTGAGTTGCAAACAGCAGCCACTGCAGAGGCTCAACTGCTGCATTTCAGGAGTTCCTACCTGATGGCAGACAGAGATTCACAAGCAGATCAGTTGCAGTGTAAGGTGGTTAAGAGCTACATAAGGAGGTTGGGGGAATCGAGAGAGGAGGTGAACAATAGGACAGGCCTCACAGAGAAGGTGAAGTCAAGAAAGTTGCCATGGGGCCCTCCCAGGAACAAAAGCCCCACCATGGGCCTTGTTTCCTGTTTGTAGAAAAGCTGTAGCCTCCCAGGCCTCCCCCAAGTCACAAAAGAGCAGGCTCAAGCAATTACTGATTATGACAGTAGAGTCACAGAATCTTTAGTTCCTCCCTGAAGGACATTGATAACAGTGTCTGATACACATCCCTGAGTTGTTTTGCAGATACTATAACCACTACCAGAGGTAAAATTCTAACTGCATGATGACCATGTAGCCATGACATATAAGCTGCTTCATCTCAAGCAGTACTGAATCTATGGCTTGCACAATTCCAAGAACTGGCCTCATGAGAATGGGAACAAACTCTGAGTTGAAGATTAACTTCACTTAAAACAGTCAAGATGATGCTGACCAGACCACCGCATGACCAGTTTCAGGTTGACTGTGCCATTCTGCACATAGCCCCCACCTGCTGCTCTTTGTCAGCAGGCCACTTGACTCCAACAGACTTTATTTATTTTTTTTTTCACACACACACACACACACACACACACACACACACACTGTGTTTTATTTTTACAAGTGATAAATAAACTGATACCAAGCATTGTAAATGGATGACCACAACAAAAGCAACAATGATTGCAATGACCAAACACGAAACACACTCATACTGTGTCATAATATTGACATTCAGTCCAATAATCCTCCACTGTAAGACTACCATACTCCCCTATTTCAAGGTGGGTGGGATTGGTTTACTAACCTAGGTTTCTTAGATTCCCACTGGGATTAGGTTAAGGCTTGAAGGAATCCTTAAGTTGGGACTAACTCTTTTACTAATTATTGTGGGGTTTTATCTTCTAGTCAAGGGGGTCTTAATTGGCATGACAGCTCTTTACAAAAGAATTACTAAAAACAATTAGTAATGAGATGCCTCTTCTGGAATCTCAACCAGCATATAGTGGAACCAAAGAATATTTCTTATACCATGTTAGATCCTTCCACTCTAAGAATCTTTTGTCACCCATGCTCAGCTTGAAGAAGTTACAGAAAAGAGACCTTCATCCCTTTTCTATAGAAATGGGAGGAAAATCTGACAGTGGGGATTGTAACTGAGGCAGTGAGACTGTAACTAGGGATCCTCAACAATTTGTCTTTGTTCCTTGTTTCTTGCTTTTTAGGACTAGCTAGCAAGAGAGTTATGACTTAGATAATGTTCCAGCTTCAAGCAAGGCTTGATAGCTACTTGGAATCACATGACCAAGACAATAATCTCTGAAAATAGAAGATTGCCCCCTCCCCAGCACATGCTTTTCCTCTTTTCCCTATGTAATCTCCAAGCATGAGTCCACCTTCTCCCCAGGATTGCCAGCTTCCTCAATAAAGCTATTTTTCCTTTTGCCCAATACTTGTCTCTTAGTATTGGATTCTTGAGTGATGAACAGCTGAACCTGAGTTCAGTAACAAAGGTAATATTGGATTGAGATCTTAAGACATGGGAAGGTTGGCCAGGCAACCTTAGGAGGAGGGGGACCTCCTGGACTGGACCCTGGCACACATCTGCAGTGGAGGCCTGACAGAGAGCCAGCAGAGCAGTTCCACATAGGTGGGCAGGGTTCTAAGGACAGAGCTGCAGGGTTGCGAGATCAGGCACTGTTGTTTTGCCATAGAAGAATCCTAAATTCTAATGCTGTCTCTGACTGCAGGGCTTCTCTTGGGATTCACCCAGTTGACACCTGCCTCCCACTCTTGCTATGGTGCTAACCTGTCTCTCCAGATGACACTCCCAGAAGCATAATCATCACATGTTCCCAAGAAAACCCCTCCAAAACAGTCAGGGATGCTTGGCTAAAATGTCTCTGCCATCACTTGGTGTCACTGCCTCTCAAATCTTCCTGGTGTCACTGTTGATGCCAACATTATAACAAGCTTGTTATTGTATCTATGTGATAACATATGTCTATAAAATGTGACATGAAACAGCCACCGCAGAAGAGGGCAACAAATCTTCCTTTTCATCCTAATCGTATGGCAAATAAAATATTCCTGTAGAAAAAAAAAGTGAAAATGGCAAAGTATTCCTGCCTGCTTCTGAAGATAAGAACAGCACAATTAACTGGAAAGAATGCTAAGAGCATTGCTTTCGGATGACCTGGTACTGCATCCCATCTCTGCCCAGTTACTCTCTGATCGCCAGAGTCTCCTTGACACAGGAGGTTTTCGCATGCACTCCAGCATCTTTTACATAAACATAAAGTATTTACATGAACATAAAACATTCACACAAACATAAAATGTTTACATTTATGTATTTTAACTATTGAAGAAAATACACGTGGTATCTAGGTCTGAGTAGTAGACAGTGATGAAATTATATGGGAATGATACAAGGGTAGCAAATAAAGATGCTGTGACTAAAACCCACTTCCTATTGGCAAATCACAATCCTACTGTGATGTTAATAAACATATTCCAAAAATTAAGACAAAGTACATTCTCTCTGTACAAGTTCTAGCCCTTGACATAAAATTCTTTGCTGTCTAACTTGTGAAATATTTATCAACACTGAAAACTTAACAAAATAAACAATAAAAGTCTATGAATACAAAACAGTTGTTGAGAGTATGCCAGCAAAGGCATAATAATCTTTAGATTGCAGATGGATTTTGTGACAATTGAAGGTGGAGACCCGGAGCTGGCTGTTTAGCTGTTGTTTGGTAAGTCCATTATCTAGAATCCAGCTGCTGCCTAGCTGAATCTGGAAATGGAAACCATGGATGCAGGTCAGCAGGATGGCCTGGGCCTGGGTCCCACAAAGGTAGGGATGGGGAGAAGGAGCAAAGAGGCCAACATAACAGGTGGGGAGCAGGAGACTTCCCTATGGAGTTGATGAGCTTTTATTGGTGGCACAAGGTTGGCAAGAACAAGATTCTGTAAGGATGCCCTGATACCAGTATTGGGGTAGCCTGGGTGTTAACTCACACCAGGAAGGCCAGCTCCCTTGCACTGAAGGGCCCCCTCTCCCTGGAGCTATCCTTCAGGCTGGCTTCTCAGCCCCGTTGCTATTATGCTCTACAAGTCCTGTTTCCTCCTCCCAAAGCAAAAATTGGAAGGATCCATCTGGGCCTAACTTCAAGATTAAAGCACTAGAGGTGGCAGGACTATTTTGCAAAGTCCATGTGTCCAAATACAGACCTTAAGCACAGTGGGAATGCTGACTTGCGGACCCTGCACAGCAAAACAAGGAGCCTTTGTTCTTTGGGAAAATAAAGCTCTCTTATGTTGAGTTAAAGATTAAATGAACAACTCCCCACCCAACATAAAGGGTCCTCAGGCATCCTGAGTATCAAAGAGATTCTAGAAGATGGAATTTTGATGAGGAATGAAAAAGGAATGCATAATATGCCACTATTCTCTATCAGTATTTTGTAGGTTTAAAAGCTAATAATTATCAAATTTGGTAATACATGTTTTGTAGCTTAGAAGACATTTAAGTTTTCAAAAAAAATCCTTACATCTTTTGTCCTTCCCAAGTTATCCCTGGGTCCAGTGATCTTGAAACTGGAGGGTAATAGATGTGTTAAATTGAATAAAATCAATGGCTTGCCAAGTAGCATCTCTCATCACACAGTAAAACACTTGGGTGTTATATCAATCACACCAGGGAAGAATGAAAGACTCCTCTACAATAGCCATCTCTGACTTCACAGGAAGGGTGTTGCAAATGGCAAGTTCTAAGTCCAAGAGGTAATTTTAGGTGGATACAAATGCAGTTCATGACTTCACATGAAGAAAAACTTAGATGGAAGCATGCCATTTGGAGAAAATACCATGTTTAAAATTATTAACCCCAAATGACATATAATTGAAAAATACCTACTAACAGGAATTTTTGTAAAATAAACCAAAATGGAAAGTAGAAAACATTCTGCATTGAAGGAAAATAAAATGCAGCATCAGAATTTGTAGGATGCTGGTAAAGCTGTATTTACTGGAAAATATATATCATAAATCACCTATATTCAGAGAAAAAAAGGTCTCAATCAATGATCTCAGACTCCACCTTAAGAAATAAGAAAAAAAAAAGAGAAAAGTCAACCTAAAGTAAGACAAAAAGAGGAAATAGTTAAGATCTGTGCACTCAGTATGATAATTAAGTCAGACAGAGAAAGACAAATATCATATGATATCATTTATATGCAGAATCTAAAAAAAAATGATACAAATGGATTTTTTTACAAAACAGAAATAAACTCACAGACATAGAGAATGAACTTATGGTTACCAGTGGGGAAGGGTGGTGGGGAGGGATAGATTGGGAATTTGGGATTGACATGTACACACTGCTGTATTTAAAATAGATAACCAACTAGGACCTACTGTATAACACAGGGAACTCTGCTCAATATTCTGTAATAACCTGAATGGGAAAAGAATTTGAAAAAGAATAGATACATGTGTATGTATCGATATAACTGAAATCACTTTGCTGTACACCTGAAATTAACACAACATTGGTAATCATCTATACTCCAATATAAAGTAAAAATTTTTTTAAAATGAGGTGAGTGGAGGAGAACATAAACCTAACACAGCTGAGATTCCTGATGAGTGTAGGATATTTTCTTGTTTAAATTGCTCCAATCTAGGTTCCTCAAAAAATTAAAAACAGAACTACCATATGATCCAGCTATTCCACTTCTGGGCGTATATCAGAGAAAAACAAACAGAGTAATTCAAAAAGATACTATACATGTACCCTAATGTTCATAGCAGCATTATTTACAATTGCCAAGATGTGGAAGCAACCTAAGTTGCTTTTTCAACAGATGAATAAATAAAGAAGATGCGGTATATATATATGTACAATAGAATACTACTGAAAAAAATCAGTGCAGAAAGCAATGAAATACAAGGCAGAAAACAATACAGAAAGTATTTGAACTAAGAGTTTGTTTGTTGAAAAGATCAATAATATTGACAAATCTCAGGAAGCAAGAGGGAAGCCAAAAATTAACAATATCAGAAATGGGAGCGGTAACTTCACCACAGATGCTACAAATATGAGGAAGATAAAAAAGGAATAATACAAACAATTCTATGTCAATAAATTTGACAACATAGAAGAAATGAGCAAATTCCTTGAAAGACACACACAAAAAATCAACTTGTTGAAGAAATTATAGATAACCTGAATAGTTATCTGTAAAAGACATTGTAGTAGTTTAACTACATTATTGTAGTTTACAAACTTCCCACAGAGAAAACTCCAGGCCCAGATGACTTTACTGGTAAATTTTACCAAATATTTAAGAAAGACATAATACTAAACCCACAGAAACTCAGAAAATTAAAAAGGAAGAAATCTTTACAATATCATTCTATAAAGCCAGTATTACCCTGATGCCAAGCATAAAGCCATTGTGAGAAAAGAAAAAATGTAAACAAAAGTATATATCAATATCCCTAATAAATATATATTCAAATATTATAAACAAAGTTTTAGGATATCAAATCCAACAATATATAACAATGACAATACCCCCCAACCAAGTGGAGTTTATATCTGGAATGAAAGTTTGTTTGCATATTTGAAAATCAATGTAATTCACTAATATTAATATATTTTAAAAGAAATAATAGAAAAATATTTGCAAAAACACCCACCATTCATTCCTAATGAAAATTTTTATCAAACTTGGAATAGAAGGAAACTTTCTCAACCTGAAAAAAAGCATCTATGAAAAACCTAGGATTGGTATTATACTAAGTGGAAAAGGATGAATGTGTTTCCTCCAAGATTCAAGATCAGGAACAATATACGGATGTTCATTTTCATCATTTCTATTTAACACTATATAGTGCAATCAAGCAAGAAAAAGAAATAAAGGCTATCCCGTTTGGAAATAAGAAACAAAGCTTTGTTTGTTTGCAGACAGCATCATTTTCTATGTAGAAAATTTGATGGTATTGTCAAAACCATCGCTGAACAGAAGTTAAAACAATGAGAACATATTTTATTCAGCATATTGAATAAGGAAAAGAGACTTAAGGATAGAACTGGACTTAATTCTGAATACAACATGGACAAGTGAGCATTTTTGCAGGATGGGGGTCAGTGGGTAGAAATTTACTCAGAGGAAACATCAGGGGTAAGGAAGGTTCTGGCTAAACTGATCTGACAGAAGTCTGGCTGAACGCAGGCCAGGGTGATCAGATATCACAAGGGGGACAAAGAATTTGGTCAGATATCTAGAATGATCATATATCAACGATGAGGGGTTTTCTATAAACTGGCTTAGCAAGATTCTTGCTGCTTGAAGGCCTGAAAAGGACAGATGCCAAGATCAAAGCCTAGAGGGCTTGGGGGAACCCTACTAAAGTTTAGTCAAGAATAGAATCATGTCAGTATATACCAAAAAAAAAAAAAGCTACAAGAATAAGCAAGTTTAGAAAGTTTGCAGGATACAAGGTCAGTGTACGAAAATACATTATACTCTACTTTGAGAGTAAGCAAACCACAGCCCATATGCCAAACCTGGCCTAAAACCTGTTTTTGTACAGCCTATGAGCTAAGAATTGCTTTTACATTTTTGTTTTCAATAAAATCATCAGATTTATTAATTTTAAGGTCTATTTCCATGATGTTCATAACGTTTTGTTTTTACATTTTAAAAGTTTAAAAAAAAAATGAAACAGTTACACATGGTCCACATTTACTACTTGCCTCTACCAAAAGCAAAAAGAAAAACAAAACAAACAAAAGAACACCAACCTCTTTCTGTGTAAAAGCAACTAGGGACTTCCCTGGCAGTCCAGTGGTTAAGACTCAGCTCTTTCAATGCAGCGAGGTGTGGGTTTGATCCCTGATCGGGGAACTAAGATCCCACATGCTGTGTGGCATGGCCAAAAAATTTTTTTTAAAAAATTTAAGAATAAAAAGAAAGGGAATATTTTCTCACCATGGCCATAAGATTCACCATCAATGTTATTACCCTAACTGAATAACATAACATAAAATAAAATAAAAACAACTAACATTCAGAAATTGAAATTTAAAAAGAAATTTTGAGTAACATCAAAAAATATCAAATATTTTGGGATAAATCTTATACAAGATATACAATTTCTGTACATGAAAACCTGAACCACGGGGCTTCCCTGGTGGCGCAGTGGTTGAGAGTCCGCCTGCCGATGCAGGGGACACGGGTTCGTGCCCCGGTCCGGGAAGATCCTATGTGCCGCGGAGCGGCTGGGCCTGTGAGCCATGGCTGCTGAGCCTGCGCATCCGGAGCCTGTGCTCCGCGGCGGGAGAGGCCACAGCAGTGAGAGGCCCACGTACCACAAAAAAAAAAAAAAAACCTGAACCATCTTTGCTGAGAGAAATTGAAGAAAACCTAAATAAATGGAGAAATACAGATTGTTCATAGGCTGACCGGTTCAGTATTGTAAAGTTGTCATTCTCCTCAAACTGATCTACAAAGTCAATGTACTCCCAATCAAAACTCCCAGAGATTTTGTTCTGTTTTTTGTAAAAGTTGAAAAACCATTTCTAAAATTCTTATGAGAATGCATAGGACACAGAACAACAGAAACAATTTTGAAAAAGAACGAAGTTAGAGGGCTAACACTTCCCGATTTCAAGATTAATTACAAAGCTCTAGTGATGAGAGAGTGTGGTATTGGCATCGAGATGACAAATAGACCAGTGTAACTGAATAGAGTCCAGTAATTGAACCACACATATACAGACAATTGATTTTTGACAAAAGTGCAAAGACAATCCAGTGGAAATAGGGCTGTGTCTTCAACAAATTGTGCTGGAACAATTAGGTAAACACATACAAAAAAAAAATAAAAATAAAGTATGATCTACACTTTGAGCCATGTTAAAAAAAATAACTCAAACGATCATAGACCAAAATGAAAAACCTAAAACTACCCCTCTCCTAGAAGAGAAGTCCTTCCAGCTTTGAGTTAGGCAGAGGTTTCTTAGATATGAAATGAATCAAAAAGTGTGAGCCATATAAAAAATTCAGTAAGTTGGACTTCATCAAAATCAAAAACTTCCGCTCTTCAGTAGACACTGTTAGTCACAGACTGAGAGAAAATATTTGCAAATTCTATATCTGAAAAAGGTCTTATACCCAGAATATATAAAGAGCTTTCAAAACTCAAAATAACAACAGTGACAACTAAATTAAAAATATGCAAAAAATTGAGAAGACATTTTACTAAAGAAGATATATAAATGATAAACACTGAAAAAATGTTAAACATTAGTTATTAAATAAATACAAATTAAAACCACAATGTCATATCACTACACTTGTAAGAATGCCTAAAATTAAAAAGACTGACTAGACCAAGCATTGGCATGGATGTGAAGGAAGTAAAACTCTCAGAAGCTGCTGGTAGAAATGTTAAATGGTATCATCACTTTGGAAAACAGTATTTTAAAAGTTAACATACTTTTCCCTACCATATGATGGCTCCCTTTCCTCTTAGATATGTAAGACGGCTCAAGTGAAAAGAAAACTTAAGTTCATACAAAGATTTATACACAAATGTTAATAACAGTTTCATCAGTATTTGTAATGGCCTAAAACTGGCAACAACCAGATGCCCATCAACACATGAATGGATAAACAAATTGTGGTATAGCCATACCATGGAATGCTAGACAGCAATAAAAATGAACTAATAATGATGCATGTAACACGTGTAAAGCTCAAAATAATTGTTAGGTGAAGGATGCAAGACAAAAAGGAATATGTATACTATAAAAACAAACTGAAGAATTCCATGGGGTATTTAATGGTAAGGAGGCCGGAAACCCCCACTGACTTAGATCTGAGGTATTTATGGCTCCATATATGGTTTCTGACAATGGTGCCAGGAAAGTTTGTTGTACAGGAAATGCTATCATCCAAGGTATCAACTGCAAAAGGTTAAGTTCTCTTTCTTCATTTATAAGAAATGACTTAATGTGATGGTTTAGAGGTAACAATTATCCTTCCCTGCTTGTAGGCAGCTTCCAGGGCCCACAGCACCTGTACTGGGAAGTGCAAAGCAGTCTGGAAGGGAAGGCATGTGGAGGTGTGCAGCTTGCATGGATTTAGGGTGGCCTAGGACTAAAGCACAGTGAGGTTGTAGCTCCAGGATGAGACGTGTTGGAATTTAAAAATCTCTGCCAATTACAACCAAGCATTTTCTAGGAAGAGCCATTGATCTGGGCTGAAGCTGCAGGGATACCTGTTTTCTTCTGTCTGATTATTATTAATTGAACAGAATTCCTCTCCAGATGTCTTTACTAATCAGAATTTTAGGCCACCTGGAAATGTTACCCGTTTTCCCTTTAGGAAAAATGGCTGGGTTAAAAAAGGAACACACTTCTGTGCTTTTTGCTTTTCGTTTTTTAAAAATCTTCCCCTTAGAGAGTACTAGACTCCTTTTTTTTTTTTTTGTAATTGCATTGGGTCTTCATTGCTGTGCACAGACTTTCTCTCTAGTTGTGGTGAGTGGGGGCTACTCTTTGTTGCTGTGTGTGGGCTTCTCATTGTGGTGGCTTCTTTTGTTGCAGAGCACAGGCTCTAGGCGTGCAGGCTTCAGTAGTTGCAGCATGCTGCTTCAGTAGCTGTGGCATACAGGCTTAGTTGCTCTGTGGCATGTGGGATCTTCCTGGACCAGGGATCAAACCCATGTCCCCTGTATTCACAGGTGGATTCTTTACCACTGTGCCACCAGGGAAGTCTGAGAGTACTAGACTCTTAAGATCAACTGAATTTCAGACTCATATCTTCCTGGAGTATGACTCTCCCATGAATAATGAAAGACAAATTAAAACAGTCATAAACATATTCCACAAATGTAATGTTTAAGAGTTCCTTGTGCAGATGAAATCTCCAATTTTATTCTTTAAATCTATTTATTATCCTCTTTGAAGCAGAACCATAATAGTGAAGGTACAATTTAGATGTCTATTTGATCTGAGAACTTAAGGAAAATAAAATGTACTTAAGCAAAAAACATTTAGGGTGGATTTCTGAGCAAAATTAAATTGTTTTATATTTCACTTCAAATGTACTATCAAATGTCATTTGGCAATATATTAATGAGAAGAATATTGTCTGTGTAGATTAATCTTAGCCATGTTCAAATATTAATATCATGAGATTCAAGGTGAAAAATCAAAAGATAATAAGAATGCAATCTTTTTCTGAATATATTTACATTCTTTGTATTTGAAAAAATATTCCTAACAATTCTCATTTTTCTAACTCTACCTAGAGACCAGAGGTCAATAAACTTTTGTATAAAGAATAAATAGTGAATAATTTAAGTTTTATGGGCCATAAAGTGTCTGTCAGGATGACTCTACTCCATCCTACAAAAACAGCCATGGACAATGCATAAGTGAGTAAGTATGACTGTATTCCAATATCACTTTCTTTACAAAATAAGCTGTGGGCTACTCTGAGCCCATGAGCCATAGTTTGCTGACCCTTGATCTAAACCTGTACCCATGTGTCCCTGCCTTGCCTTGACCATTTCCACTGTCTCATACTAGGGAGGAGCCTAGCCTACTATAAGGGCATGAGTGCAGCGCACCTGTTTGGAAGGTGTAGGTTTCAGCAGAGATGGAGCTGCAACTGTCACAAGGGTGTCTGCAGGGAACTTTCAAGCTCTGTCAGAATCACAGTGGTTATATAAATGAACCTTGACTTAAAAACAACTGGAATCTTTGTTGAAAATCATTTGACCCTATATGTGAGGGTTTATTTCTATTCTATTTCAATGGTCTATATGTCTGCTTTTATATCAGGACCACACTGTTTTGATTACAGTAGCTTTGTACTAAGTTTTGAAATCAGGAAGTATGTCTTCCAACTTTGTTCTTCCTTTTCAAGATAGTTTTGATGACTTGGGGTCCTCTAAGATTCCACATGAATTCAATGGGGAAAGAGCAGTCTTTTCCACAAAGAGTGCTGTGAAAATTGAATATTCATAGGCAAAAGATTGAAGTTGGACCTTTAGCTTACACGATATAGAAAAATTAACTGAAATTGACCAAATCTTACATTTACATCTGTTGACTGAAAAAGATATACACAACCTAGAAGTTGAGAGTTATGTTTTCCTTGGTGGACAAATCTGAGGACTTAAGCCCAGAACACAGCATCTCAGATAACTCTGAGATACACCTCTGAAGAGGCAAGGGTGGGAGCCAGTGTATATAGGAGTTTTTTACAACAAAGACCAGGTAGTTGGAACATCAAAAGATTACTGTTAATTAATGAAAACTAGATATCTCAAGTTAAGGAATTTAGTTCTTTTCTATGAATGGAAAGATGTAAGAGTCTGGGCTCACTGAAATCATTCCTTTGATATGCACCTCAGCTATCTGGGGCCAGCATCCTGTGCTTTCTCATCCTTAGTCTCCCCAGGCTGCAGCAGTTGACTAGGTGGTGGGCAGCCTGTTTCCATCCTAAGTTCCCTCAGGGCCACCATCAGGTCAGCTGTAATGTGATGGCTTAATGGTTGCAACATCCTTTGTTTACTGATATAGAAGGCAATATTTTTTTATTTCCACATCTAAATGTAAGAGATAAAACTCTAAAACTCTTGGCAGACAACATAGGAGAAATCTCCATGACACTGGATTGAAAAAAAAAAGATACATTGTACTTCATCAAAATTTAAAAAATTTTTGTATATTAAAGGACACTATTAAGAGTGTAAAAGACAGCACACAGAGTTGAAGAAAATACTTGCAAATCATATATCCAATAAGGAGTTAATATCCGTAATATATAAAGAACTCCTACATCTCAGTAACCACAACAACAACAAAAAACAACACAATTGAAAAACGGACGAAGTACTTAAACAGGTGTTTCTCTAAAGAAGATAAACAAATGGCCAATAAGTACATGAAAAGATGCTCAAAATCACTAGTCATTAGGAAAATGAAAATCAAAACCACAATGAAATAGCACTTCACAGTCATTAGGATGGCTATTATCCAAAACAAACAAGCAAATGAAAAACCCAAAAAGTATTGGTGAGAATGTGGAGAAATTGGAACCCAATTCATTGCAAGTGGGAATGTAAAATGATGCAGCCACTGTGGAAAAGTTTGGCAGTTCCTCAGAAAGTTAAACATAGAATTACTATATGACCCAACAATTTCACTTCTGGGTATATATCCAAAATTGAAAGCAGGGACTCAAACAGACACCTGTATACCAAAGTTTCTAGCAGCATTATTCACAATAGGCAAAGGGTGGAAACAACCCAATGTTCATCAACAGATTTATGGATAAGCAAATGTGGCATACAATGGAGTATTATTCAGTCTTAAAAAGAAATGAAATTCTGATACATGTTACAACATGCATGAACCTTGGAAACATTATGCTATGTGAAATAAACCAGACACAAATGGGAAAATATTGTATATGATTCTATTTCTAGGAGGTACTTAGAATAGGCACATTCATAGAGACAGAAAGTAGAACAGAGGTTAAAAGGGGTTATGAGGAGTGGCAAATAGGGAGTTATTGATTAATGATTGCAGAGCAGCTGTTTGGGAGAATGAAAAAATTCTGGTAGTGAATAGTGATGGTGGTTGCACAATGTTGTGAACGCACTTAACACCACTGAATTATACGTTTAAAAATTAAGATGTTAAATTTTACTATCTATATTTTACTATAAAAACCTGAAAAGGGCTTCCCTGGTGGTGCAGTGGTTGAGAGTCTGCCTGTCAATTCAGGGGATATGGGTTCGAGTCCTGGTCTGGGAAGATTCCACATGCCACGGAGCAACTAGGCCCATGAGCCACAAACTACTGAGCCTGTACGTCTGGAGCCTGTGCTCCTCAACAAGAGAGGCCGCGACAGTGAGAGGCCTGCGTACCGCGATGAAGAGTGGCCCCCGCTCGCCGCAACTAGAGAAAGCCCTCGCACAGAAATGAAGACTTAACACAGCCAAAAATAAAATAAATAAATAAATAGATTAAAACAAAAAAACAAAAAACTGAAAAGGAACAAGTTTACACACCCATGCTTCATATGCTAAGGTTGCTATTTTCTAGGATGAAATAAGTAGAATCATAGACATTTAGAGCTGAAAGGAATAGGAGAGACCATTTGTGTCAGCCATCAAACCTTGAAATATCATTTTATTTTAATAAAATAAAGAGAACTCTTGAATCCTTAAAAAAATTGGCAGTTTAGGAATTGCTACGTGGAGACCCTTTGTGATGGCAACCTGGTTGGGCGATATTCTGTGAAATTGTATTTGCTTAGAAAAGCACACTGTTTTTATTTAGAATGTCTGTTAAATGGCAATAAAAATAGCATTTTTTCAAGATGCTTTAGTTATCACTTCAGATAAGATTATGGAAACAATACATCAATCAACCGTCTTAACAAATAATATTATAATTGCTGCTGTTTTTACAGGCTATAGAATTTGCATTAAGCTATAGGGGGCAAATTTTTTCACCCCAAGTAACACGGCCGTCAGGTAACACTCCAGCCCTGGTCATCATCCTTCCTTTTCAAGACTTACTGAGCATCCCCCTTTTGACCTGTCATCTCTTCCCAGCTGTCACTACCCACATTGTCCTGAGAGTCTTTTCTCTGAAAAACAGAAGTCAGAATAAAGTTCTGGCTCTTTATCCCCCCTCTTCCTACCTGGTTCCCCAAACAAGCCAAAGTGTTTTCATCTTAGCAGTTTAATCACTAGTCACAAAAGATGAATGAATAGGGAATAATAAAAACTATACGTTTGAAGGAAATTCCAAGATATGTCAAAAGAGTTTGGTGTTTATTAAAATAAATGATGGTCAGTCTGTGTAATCTACTTTATTACTCTATCTGTGACTGTCTATTCTTATTTCCATGGAAACTGCCTACCAAGTTCTTCCATTTTCCTTTTATCCCCACAGCTGGAAATAACTTCAGCTTCTAGTGGCAAAGCCCTTTCCCTAGGTCTTAGTGTTACACACACCCTGCAAACAACCTATTTTTAAGGTAGAATATGGTATTGGAACATTTAAGACTTCCAGCAGTGGGCAAAATTCAAAGGAACCACTGACGTGTTGGTGGGAGAGTCTTAACAGCACAATAGTCTTATCCCACAATGGTGCGGGTAATTGCTAGTCCAGATAAAGAGCAGCCACTCTTGACTTTTGAGCTACCATTCCCTGATATTTTTTTTTAGGAGAAATGTCTCTTCCTTCTGAACCAATCTGAAAGACAGGGGAGGGCACTTGACACAGATATCAGTAGTTTTCATCATTCTGGCGCCAGTGATTGAGTAATGACATCTTGGCTGATATAGAATCCCCAACATTCTCAGGAAAGAAGAAAGGGATCATCCACAATCTCCTGCCATGGATTCTCTGAGACAAAGATAATGTTCCCCAATTCTAAAGAAGCCTTGGCATTGCCAGGAGAAGGTAAAAAATATCTCACTGAATTAAGCATGGCATGTCAGTATTTGGAGGGAGTATTTTACGAGTGCCCATTATACCTGATCTCAGGTGAACACAACTGGCAGGGAACTGCAGCATTGGTCCATCTAGACATCAACTACTCTGGCCTACAGGACAGAGTCTACCCTGACCAGGAACAAGATCCATCTCAGAATTTCTTCTCCAAAAAAAGCATTGGATCCTTGCGGGAGAGCTGGGATCTGGCCTCCATCTTTACAAGTTTTCTTGTTTTCAAAAGTTCATCAGCATCTTATGACCTTTCCCTACAAAGGCAGCTGATAGTAAATGAAGGCTGACTTTCCATCATGAAAAGAAAGAAACAAGGCTACCTCAATAGGTCAATTGAAAGGAATCATTTTTATGTGGTCCAATAACCATGAGCAATCAATCAATTGCAGGTATTTTGAACACCTTTTGTGCGCTTATCACTGTACTTGGCTAAGTACCAGCTCTCAAAGCTTTTAATTAATTCAGGAGTTAAATCAGTCATACTGGACCAAATTGAGACTAATTCGTTCTTAAAGTTCACGGCCCTTAACTGTCAGTAAGAGCAGTGAGGGCAGGCTTTTTCATCATGTAAAAGTCATCCCACTCACACAGGCTTAGCAAGGACTGCTGATGAGGGTACCAAGATCTGCACAAAGTTCTGGTGTGATGAGTTTTGAGAAACTCCATTCTACAGACAGGTTATTCTATACGTATTCTTGTATACCTCCATTTCTGTAAGACTTTACATTTTATAAAGCACTTTCACATTTACTGTCTCATTTAATTTGCTCAGTGACCTCACAGAATCTATTCTATTGTCTCTTAGATGGAAAACATGGGTCAGAGAAGAATGAGCAACTCTCCCAAGTCCACTCTGCAGACTGCTGATCACGTCTGGATAAGAATTCCCATCTTCTCTCAAATCTCAGAGCTCTTCTTTATGTCACACCACAGCAGAGCATATGTAGTCCATTTGACAATGAAATCACCATTTTTTGGTTATTCACATTTGATTATTACACTGCTACTTCCTTTCTAATGTCTAACAATTTAAAAGGAGGACCCAAGTCTACTTTTCACTGAAATTCTGTATTTTTAGGTAAGCCCAAGGATTTGGGAATTCAATGTGAAGAAGAAAGAAAAGAAACTGCTCCATTATCCCATATCTAAAATGTCCCATAGATGCAGGTAGGATTAATTATAATGTCATGTTTTAGTTAATTATTTGTTAAGGTTTCTCCCCCCACAAAAAGAATTCCAGTAGAGTATTTTTGATAGGTTATTATGCATTCTAAAATAGTTCTTGTATAACAGTCAGTAACTGAGAAACAAAAGAAGTTCACCACATCCTCTATTACTAGCCAATTTAATGACCATTTCTGGAGAACTATTTACTTTATACCTGTTTCAAAATGTCATGGGATGTTTATTCTCTTATCCTAAGGGTTGCTAAGGGAGCTTACAGAGAAAGGAGAAAGGTGATTTTGTTGTGCTTTGTTTTGTTTTAAGAATTTGTGCTCAAACAATCCCCTAATCAAACAGATCTAGGTATTAGCTGGCAAGAAAACCAGCATCTCAGAGTTAGTCGTAGCACATATTTCACCTGCCAGAGGATTCTTGGCATTTAAGTCTAGGGTCACAGTACTGTCATCTCTGTAATTCTTGTCTTTTGAAGACATTGGCACAGAGAAATATTTCTCTTCTGGGGAACAAAAGAGTGGCTTTCAAAGGTAACAAACATAAGACAAGGAGGGTCCATGAGGCCCTACAAAATGTGTCCATCCTAAGACTTCACTTCTCCAGACCCAGGTATGCTGCCAGACCAGCCTTTCCTTTTAAAGAAATTCAGCATCTTAATTTATCTGCAAAATCACATGATTTTTAATGCTATCCAGCCAAACAAAACATATTGCCTAGACACGTCACCACCATGTCATTAGTTCTTATCCCTTCTACTTCCATGGCTGAGGAAAGCCAGCTACCCCCTCCCATTATTTTAACCCTCACCTAAGCAGAGCAAATGGCTTAGAAGGCACCATGAGGACAGGGGAGCAGCTGAAAAAAGCTACACACTCAGAATCACTTTCGATGCCAAAATGCCTTAAAGTTTCTGGGCTATAAATAAGTTTAAAGAGGGCTTAATCCAAACCTGGGGAAATCAGTGTGAATTACCTGTAATTAAGCAAGAGGGAAAACAAGGTTTCAAATAAGTAGTGATTAAAAAAAAAAATCCTAGTTCTCTGAGTAATGGACCTAATCATTTTTCGATATCCAAGATTATTTAAGTCTTACTCAAAATCTATGCCCTATAAGAACTGTTTGATATGTATGCTTATATTCTATATTTATATTTCTTTTTCATTTTTTAACATCTTTATTGGAGTACAATTGCTTTACAATGGTGTGTTAGTTTCTGCTTTATAACGAAGTGAATCAGTTATACATATACATATGTCCCCATATCTCTTCCTTCTTGCATCTCCCTCCCTCCCACCCTCCCTATCCCACCCCTCTAGGTGGTCACAAAGCACCGAGCTGATCTCCCTGTGCTATGTGGCTGCTTCCCACTAGCTATCTATTTTATGTTTGGTAGTGTATATATGTCCATGACACTCTCTCACTTTGTCCCAGGTTACCCTTACCCCCTCCCAGAATTCTCAAGTGCATTCTCTAGTAGATCTGTATCTTTATTCCCGTCTTGCCCCTAGGTTCTTCATGACCATTCTTTTTTTTTTTTTTTTTTTTTTAGATTCCATATAAATGTGTTAGCATATGGTATTTGTTTTTCTCTTTCTGACTTACTTCACTCTGTATGACAGACTTTAGGTCCACTCACCTCACTGCAAATAACTCAATTTCATTTCTTTTTACAGCTGAGTAATATTCCATTGTATATATGTGCCACATCTTCTTTATCCATTCATCTGTTGATGGACACTTAGGTTGCTTCTGTGTCCTGGTTATTGTAAATAGAGCTGCAATGAACATTGTGGTACGCGACTCTTTTTGAATTATGGTTTTCTCAGGGGATGTGCGCAGTAGTGGGATTGCTGAGTCGTATGGTAGTACTATTTATAGTTTTTTAAGGAACCTCCATACTGTTCTCCATAGTGGCTGTATCAATTTACATTCCCACCAACAGTGCAAGAGGGGTCCCTTTTCTCCACAATCTCTCCAGCATTTATTGTTTGTAGTTTTTTTTATGATGGCCATTCTGACTGGAGTGAGATGATATCTCATTGTAGTTTTGATTTGCATTTCTCTAATGATTAACGATGTTGACCATTCTTTCATGTGTTTGTTGGCAATCTGTATATCTTCTTTGGAGAAATGTCTATTTATGTCTTCTGTCCATTTTTGGATTGGGTTGTTTGTTTTTTTCATATTGAACTGCATGAGCTTCTTGTAAATTTTGAAGATTAATCCTTTGTTAGTTGCTTCATTTGCAAATATTTTCTCCCATTCTGAGGCTTGTCTTTTTGTCTTGTTTATGGTTTCCTTTGCTGTGAAAAAGCATGTAAGATTCATTAGGTACCATTTGTTTATTTTCATTTTTATTTCCATTTCACTAGGAGGTGGGTCAAAAAGGATCTTGCTGTGATTTATGTCATAGAGTATTCTGCCTATGTTTTCCTCTAAGAGTTTGATGGTGTCTGGCTTTAGATTTAGGTCTTTAATCCATTTTGAGTTCATTTTTGTGTATGATGTTAGGGAGTGTTCTAATTTCATTCTTTTACATGTAGCTGTCCAGTTTTCCCAGCACCACTTATTGAAGAGGCTGTCTTTTCTCCACTCATACTCTTGCCTCCTTTATTAAAGATAAGGTGACCATATGTGTGTGGGTTTATCTCTGGGCTTTCAATCCTGTTCCATTGAGCTATATTTCTGTTTTTGTGCCAGTACCATACTGTCTTGATTACTGTAGCTTTGTAGTATGGTCTGAAGTCAGGGAGCCTGATTCCTCCAGCTCCATTTTTCTTTCTCAAGATGGCTTTGGCTATTCGGGTTTTTTTGTGTTTCCATACAAATTATGAAATTTTTTGTTCTAGTTCTGTGAAAAGTACCAGTGGTAGTTTGATAGGGATTTCATTGAATATGTAGATTGCTTTGGTAGTAGAGTCATTTTCACAATGTTCATTCTTCCAATCCAAGAACATGGTATATCTCTCCATCTATCTGTATCATCTTTAATTTCTCTCATCAGTGTCTTATAATTTTCTGCATACAGGTTTTTTGTCTCCTTAGGTAGGTTTATTGCTAGATATTTTATTCTTTTTTTGCAGTGGTAAATGGGAGTGTTTTCTTAATTTCACTTTCAGATTTTTCATCATTAGTGTGCATGAATGCAAGAGATTTCTGTGCATTAATTTTGTAACCTGCTACTTTACCAAATTCATTGACTAGCTCTAGTAGTTTTCTGGTAGCATCTTTAGGATTCTCTATGTAGAGTATGTCACCTGCAAACAGTGACAGCTTTACTTCTTCTCTTCTAACTTGGATTACTTTTATTTCTTTCTCTTCTCTGATTGCTGTGGCTAAAACTTCCAAAACTATGTTGAATAAGAGTGGTGAGAGTGGGCAACCTTGTTTTGTTCCTGATCTTAGTGGAAATGGTTTCAGTTTTTCACCATTGAGGATGATGTTGGCTGTGGGTTTGTCATATATGTTCTTTATTATGTTGAGGAAAGTTAACTCTATGCCTACTTCCTGGAGGGTTTTTTGTCATAAATGGGTGTTGAATTTTGTCAAAACTTTCTTGGCATCTATTGAGATGATCATATGGTTTTACTCCTTCAATTTGTTAGTATGGTGTATCACATTGATAGATTTGTGTATATTGAAGACTCCTTGCATTCCTGGGATAAACCCCACTTGATCATGGTGTATGATCCGTTTAATGTGCTGTTGGATTCTGTTTGCTAGTATTTTGTTGAGGATATTTGCATCTATGTTCATCAGTGATATTGCCCTGTAGTTTTCTTTCTTTGTGACATCCTTGTCTGGTTTTGGTATCAGGGTGATGGTGGTCTCGTAGAATGAGTTTGGGCATGTTCCTCCGTCTGCTACATTTTGGAAGAGTTTGAGAAGGATAGGTGTTAGCTCTTCTCTAAATGTTTGATAGAATTCACCTATGAAACCATCTGGTCCTGGGCTTTTGTTTGTTGGAACGTATTTAATCACAGTCTCAATTTCAGTGCTTGTGATTGGTCTGTTCATATTTTCTATTTCTTCCTGGTTCAGTCTCGGAAGGTTGAGCGTTTCTAAGAATTTGTCCATTTCTTCCAGGTTGTCCATTTTATTGGCATACCATTGTTTGTAGTAATCTCTCATGATCCTTTGTATTTCTGCAGTGTCGTTGTTACTTCTCCTTTTTCATTTCTAATTCTATTGATTTGAGTCTTCTCCCTTTTTTTCTTGATGAGTCTGAATAATGGTTTATCAATTTTGTTTCTGTTCTCAAAGAATGAGCTTTTAGTTTTATTGATCTTTACTATCGTTTCCTTCATTTATTTTTCATTTATTTCTGATATGATATTTATGATCTCTTTCCTTCTGCTAATTTTGGGGGTTTTTTGTTCTTCTCTAATTGCTGTAGGTGTAAGGTTAGGTTGTTTATTTGAGATGTTTCTTCTTGCTTAAGGTAGGCTTGTATAGTGATAAACTTCCCTCTTAGAACAGTTTTTCCTGCATCCCATAGGTTTTGGATTGTTGTGTTTTCATTGTCATTTGTTTCTATGTATTTCTTGATTTCCTCTTTGATTTCTTCAGTGATCTCTTGGTTATTAAGTAGTGCATTGTTTAGCCTCCATGTGTGTGTATTTTTTACAGGTTTTTTCTTGTAATTGATATCTAGTCTCATAGCATTGTGGTCAGAAAAGATACTTGATACGATTTCAATTTTCTTAAATTTATCAAGGCTTGATTTGTGACCCAAGATATGATCTATCTTGTAGAATGTTCCATGAGCACTTGAGAAGAATGTGTATTCTGTTGTTTATGGATGGAATGTCCTATAAATATCAATTAAGTCCATCTTGTTTAATGTATCATTTAAAGCTTGTGTTTCCTTATTTATTTTCATTTTGGATGATCTGTCCATTGGTGAAAGTGGCGTGTTAAAGTCCCCTACTATGATTGTGTTACTATCGATTTCCCCTTTTATGGCTCTTAGTATTTGCCTTATGTATTGAGATGCTCCTCTATTGGGTGCATAAATATTTACGATTGTTATATCTTCTTCCTGGATTGATCCCTTGATCATTATGTAGTGTGCTTCTTTGTCTCTTGTAATAGTCTTTGTTTTAAAGTCTATTTTGTCTGATATGAGAATTGCTAGTCTAGATTTCTTTTGATTTCCATTTGCATAGAATATCTTTTTCCATCCCCTCAGTTTTGGTCGGTATGTGTCCTTAGGTCTGAAGTGGGTCGCTTGTATACGGGTCTTGTTTTTGTATTCATTCAGCCATTCTATGTCTTTTGGTTGGAGCATTTAATCCATTTACATTTAAGGCAGTTATCGATATGTGTGTTCCTATTACCATTTTCTTAATTGTTTTGGGTTTGTTATTGTAGGTCTTTTCCTTCTCTTGTGTTTCCTGCCTAGAGAAGTTCCTTTAGCATTTGTTGTAAAGCTGGTTTGGCAGTGCTCATTTCTCTTAGCTTTCGCTTGTCTGTAAAGCTTTTAATTTCTCCATCAAATCTGAATGAGATCCTTGCTGGGTAGAGTAACCTTGGTTGTAGGTTTCTCTCCTTCATCACTTTAAATATGTCCTGCCACTCACTTCTGGCTTGCATAGTTTCTGCTGAAAGATCACCAGTTAACCTTATGGGGATTCCCTTGTGTGTTATTTGTTGTTTTTCCCTTGATGTTTTTAACATTTTTTCTTTGTATTTAATTCTTGATAGTTTGATTAATATGTGTCTTGGCGTGTTTCTCCTTGGACTTATCCCGTATGGGACTCTCTGTGCTTCCTGGACTTGATTAACTATTTCCTTTCCCATATTAGGGAATTTTTCAACTATAATCTCTTCAAATATTTTCTCAGTCCCTTTCTATTTCTTTTCTTATTCTGGGACCCCTTTGATTCGAATGTTGGTGTGTTTAGTGTTGTCCCAGAGGTCTCTGAGATTGTCCTCAATTCTTTTCATTCTTTTTCATTTATTCTCCTCTGCAGTAGTTATTTCCACTATTTTATCTTCCAGGTCACTTATCCATTCTTCTGTCTCAGTTATTCTGCTATTGATCCCTTCTAGAGAATTTTTAATTTCATTTATTGTGTTCTTCACCACTGTTTGTTTGTTCTTTAGTTCTTCTAGGTCCTTGTTAAACGTTTCTTGTATTTTCTCCATTCTATTTCCAAGATTTTGGATCATCTTTACTATAATTATCCTGAATTCTTTTTCAGGGAGACTGCCTATTTCCTCTTCATTTATTAGGTCTGGTGTGATTTTGCCTTGCTCCTTCACCTGCTGTGTGTTTATCTGTCTTCTCATTTTGCTTAACTTACTGTGTTTCAGGTATCGTTTTCTCAGGCTGCAGGTTTGTAGATCTTGTTTTTTTGTGTGTCTGTCCCTAGTGGTTAAGGTTGGTTCAGTGGGTTGTGTAGGCTTCCTGATGGAGGGGCCTGGTGCCTGTGTTCTGGTGGATGAGGCTGGATCTTGTCTTTCTGGTGGGCAGGCCCACATCTTGTGGTGTGTTTTGGGGTGTCTGTGGCCTTATTGTTAATTTAGGCAGCCTCTCTGCTAATGGATGGGGCTGTGTTCCTATCTTGCTAGTTGTTTGGCATAGGGTGTCCAGCATTGTAGCTTGCTGGTCATTGAGTGGAACTGGGTCTTGGCATTGAGATGGAGATCTCTGGGAGATTTTCGCCATTTGATATTACGTCGAGCTGGGAGGCTTCTTGTGGACCAGGGTCCTGAACTTGGCTCTCCCACCTCAGAGGCACAGCCCTGACACCTGGCTGGACCACCAAAAGCCTGTCATCCACATGGCTCAGAATAAAAGAGAGAAAAACAGTAAGAAAGAAAGAAGAAGATAAAATAAAATAAAGTTATTAAAATAAAAATAATTACTAAGAAAATTTTTTTTAAAGTATTAAAAAGAAAACACAAAACAGACAGAACCCTAGGACAAATGGTAATAGCAAAGCTATACAGACAAAATCACACACAGAAGCATACACACTCACAAAAAGAGAAAAGAGGGAAAAAATATATATATATCTTTGCTCCCAAAGTCCACCTCCTTAATTTGGGATGATTCGTTGTCTATTCGGGTATGCCACCGCTGCAGGGTACATCAAGCTGATTGCGGAGCTTTAATCCGCTGCTTCTGAGGCTGCTGGGAGAGATTTCCCTTTCTCTTCTTTGTTCTCACAGCTCCCAGGGGCTCAGCTTTGGATTTGGCCCCACCTCTGCATGTAGGTCGCCTGAGGGCGTCTGTTCTTTTCTAAGACAGGACGGGGTTAAAGGAGCTGCTGATTGGGGGCTCTGGCTCACTCAGGCCTGGGGGAGGGAGGGGTACGGATGTGGGGCAAGCCTGTAGCGGCCGAGGCCAGCGTGACGTTTCACCAGCCTGATGTGTGCCGTGCGTTCTCCCGGGGAAGTTGTCCCTGGATCACGGGACCGTGGCAGTGGCGGGCTGCACAGGCTCCCGGGAGGGGAGGTTTGGATAGTGACCTGTGCTCACACACAGGCTTCTTGGTGGCAGCAGCAGCAGCCTTAGCGTCTCATGCCCGTCTCTGCGGTCCATGCTGATAGCCGCGGCTCACGTCCGTCTCTGGAGCTCCTTTAAGCGGCGCTCTTAATCCCCTCTGCTCGCGGACCAGGAAACAAAGAAGCCATGAAAAGCCTATTGCCTCTTCGGCAGCTCCAGACCTTTTCCCAGACTCCCTCCAGGCTAGCTGTGGCGCACTAGCCCCCTTCAGGCTGTGTTCATGCAGCCAACCCCAGTCCTCTCCCTGGGATTTGACCTTCGAAGCCCGAGCCTCAGCTCCCAGCCCCCGCCTGCCCCGGCGGGTGAGTGGACAAGCCTCTCGGGCTGGTGAGTGCTGGTCGGCACCGATCCTCTGTGCGGGAATCTTTCCGCTTTGCCCTCCGCAACCCTGTTGCTGTGCTCTCCTCCGTGGCTCCGCCACCCGCAGTCTCCACCCACGAAGGGGCTTCTAGTGTGTGGAAACATTTCCTCCTTCACGGCTCCCTCCCACTGGTGCAGGTCCTGTCCCTATTCTTTTGTCTCTGTTTTTTCTTTTTTCTTTTGCCCTACCCAGGAGCGTGGGGAGTTTCTTGCCTTTTGAGAGGTCTTTGGTCTTCTGCCAGGGTTCAGTAGGTGTTCTGTAGGAGTTGTTCCACATGTAGATGTATTTCTGATGTATTTGTGCAGAGGAAGGTGATCTCCACATCTTACTCTTCTGCCATCTTGAAGCTCCTCCTATATTTATCAAAGCATTCCATTGAGAGAAATTGTTCGGTGATCTCTGAGTGAATATTTTAAAATCTTTCAAGCACTTTTAGAGGCACTTGCTCTCCCTTCAGCTAGGCAGGGCAAATGTTATGCATTTGTTCAATTAATACATCATTTTTGAATGCCAGGGATATACTAAGCATGGGCAAGACACTCACAGTACAGGGTATATCTGGACATGGAGAAAGGTTTCATGAGCCTCTGGGTGGGAGAGGGGGAAATTCACAAAGGCCTGCTGGAGTAAACCTCAGGTCTGCCAGGGGATGAGGGGCTAA
Organism: Aethalodelphis obliquidens; assembly: GCF_003676395.1. NCBI lineage: Eukaryota > Metazoa > Chordata > Mammalia > Artiodactyla > Delphinidae > Aethalodelphis > Aethalodelphis obliquidens. Next base: position 5,045,100 of record NW_020838018.1, read on the forward strand.
GTTATGAGGAGGACTGCTGCTTTAATCCATGATAAAAATGCAAGACTCTTTTACAAAAAGTGGTAAGAATTTCAAAACAGCAACAGCAGAACATTAAGTGCGAGTGTAAGCAGCTCTTTTCAGGAAATCACCCTCAGCAGGAAGCCCCTTTCCTTGCCACTTTAGCAAAGCTATATTGTAACTACCTTTTAACGAGGCAGCCCTATGCTCTACTAATCTCCAGCCCAAGAACACCTTTCACATCTTTTGATCACACAATACATTGCCCTACTTGTTGGTTCTTTCTGGAGATCAAAAGAAGTAGGAATGAAGAATAAGTAATTAACAGACGACAAGAGCTCTTCCCTAGGTTTCCCTTCAGTAATCTTGGGAACAATCTATGTGACCAAACTGTGTGAACAAGATGGCATCTAGAGAAAGGTCACAAGTAGTCACAGCCTGCATGCAGTGAGGGGTGGCTAGGGCTCTGACGCCCTATCTCAATGACTAACTGAGATTACTTCCCTTTTTTCCTTTAAAAACTCTCGTGGCCAAGCAGAATTTTTGGAGATGGCTTTTGGGGGACACTGAGTCCACCATCTCCCCAGATTGCCAGCATTTTGATTAAAAACAACTTTCCCTTCTACCAATGCTTATGAGTTTGATTTTGCAAGTGGCAAACAGCAGGGCCCAATTCAACCGGTAACACAAGCTCTTTTGTGCATGGGGACCACAGAGCTGTCTGGCTGCAGTCCTTCCACTTGGAGGAAACCAAGTTCGTAGATTGAGAGAGGTGAAGGCCAAGAGCATTTTTAGAGAGCAGGGAGAGGTTGTTGACTCTTGAATGTGGCCTTGTGGGGAAACTCAGAGCCTTGAGGCCTTGCTGGGAAATTTGTCTTCACTTTGTAGACACTGGGGCATTATGGAAAGTTCTCAGCAGGAGAATGTACAGATCAGACCTGCCTTAGAAATATATATGTGGTAGCAGTAAGAATGAGAAACTGCTGGGCAGGGGCAAGACCACAGGAGGAAGAACCATGAAGCAGCTCAGGCAGGCCCAGGTGGCAGATCACGAAGGCCAGAAGCCACACTGTGCAAATTGGACAGAGAAAGCAGATGTTGCTGCCAGGACTGGGCTTGGCCAGAGCTCTTACTAAAGCACCTGCAAGGCCCAAGTCCTGGTCAGGACAGGAGGAACACTGACTCATGGTGCTGCTGTAAAACCAGAGGCCCAAGTGGTTTGTCAGCAGGGTTTATTGTAATCGTAACATTGATGATTTGCACCCAGTCTTGGTGAGACCCCCCAGAGGGCTCTGTCTTTGGGCTGGTGACTTAGAAAGAATATGCATATCTGGTCAGCAGAGAAAAGAAACCCAGGTGAGACTCCAATTTGGACTCCCTTGTGTTAGGTGTTCTCTGACATGTTAGCTGGTGGACAACTGGAAACTGTACCCAGCCACTCAGGACCCCTGCTGTGAGGAAGCCTTTGGATGGATGCCCTCATTTCAATGCTGTTGCCATAGGGTATCCTCTTCCTGCAATCAACTGGATTTGTAAGCATGGCCATTGTGGGTACTGTGAGTCTTCTCAGACTAAAGTCCAAGTTCCGTTCGTTAGCCATTGAATCCTGTCTGTTGGCTACAATTAGTGCAAACAGCACATGGAGAGATGTTTGAGGAAATTAGTCAGGACAAGGTGTGATTGAGTGAGGAAGAGGGAAGGATTTGGGATGACTCCTTCATTCCTGGCTTGACGGTTAAAGGGGTGGTAATTTAAAACTAGATAGAAGAGGAGGTGAAGAATAAGTGTGTTGTGTGCTGGACTAAGATAGGCCTTGTTTGAGTGGTGGTCCCCAGCTGGAGATGCATAGCAAACAATTGGGCATCTGACTTTTTCTTTCTTTTCCTCTTTTTCTTTCTTTCTTTCTTTCTTCCTCCCTCCCTCCCTTCCTTCCATCCTTCCTTCCTTCTTTTCTTTATCTTTCTCTGTTTAAACATTCACATTTTATTACCTTTTTCTTTCAGTTTTAAGATGTAATTGACATACAGCATTGTATAAGTTTAAAGTGTATAGCATAATGATTTGACTCACATATATTGCAAAATGACTACCACAATAAATTCAGTTAATGTCTATCATCTCCTATAGATACCAAAAAAAGAGAGAAAAACATATTTTTCCTTGTGATGAGAACTTTTAGGACCTATGTTCTTAGCAACTTTCAAATATGCCATACAGCAGTGTTAACTATAGTCATCACGTTATAATGACTTGTGTTTCGGTCTGTCCTTTACTGCTTTGGGGGCAGGCTGAGTGGAACTTAGAACTCTGGAGCAAAATGCCATCACCAAAGCATCTCATGTGCATCAACATGCACATGAGGGAATACAGTAGGTCTTAAACTGCAGAGCTGGGAAGGTTGAAGTGAAAGAAGCTGGCCTGGGAGGGTGGGGGGTAGTTACATGAGCAGGAGATCAATAAAAAATGTTGAGAACCAATTCATACAATGCACCACAGTGCAGTTATAATCAGTCAAGTCTTTGGACTGGATTTGTCCCTGAGCCAGCATTTTGTGTCCATTCCGTAGTGCAACACTGACCCTCAAATATCAGTCATATGAGGAAGTACACAGGCATCTCAATAGAACCCAAGTGTACACTCTCACTAAGATATCAATATGCCCTGTTTGTGATTCACATTGGATGCAGTGGTCTCCAATGGCCCATGTGAATAAGTCTTCCCATTTCTCTATGGGTTTCCTCAGCTACATCTGATGCAGCAATAATAAGGAGGACCGTCTCTTTTCCACAGCTGACAAGGAACAAGTCACACGTCAACCCACTCAACTAGGAAAATACTTGACAAGAAATAGAACTGAAGAATTTTAAAGCATTTATCCCAAAGCCTATGAAATAATCAGAAAATGTGACACTAAAGACTCCAAACCTATAATTTCTTAAATATCATAACTTCTCTTTATCAATGTCGAAAGTGTAAATGATACATTAAAGAACAGAATGATGGTTTTTACATTTAGATTTTTTTATCTGACATAAATATCTTCCTATTTTTCATATTGGGGATGGTCAGGAATGATTTTCCAACTTACCTCTTAAAATGGGATAACTCATGTGTATGAAAAATGTTGCCTGCCATATCAGTAAATAAAGGATGTTGCAGCCATCCAGCCATTACAGCTGCCCCCCCACCATGGTGCACCCTGAGGGGATTCAGGATGGGAAAGAACAGGATGCTGGTCCTAGAGAGCTGAGGTGCATATCAAAGGAGTGATTTCAATGAGCCCAGACTCTTGCATCTTCCCATATACAGAAAAGTGCTAAATTCATTAACTTGAGATATCTTGTTTTCTTTAATGTCTTTAACATTTTGATGTTCTGACCACCTGTTTTTTCTTGCAAAAACCCCTGTCTATCCTGGCTCCTCCCTCACCTCTTCAGAGCAGTCCCTCAGAGCTACCTGAGAGGCTGCCTCCCGGGCTTGAAGTCCTCAGAAAGTCTGCCAAATAAAACATAATTCTCAACATTTAGGTTGTGCACTGTTTATTTTTGTCGACTCTCATTTGAAAGCTTAGCCTAGTTTTTCAAACAGGGCATCTGGAATAGTCCAGAAAGGCTCCCCTTGGGGAAGGCAGCATGTTTTCTGCACCCCATTAATGATTTTGAGAACCCCATGGGTTAGTTCACATGCTAGAGCCTGGGTTTTCCAGAAGTTAACCCCTGCCGGAGGGACATTCATAATCCCATCTGACACTTTGTTAAAACAAGCCACCTTTTTCTTCATGTAAACAGGTCGATTCAAGATCTTTCTATTCATGGACTACAGGGATCCAGGAGTTCATGGGGTAAGAACATGGGCTCTGCCTGCACCCTGATGCAGTGATCCTGGTCACTGACTTCTTAAAGTTTTGAACCAAGCCTACGTGAGTATGTGTGATGTGATGTGACGCAGGCAGGCATCAGCTTAATCTTCCTTGAGAGTGGCTCTTTGGGAAACGCTCAAAACTACGGGGCTAAATCAATAGATCGAATTTGAATTTTATCCCTTCCTCCAAATCTAGGATCAAAGACAGAAGAGTTCTAAATGCTCCTGAGACTTGGAGAAATAGAGCTGAGAAGAGCCTCCTTGTACTGGTGATGCTTAGCAGTATTTATTGATAACTGGGAGAGTTTGCTGATGAGAGAAGACGCAATACTCTACATCAAACTGCTCCAATCTAGACAATCAAGTGTACGGTAAAAGAATCTGTCACCTGAGTCAAAGATCTCTTTTGGGGTAGATATTTTATTTTCAATAGAGCATCAGACAACTTTTCTTGAGCTTAAAATGTTACCATTAGATTTTTTTGCTTTCACCAGAAACCAAATGGTTTTACTTAAAAATACAACTGTTGAGAGTGTTATTTATCAATTCAGTTAGGTAGTCTTTTTTCTCCCAAATATATATATGATTTCCCATATATATATAATTTTTAATTGTGGTAAAAAATACAAAACATAAAATTTACTATCTTAGCCCTTTTTAAGTATACAGTTCAGTAGTATTAACTATATTTGCATTGTAGTCAATAAATCTCTTGAACTTTTTCATCTTGCAAAACTGAAACTCTATAGTCAGTGAATAATAACTCTCCACTTCCTTTCCCCCAGTCCCAGCAATCAACATTAAACCTTTTGTTTCTATGAGTTTGCATACTTTAGATACTTCATTCAAGTGGAATCATACAGTAATTTTCTTTTTGTGACTGGCTTATTTCACTAAGTATAATGTCTCTCTGGTTCTGTAACAGGCCAAGTGCTGCCCTTGTTCTCACTGGCCCCCAACCTGGCACCCAGCGTATACTGCCATTCCCTTTAGTGCTCTGAGTCAGATGACACAGACCAGTCCCTCTGGAAGCCAGAACTTTGGACACATGCCCCATCCTCTTTCCGTCCTGAATGAGAAGCCAGGAATTGGGAATTTTGTCCAGATTCCACCAGGCTGTGGTGGGGAGGAGGAATGACTATGGAGTTCAAATACAAGGAATTTTCTTACTCACCTCGAAGTGACTCTTCTTGGCTCTGTCCTCGCCTGGGGTGCTAGTACCTCTTAACTGGTTCTACGGCTCTCACAAAGGCAAATTGTTCTGTATATTATTATTTTTTATTTTATTTTATATTTTTGCGGTACGTGGGCCTCTCACTGTTGTGGCCTCTCCCGTTGCGGAGCACAGGCTCTGGACGCGCACACCCCAGCGGCCATGGCTCATGGGCCTAGCTGCTCCGTGGCATGTGGGATCTTCCCGGACTGAGGCACGAACCCGTGTCCCCTGCCTCGGCAGGTGGACTCTTAACCACTGCGCCGCCAGGAAAGCCCTGTATATTATTTTTAAACAGGTGTCTCCACAGGGGAAATGAGACTTATTAGTCTACCATGTTGCCGACATCATTCTTATTTGTTTTTCTTTTAAATTCAATTAAACTTCTTTAAATACCTTTCATTTTATATTCCAAACTTCCTGTTATTCTTTTCGAGAAGCTTCGTGGATCTATGAACTGCAGTGCATAAAACTCAGAACTAAGGTAACAAATGCTCCACAGAAGCCTGAGCCCTGTGTGCTGGGGCAGGTGCAGGCACACATCCAGCAAGTAACTGATATGCACCAGGCCGTGGACCACTTGGGACAGGGACACAGTTTTATTCATTGTGATTCTCTAATACCTGGCACTTTTAGGCTTCTCATTGAATAACGTCTTGTAAAGTTTTTATCTGTGTTTTTGTTCCTTTTCTTTAAAGATAATTTTTATTGTGAAATTTAATTTTACTCAGTAATTTGTGTCGTATAAGAAATGTTAGACCTCAGGCAGCCATTTAGTGCATTTAGAGTAACATTCCAGCTATTCCCTGGATAGCTGTTCTCTGCTGCCTTTTCCCTGAGGCCAATGAAGTTAAATTAAAAAGAAACAACAATCTTATACCAATTTTTTAAACAATAAAAAGAAATAATGCCAAAGATATTTTTAAAGTATAGTAGAGAAATATGCTCTTTCAGTGTAAAGATAAATGTTAAAATTTGGGAAATGTTAAATACTTCTAGGACCTAATTAGCAAATGCCCTTAGATAAGCATCTAATAAAATAAAAATCTGCAAATCATGGAGGATCTGTACAATGTCTAATTCAAATATCTTAATTACTGTCTTGGTAGGCAAAGAAAAACAATCCACTCTGGAAAAAAATCAGAGGTGATTGGAATTAAGAACTAGAAAGCACCCACATTTGCTGAGCTACTCTGTGCCAGCTACTGCATCAGGCGCTTTCCTGGAAGAAAGCAATTCAGGTTCACCCATTGTTATCAGGGTCGTTCCGTGTAACTGCCAAAAAGTCTACAAATTTTTGTTTCTATTTAGCTGGTTAGAAAAAACACATGATTTTTCACCCTTTTTGATCAAAATACTTGAAAAATATTTTATGTTCAAATCAGCTTCATGGTCTTATGGAGTGGCTGAAAAACACTCACGTCCCAACTAGACCAAAATTAGAAATAGCTGTTAAAGTATTATGGAACTGGGGCCAATTGGACAAATATAAAGTGCTACCAATATACAAAGCAATAATAAACAGCAATATTTAGCAATAAATAGACTCTACTTAGCTCTATGTAAAACTCAAATCCAGCAACAAAATGCCTTTATTGAGATACAGGCAAAAATATCTTTTATCAGAAAGAGTCTTTTTTTTTTCATTTTTGTAATCCAAAAAGTGAATGTGGAGGTATTAAACAGTGGATAACAGGCTCAGCGAGATTAATTGGGTAGTTATAATTCAGCTAAAATCTCAGTCTTTCCAAGGTCTCTGAGGTCATTTGAACTCTAGAGACTGAATAATATTTCAGTTATCAGACTTTTTTCTTTCTCAGTTCTTATGTGTATAATAGATGCCAACAAAACGCATGTTTTTGAGACCACAGAGCAATTCATTGAGGACGTTTGTAGGAAATTATTTAGGATTTTTATGTAGGACAGTATCAGGGAGATTCTGGGAAGAAAATAAATGATAGAGTTGTAAGAGTCACTGTCTCATTTAACTATTGAGGAAAAGAGAAGGCATGGTTCATTCATAAGCTCTTGACGAGCATTTCTGTTTGATTCAAAGTTGGTTTTTGTTGCAGATGTAAAACGCTGGTTTTGGTAAGCAGAACTCATACTGATTCAAACTTGCTGAGAAGTTTCCAGATTTCCTGACTGTTTCTTTTCTTCCAAAACTTTCTTTGTGCTATCCTCTATTTTCTATATATAAATCAGGATTATTCAACCATTTTGTATCCAAAGCAATTTTTACTCAATGACAGGAAAATTCTAGCATATGTGAATCTTCTTCTGTGAAGATAAAATTTTTGTGTTTTCTTTCTTTGGCTTATACATATAGGATAATTACATTTAGCCAAATATTAAATCATATACAAAAGATGCTGATATTTATAGAAGATTTCACAATAGTTTATGGCACTATCTCTCATGTTCAAGAAACATTTCATCATAGTCTTCCACTTATGCTACAGGGAAATAGAGACAAACAAGGGACATGCACAGAGGTGACTACAGCTGGTGCATGATGTTGTCCAATATGTCAGTTACAATTTCAGGTGCATTCCTCACGAAAAACTAGCCACTATAACCACCATCACAGGCTCATCATGTGCCATGTGCAGAGAAGTATCTAATGAAAAGAACTTATATTCACCTCTAAAATTCCTACATTTCCAGGTGTCTCTTTTTATTTAACGTAATACAGATAGTTCAGAATGGTACACATTATGTATTCTCTAAATCCTGTAGTAGCATAAGATGCCAAAACATTGCTTAGAATTTTATTTTCCAGATACTATGACCCTCAGCTTTACTCCTGTGACTTAGCACTATTCCCATGAAGACACCTAAACCGCTTGGTTTCCCATCAGGATGTGGCCCACAAATGTTCTCTGTCTGGTCTTCTCTTCTTATTCTAAATTACAGAATTCTTAACCTGACATTCTGAGGACCCATATCATTCAGACCCACCACTTTCTCCAGCCAGTTCCACACTCTTCCCCAACATCCACAGGCCAGTCTCATCTTTATCCCTCCAGACTTCTACGTCTTCAACTAAGATACCTTTACTCCTCTCTTCTGCCTGGCCACATCCTTCCTCCTTCAAGGTCCACTGCAAGCACCACTACCTCTAAGCAACCCTCCCTAACTACATCACATTAATTTCCCTCACGACACTCCTGTTGCACCTGTTGTTTGTCTCATTTATTTTCAGTCTTTAGTCATATATTACCTTGCACTCTAATGCCTTTCCAAAACAATTTTATCAAAGTATAATTGGCATACAGTGCAGGGCATATTTTAAGCATAAAATTTGATGCATTTTGACACATGCATACACCTGTGAAACCATCACTGGAGTCAAGATAATAAACATATCCATCAACCCCCAAAGTTTCCTCATTCCTCTTTCTAATGGCTGCCTCCCAACTCCCCAGGAAATCACAAATATTTTCTATCACTATAAGATTAGTTTGAATTTTATAGAAGTTTGTATAAATGAAAATATACAGTATATGCTCTTTTTTTCTGGCCTCTTTTACTCAGCAGGATTATTTTGAAATCCAAATTGTTATTTTTATTGCAGAGAAGTATAGTATGGATATTTTATTATTTGTTTATCCTGGCCCATGTGCTTAGTCACTACACCGGAAAGAAGGACCCTCTTTGCCCAGTTCACATAAAGGGATATCTGAGGGGTGTTCATTGGCCTTCAACCCAATGGCAGTTAACAGTATAATCAGCTATTTAAACAACATGCAACCAGAATCGGAGCCAAAACAAAAATGCAATTATAGGTTGTATTAATGGATCTACAACAAGCATTGCATCTCAATCTGTGTGCCATGTTTTAGTATCTGTGCACATCGTTAAGGTGATATGAGTGATGAGAGGCCCAGAATGATGTCACCTGGAGACACCTTAGGGGAATGAGGAAAGATAAGATAAATCAGATAAGACAAGAGAGAAAGCCACTGCTCACTTCAGCTGTCTGCAGTGCACAGAAGCAGGTGAGCACTGATCAGATTATTCAGTGTTGCTTCAGTCATGGATATAGGACTATGGATGGCATAGCAGGCAGACAGATTTTGGTTCAAGGAATATGCTCTAATGTTTAGGGATTTCCAGGATGAACAAAGAGTTCTTGACAGCATCTGAGAGGAGACGGATGCCAATGTCAGAAAGGATTCTGACCCCAGAAGTTAGGGTGCACTGATCTTTAAATCACTCTCTAAAGGCAAATGCAAAAATTATGACTGAAGAAAGGTGAATGCATTTTCCCCTCAGGATGTGACCTTTGTCTTGGAATGGGAGGTTTGTAGTCATTTTCAGGATGACTCTCACCTGATGTGATCAGCGCCCCATCGACCTCCTTTCAACCCTCAAACATTCCTTTAGCCTATGAGCTGTTCTTGGTGTTTGCTACCATGGGAAATAGCAATTTATCAAAGAGATGTGGATAAAAAGATGTAACCATAAATAATTTCTTTACCCTTTGCAGGTTTTCTGCTTTTGCAATCCTATGTACTCTTCAGTCTCTATGTCAGTTCTCTCTTTGGGCCAGTGTTTTATTTGATGTATCAGGTCAATTTCATCCTGAGCTAACTAGAGACAAGAAATTGTGAGTCTTGGGGTCTTGGGTATATTAAATCCACAGCAGGATTTGCTCAGGGAAAGCAACAAACAAACAGCAACAACAACAGCAGAAATAACAATGAAAAAAAAAAAAAAGGCCATTGGAAAGAATTTCTTGAAACTTCTCAACACAGTATCCATCTTTATCTCAACCATCAATCAGTGTTTCAGGACCTAGCACAGTGCTGGCTAGGAGAGGGACAGAGTATGACTGTGTGTATGTGTGTGTGTGTACATGCAGTGTGTATGTGTAATAGGAGATCAATGAATTCTACATCCTCTCATGTTTAAAACCACAAACTGATTAGAAAATAATATTAGCTAACATTGACTGAGCCTGCAATCTGTCTGAGTGTTGCAGGCTAGTTTCCTTGGAAGCTGATGTTGAGATGGAGTTGGAAGTACAGAAGGGAACACCTAAAAAAGAAAGAAAATTTGGGCAGGGAGAGCCATCAGGCCATGATGCACCACTGATAAATTGTCTGCCTGACTGACAGTGGGCTCTGAAGCACAGCTCTCTGGCTGGAGAAGTCCCTGTAGGGTGAAAATGGCTAGACCTTGGTAACCCTGCTTTGCTGAAAAAAAGCACAACCTTGGCTACCAATTCCTTGCTGAAGCAAGAAGAGTGCAACTTCAGCTCAAAAACTAAGGTGGACGCTCAATAAGCCACCTTTCTTGAGGGGGGTCTCAGCAGGACATCTGGATGTCTGCCGCCAAAGGTGACTGACTGTCCTGGTCTTCCCAGGACTTCCCTGGATTTGGCAATAAAATTTCCTTGTCTTGGGAATGCCCTCAGCCAGGCAATCGGAATATTGGCCAGCCAGAGGCCCCAGTTACGAACCAGGCTAACTGGTTTACATTTATTAACTCGCTTAATCTTGAATATGATTCCATTTTACTAATGATGAGATTGAGCCTCAGAGTAGTAGGTGAATTGCCTGGCATCTACACAGATTAAACTAAATTGGCATGAAACAGATTAGGATCCAGTGGAGATCAGACCGGGCTACAGGTTGAACATGATTCAAACCCTTATGCGCAAGTCTGTCCATTTTTTTGGACAGGTGTGCAGGATCTAAAGTCCTCAGTATATTATAAATCATCTTGCATCTTTATAAATTTATAAAGATGAAGAAAGCTGAAAAAGAGCAAGTGCTGGCAAGGGTGGCTGAGATGTGGATCCCATGTAGTGCTGGTGGGAATAGAAAGTCTGCAGCATTCTGGAAGGCAATCTAAGGTTAAGCTGTGTGTGCCGATTGGCCCCCAAATGCCATTTCGGGGAGGGTATTGTAGAAAGCAGGTCTGTAAGTGGACTTGTCCATGGATGATGTGCAAGAGGTGGTGTGTGTGGTGGTAGAGAATCTAGGGTCCCCTCCATGCCTACCATGAGAGGGTTAGATAAATAAAGTGTGATGGATGGATGCGATGGAATGCCATGTAGCAGTTGAAGACAGAAAGCTAGAAATATAGCAATAGGGTAGAGCTTAAAAATACAGTGTTGTAAAAGGCTATATGGGAAGAAGTAAAAAGTAGAAGAAAACAATAAATGCAGCTAATATCTATGCAAATTCAATAATCATACACACAAAAAATAACCTATTTAACAGAGATATGTTCATATTCAAGAACATTTATCAAACATGGATTTACTGCTCTGGGTGAGAGGAATGGAACAGAGAGAGAGAATGAGGAAGATAGATAACTCATCAGACTGAGACTGGCAGAGGAGACAGAGAGATGCTCAGCCTGATGCTATCAGTGAACTGTTAACTGACATATGTGATTAACCAAGCCTGCACAAGGGGGCAGCATAAGAAGGGAGGGAGAAAGATTTAACACTTGAATGCAAATTAATATTTATGAATAAAGTTAAGTCTATTGTAATAAGTCCAGAATCTGAGAAGTGAATTGATTTCTGTATGTAAAAGGTTGTTGTAAAGAATGGCTTCTGCAGTATACATAGCCTGGAGGTTATAGGAGGAGAAAGGACACAGATCAGATCTGGTGAAAAATCTGTCAATCAAGTGTAGGTTACCCAAGACGGTTAGGGGCTCCCCAAGAATAGAGGAACAAGGCATAAGAGCAGAAAGTTTACAGTTTAGTTTTCTGCACTTACACAGAACAAATAGTAATTTATATACATTTATTTTATATCAATAGCACTTAGAATTTAAAATTTGTGAAGTCTCATTTTTCTCTCCCCAGAGAATCTTTAAGAACAGAACATTAATCTAGTTTTCTCACCGTGGCATGAAGGTTTCTTACAACGACAATGAATGATGGAGACACTGTTTTTTTAATTCTAAAAGCAAAACCAAGATGCAGTATCCCAAGTAATATGGACATAAACTTTACAAAATATCATAAATATCCTTAATGAGATTTCAGCTCCTACTTGTGGGTTTCTCATTGGTGGCTGAGTACTCTGTCTTTATGTGTTTGTGAGTTCTGATTGATTGGGTGAGTACGTGTGTGTATATTAGATGGAAGAATTAGGTCTGGGGCTTTGAAAAACTTGATAAATTAATCATCAATAATTTTCCCAGTGTAGAGTGTCTGTCTGGAAGATTCCTAAATGGACAAACTAATTTTGCAAATTCAATTTTGCAAATATTCCGTGATATCATTACAAGAGAGTGAATATACCTTTGCAGAGCCCACAGGAGGTGAATGTGAAATCTTGGCTGTTCTGCTGACTAGGATATTCACAGTGTTGGGCTGTTATTGCTTTAATAGACTTAGTTCCAGAAAGCAAAGAATATAAGGATATGCAGCATCACCTGGTTAATTAAAAGCTATAGTTTACACCCCTAATTGTTTCTCAAATTATTCTGTTTTTAATGGAAAGGGCAGAAAATGTAGGTGCTAGGAGATGAGTTTTCCAAATTAGTCACCAAGTTTCAAATCAAGAGTGAGAACTTGGCCTATTCCCTTCTGAAAATAATGATCTTACCTTAGCTCTAAAGTCCTTAGATTAAGGGCTTCATTTGTATGAAAAACCCAAATCTATGTACTGATTTTCCCAAATTATATGATCAACTCTAAAAAAAGAAATAGACATGCAATATATGAGATAGACACTTCTATAAACTTTAACATTGCCTGATTATTGATGGGTTCTGACAGAAAGTTACACGATTTCCATTTAAATCATATTTTCATTGTAGTTAAAATTATCTTTTACAGCTTATGTCTTAAGCTCATTAGGTTCTGTATCTTGTTATGTCAAAGACATTTTCCCTCAATTAATCTTGATACTTGCATGTATGAAAGACTTAGTTATTACGTTAATTCCAATATTTGTAAAATCAAGATTCGCTTTATTAATTTCTTTTGAGTAATTCTTTTTACTAAGGTGAATGTATTTCCTTATCATTTATCGTCTTAGAAATGTTAAAAATTATTAAAGTCTGCTTGTTATAAAAAAGTAAAAGAGGGCTTCCCTGGTGGCGCAGTGGTTGAGAGTCCGCCTGCCGATGCAGGGGACACGGCTTCGTGCCCCCGTCTGGGAAGATCCCACATGCCGCGGAGCGGCTGGGCGCGTGAGCCATGGCCGCTGAGCCTGCGCATCTGGAGCCTGTGCTCTGCAACAGGAGAGGCCACAACAGTGAGAGGCCCATGTGCCGCAAAAAAAAAAAAAAAAAAAAAAGTAAAAGAACCAGTGAGTTACTACATGTATAATCAGCTGCATATGAAGAAGCAACTGACCTTGATTATCTATTTTTATTGTTATAAGTTGGGATCATGAAAATAAAATGTTGAAACACATATTAACAGTTCTGCTGACTGGGAATATGCGTGACGCTTTGTTTTCCTGTAGATTGCTAAGTATTACTTTGCCATTTACATTGTATGCACATCTTATCTAAATTCGGGATTCTGAGGACCATAACTTCAATTTCAACCATCCCAAATATTCTGCAGATGACATTCATGAACGTAATATATTTCTGATAGTTTCTCCAAATTTATTTTTGTGTCATGTTCAAATTTTTATCTTTTCATAAGGCTTATAGTTTTTCAAACATCCCTGTTTTCCCATTATACATTGTTAGCAATTTGTAAAAACATGACACAAATTTTGCTTTATAATTCCATACTCTGACTACTTCTTATTCAAGGTAAGTGAAATATAGTAGATGTGGCACACACATTTAATCTGTACACAGCAAGATTGTTAATTTCCTTCCTAAGTGATCAATTGATTGAGCGGTGCCAACAATTTAAAACGCCAGGCTTGTGGAAGAAAGGTGCAAAATTACTTTTAGTTTTTAAAGTGGAAACTATTTAAAGAGAACTCTGATGCATTGCAGATTCAGACAGACCTGGGGTGGTACTACAGATGGGGAGCAGAAGAGACTTTGTGCCCACCCTTACAGAGCATTCAATCAAGGTGGGCAAGGTACACTTATAAGACATTACTGTAAGTGTTATAAGGTCAGTTTAAAAAGACTGCGAACTGGTCAAATCAAGGGTGACTGTCGGGGAAAGTTCTGGAGGAAAAGTCCTCTGAGCTCCATTTTGAAGGGTTGGCGGTCAGTGCAGAAAAGGTGAGTGAAGCTGTAGACAGAGTCTGAGGCAGAGTAAAGAGAAGCTGAGGGCGCTCTCCTAGTCGTGGTCCAGTAATCTATTGCTGCATTACAAATCTTCCCAAAACTTAGTGCCGTGAAACAACAGCAAGTATTTCATCATCTCTCATCGTTTCCATGGGTCAGGAATTTGGCCAGGGATTGGCTGAGAGCTTCTGGCATGGATCATTCATGCATTTGCAGTAAGAAACCTGTGGAAGGGAAACTGCCAGGCTGGATCAGCTGGGGCTGGCCTGGCGCCAGCTCATCCTCTTCCTGCGACCTCAGAGCAGCTCCCTGTACTCTCACCGCATGGTCTAGGTTTGGCTTCCTCTTAGTAGCCATGTGGCAGTTGGACTGCTTGCTTACAAGCAGTCTTCAGCATGAGTGTTCCAATGAGTCAGGTGAAAGTTGCCTTGGAAGTTCTAGCCTTGAAAGTCATGCAGTGCACCTTCCTGTGGTTTAACAAAGACACAGACTTATCCAGGCTCCAGAGGAAGTTATCAGGCTTTACCCTGATGGGGAAATGGTAGCGTTTTAGAAGAGTGTTGTGATACGAGGCATATTGTTGCGGCCAGCTCTGGCAAGTAAAATCTGCTACTCTCTGCCCTCAGGCCACAGTTCTTACAAAATATATTCACCTTCACTTAAGGATACTCCCGCAAAGGCTCATCCCCTTAGGACATCACTCTTCAGATGTAGCAATCTATAGCAAGTCCATGTACAGCTGAATCTTTTCAAGTGTGGTTCTGGAGTAGGCTGATCACTTTAGGCACTCCTGTGCAAAACAGGGAATGGATGGGAGACTTAAAATCATCCCCGTGCAGTTCTAAAATCCATGGAGACTTACAATCATCCCCGTGTAGTTCTAAAATCCATCTGAGAACATTTTGCAGGTTCTTCAATTAAGGCTCAATCCTACTCTCTGGGAGTTATTTTCCATGGCTCTTGGCTCTGCATTCTCAGCACTAGGTACTACCTTCTGAGTTCTCTTACATTTTCCATAGAAAGGGGCCTGTGTTCACAACTGAGTAGCTTTCTCAGCCTGCTTTCTGGTTATAAAAGTTTGAGTCCAGAAATCTTTTTCCTGTTTTATTGTCTCTGTCCCTTGGAGTCCAAGTTGGCAGGGCTTCCCCCAAGACATTTCTCTTAAAAACTTTGTGGGTAAATGTTCATCAACAGAGGAATGGATAAAGAAGATGTGGTACATGTATACAATGGAATATTACTCAGCCATAAAAAGGAACGAAATTGGGTCATTTGTAGGGACGTGGATGGGCCTAGAGACTGTCATACAGAGTGAAGTAAGTCAGAAAGAGAAAACAAGGATCGTATATTAATGCATATGTGTGGAATCTGAAAAAATTGGTATAGACGATCTTATTTACAAAGCAGAAATAGAGACACAGACATAGAGAACAAACGTATGGATACCAAGCGGGGGTGGGCTGAATTGGGAAATTGGGATTGACATATATACACTATTGATATGATGTATAAAATAGGTAACTAATGAGAACCTATGGTACAGCTTAGGGAACTCTACTCAGCTCTCTGTGGTGACCTAAATGGGAAGGAAATCCAAAAAAGAGGGGATATAGGTGTACAGTAGAAACTAACACAATATTGTAAGGTAACTATACTCCAATAAAAATTTTTTTTAAATTATAAAAATAAACTTTGTGGGTTATCTATGAATCACATTTGGGTTTACTTCATTAGAGCCATAGCATAAATCTCTTTGAGATAAGCCCCTCCCTAATTGAGCTCTTTGCTGAGGGACAATGTCCTCAAGATTTTTAGAATATCTACTGTTTAACGAACTGAATCTGTGCAGTTCACCCTTAAAGTTCTTAGGGGGGCCTGTTGTCTGTCTGAAAGCATGTATGAATCACTGCCTTAGATTCCAGTGAGGTCTTAATGAAGTATTTGATTGTTCCACTCTAGGTTTGATCACTTGCTAAGGGCTCATTTTTACTTTGAAATCTCTTTGATTTCTGAGAGGAAAAAAAAAAACTGAGTTCTTTACATTTCCTCTAAATTCCATTCAGAATTGAATAATTGCTCTTTAATTTATCTCTTCTGTCTCATTTTATGCTTGGCAGAAAGGATAAAACAGGTGGCACTTTCATGATTCTGCCTGGGAATTTGCTTAGCTAGATGATCGAGTTTGTGAAATATATTTCCTATATGTTCCTTGCTACCTCAGTTAACAGTGTTGTCAAATTGTCTACCAGTATAGAATGAGGGTCTCCTTTCTTCCAGCTTCCAAAAGTATTTTCCTTTAAGCCCTTAGTGACAGTTTCATTGAGGCTCATTTTAGGCTTCAATAGTCATCTCCTCAAGGCTCTTCTAGTATCTGCCTGCCATCCTTTCTCAAAGGTTTAGTTTTTTGTTGCAACAATAACCCACTTTCAGATACCAAAATTTATTCTTGTTATCTATTACCACATAAAATAACTTACCCCAAAACTTCACAGCTTCTTATTGTTGTGGCTTTAAATAATAACAATAATTTGTCTTGCATGGTTTCTGTGTTTATAAATTTGGGAAAGGCTAGACTGCGTGGCACTGGCTTTGAATCTCATTGAGCATCTTCAGAACATGGTGGCCTCTGGACAGGAGAACTGTTTATGTGGCTCTAGTTGCAGTGTCCTACCAACCACGATATAAGTAGTACCTCTGTTTCTGATCTAGTCTTGGAAATCACACAGCAATATTACTGATTAGAAGTGAAAGGGCATTAGACTACACTTCTTGTTGAGGAAGTGGCATGTTTCTAGGAGAAAATATGGAACGGGACATAGTTTGCAATCATCCTTGGAAAATACAATCTGCAACAAGTCAATTATGAAGTTTTCTTTAGAATTTGCATGTGATGGGGTGCAGTAGGAGTTGGAAAGAGGCCTAGAAAAAGTACTGTGGGGAATGTAATAGAGAGACAGAAATGAAGTAGAGGACTGCAGAGAGGGCCCAGCAGAGAGAGAGTTAGAGTTTTCAAGTACACTAGGGCAACCCATTATAGGTAGTAGCATGACACTTATCTGCAAAAGTAAATTAAACCATGTGATCTATTTTCAAACGAGAAAATGGTAGAAGACACATAAAGAGAGAAGGGGATTGTTACGCATTTAGGCTAACCAGAACCCAGCCACTGGGCATAAAATTACAAAGGAGGAAATGATTCTGCAGGGCACCATCTCAATTTTCTCTGCTATAAACCAATTTAAGCCTTCTCTCTTTTTGCATGGTTCTGTGCTTGTCTAAAGTAGAAAGTGTCTTCACAGGCAAAGATGTTGAATAGTGTAGGGAACTATTAAGCTACTTTGATTATTGTTGATCGTGGCCTCCCTAGAATGGTTAATTCATGACCAAATACATTTTTTGATTCCCTCATTCTCTATACCTGTTTTTTGGTGTGTGCTGCCATTAGCATATATTTACAACAAAGCACTGAAAATTGCTTTTTTCTTATGAAGCATAGAACAGTGGTAGAGTTAACTTATTAACAAAGGTAAAAATCCAAGTTGTACCTCTATTTTCCTTCATCTGATGGTTATAGAAATAAAAGACTGTAACAGTCTTCAATTTCTATTTTTGTAAGGACTTGTGAACATGTCTTAATCTTTTAGAGGACTTGTCCTCCTTATAAATAGAAAATTCTATTAACTGAATTCCTGTGGACCTGATGAATAGACAGCCAAAAATTGATTTACCTGACTGCTGTGCACTGAACTGGACATCCTGCTTTGATTTAATTGTGTGTGTTTCAGATTTTCTTGTTGTTTTCTCCCTCTGCTATTCGTTTGAAGGGAAGATATTATATAATATAAGTCAATAGGAAAGTTACAGATCAATATGAATAAAGGTAAATGTGGCCATTTTCTCTCTGCATCTACATATGTGCTACAGCTAAATTAACCATAAAAAGGCTTCTAGTTAAAGTCACTTCCCTGCATTTGCCTCAGTTGAAGTAGGTCAGTATTCTACATAAAATCTTTACAATGATGTCATTATTGAAACAAACAAAATTCTTTGAACTAAAACATTGGAGATTTGTATGGAAGGTTTCATTTTAATTATTCATGCAAATCTCCATTATTTGTTTTGACTCTTGAAATTTTGGTTCAGGCTTTTTTTGCACCAGTATAGAAAGTGCTGCTGAATTTTCTTGCCTGGACTGTATAATTTCTATTAAGAAAATCAAATTGCTGATATTATGTGTTATGCTTAATATTCCAAATTGAAAGCTGTATTATAGTGAAAATTAATTATCTGTTTTATGCTTTGCTGTCTATCCTCGGTTTCTTCTTTTCAAATGAAATGAAATAAGACTCTCCTTATAGGCTTCAAGTTTCCATCACAGCTCAGGACTGAAGAGTGAAAATGAATAATCATTCACTTCAAATGAAAGTTGTTTTATCTCCCGACCTTTAGAGTAATCATCTTAATCTTGCAATATGATGATAAAATTTGCCCATGGACTAGGATTTATAAAGTTTATCATACTTGCTGTTCACTCTGCTCTGAGCACCAGAGCATTTCAGAACAAATTAACACAGGCTACTAAACATACTCAAAGTAATATCTTAGATTGTTTTTTTGTACTGGCACACAGGAGATGAAATACTGAATAAATAACAATGTTTAGCTACTCAAATTCCAGTTAATATTTAGCTTAGGGTGGAGGTTAAAATCCAATGAATGAAACAGGTATCCCAGGAGAATTCCATGCTGGCCGTGACACAGTCCTATTCAAAACACTTTGGGTTTCCAGGACCTAAGAAACACAGTTTAAGCCCTTAGCCAGGCTAAGATCTTCAGAATGTTTACATACTTGGAGACCCCACACCTTTTATCTATGGGCTCACTGACCCCCTATCTGGAAGGCCTTTTCTCTCTATCTTTGTTGACCTCGAAACTAAAGTCTCTAAACCTGAGAAATGAGAATTTTCACCCCCCCTCCAAGTAGTTCCCAACCCCCAGTTCCTATTCCTTCGTGATATAGCTTCTTCCTCCTCTTGCTTCTTTTCTACTTGGTAACATCGTGATGTCTCTGGGGCCCCGTTTTCTGTTAGTACCAGCCTCATTCTGATTATGAGCAAGTGTGAATTTATAGCTGAGGAGTAGAGTAGGGGGTTAGTGAATGGAAAATCATTCATTAGAAGCATCAAGGTAAGGAGGATTCTGGGTGAATCATCCAGATAAGATTCCTGCTGAAGATAATAAGACAGGGTTATCAGACATCAGCTGGGGGGGGGGTGGGGGATGAGGATCCTGAGCAGATATCAAGGATGATTAGATATGGAGGATGGGGAACTACACTAATTTAGCAGGGTTCTTGCTAAAACTGTACTCTACAAAGAAGTCCTAGGAGAAAGTTCCAAAGGTTGCTCAAGCAAAGAATCTTTGTTAGTCTTTATTTGGCCTCATCCATTTCTCAAACTCAGTGTTGGAGAGGAAAGAATTTGTTGGCATCCAAACTTATTTCTGTCTTTCTCATGCTGACCGCCTTAGCCTTGCTGCCCACCTGGGACACGGTGGATACTGATCTTGGGTGGCCTCAGCCAGCAAGCAGCTTGAAACAAGATCTCAGTTCCACGACCAGAGATTGAAGCCAGGTTACAGCAGTGAGAGCACTGAATCCTAGCCACTAGACCATGAAGGCCAGTGGCTAGTGACAAGGCCCTGGCTTGTCTGCTTTGGAGAAAGGAATTTCAACAAAGAAGCGGAAAGTAGTGAAGCAAGCAAAGTGTTTATTAGGAGGAAAAACGGTCCATGTGAATAGGCACACATGGGTGGTTTCAGAGAGAGAGATGAGCCTTTGTGGTAGTTTAAATCACTTATACAGGTCATTTCTTCCAGGTTTCCTCTGGCCAATCATCTTGCTTTGCTTGGCTCTGTGTCTGTATTTGGTTTTACTAGGGTCCTCTCCTGTGTGCGTGCGCATCTATTAGCCAAGATGGATTCCAGCACAGAGGCCTGTGGGAAGGTTGATATTACTTACGATGGGGTGGCACCCCCCTCTCCCTTTTTGGCCTCTGAGGAGCCTTTCTGCTCATTTGTAGTCAGGAAGGCCTCCTTGACTGACCTCAAGAATGAGAAATATGTGGTTCTTTTATCTTTTATCTGGGCAGGACTCAGCTCCTTCCTGCCCCTGCCATTATCTTTATCTTGGAGTATCTGTCCACAGGGGACAGACATCAGCTACTCAGCCTGGGGCCCATATATCTCCTGCCTCAATATGACCTGACACACTGAATGAAAGAACAGCTGAGTGGACATCAGAGATCAGAAAGATAACAGGGGGTGCCCCATTCCACAGTACCATCCAAAAAGGTAGTGTGCCCTGCCTGGGCCAGAACTGTGTGGAGGCAGCGCAGCCAGGAATCCTGCTCAGAAGATGCCCAAGAAAAGACTGAAATAATCATAGATGCCACCAGAAATTTTGGTTTTCAAAATATGCTGAGGATAGGAAATGCTTGAGTGCTATCACGGTCCAGCTGAGAAACTGTATTGATAACTGATTCTGCTTCATACAATGGATTTATCTTTCTGCTAAACTGACTGTCTTGCAAATGATCTGTAACCTTTTGGTATCCTTTCAGTAAATATCAGGGATCAGTAAGCAATCAAACAACCGAACTAATAGTGTGGTCTGGAAACCAGCCACTGAAAGCAAGATGTCTGGAATCCATGAACAGATCATTATGGCTGTGCTGGTGCTGGGAGGAAATTTTTTTCTTTACCATCTTATGTTCCAGTGGTTGAGGACCTTTGAATTAACTGATAATAAACAGATTAACATGAGAAAATTCAAGATTTATTTAAAGGGGCAACCAGGAGTTTCTCAGTAATGAGTAACTCCTTGAATAGCCAGAAGCAAAGATTTGTATACCAATTTAACAAGAAAGGAGAATTTTAAGCTTGGTAGGAAAGCATGGAACGTTCTGTGAGCTTTTTTATGCTAATGGCAACAGGCAATCTGCCTTCCATAACAGCTGAATTCTCAGGAAACTCCCTGAAGGGGGGTTAATGTTAGCTGTATTTTCAGGAGGCTCTGCTTTCGTCAGATAAAGGAAGTTCAAATGAGATTTCTTTCTGCTCAAATATTTTCACTTTAAAATAATCTTTACACCCATGGGGGCTTCCCTGGTGGCGCAGTGGTTGAGAGTCCACCTGACGATGCAGGGAACACGGATTTGTGCCCTGGTCCGGGAAGATCCCACATGCCCTGGAGCGGCTGGGCCCATGAGCCATGGCCGCTGAGCCTGCGCGTCCGGAGCCTGTGCTCCGCAATGGGAGAGGCCACAGCAGTGAGAGGCCTGCGTACCGCACAAAAAAAAAATCTTTACACCCATACCATGATCCCTTCATTTGCTAAATTCAACATATTCATCCAATGCTTACTGTGTGCAAATCACCGTGCAGTTTCAGAGAGAATTGCTAGTTGAGTAAATGTAATGTAATGCTGGCTTTTGCAGCATTCATTTTCCCAAGAGGGCTCAGGCAAATATTCCAAGCAAGCTGGGGAGAATCCTGTAATTTATGTATTCAAAAATATCTGATGAGGACTTCCTAAGTACGAGGCACTGCTCTAGGCACTGAGGGAGGAGCCATGAACAAGTCAGATGGAAGTCCTGGTTTTGTGGGCTTTGCAGAGAGTGAATACCCAGGATGCTATGACAAGACAGGGGCAGAGACTGTGAGGACCATGGACAAGCCATCAAAGAGGGGCTCTACCTGAAAGTCTATGGAGACTTCAGGAAATGGTGAGAGGACAGAGATGCTGGATGTAGAAATCTTTAACACAGTGCTTTAATAACAGCCCCCAAATTGCATTTTTGTAACTGAAAGTGGGGTCCAACTGCTCGTAGCTCAAAAGCCATTAAAGAGGCAAGGTTGGTGGAAAGGAAAATTTGCTTTATTTTGGGTGCTGGCAACTGGGGGCGGGGGAGAAGGAGGATTTCGGTCCAAAGGCTGACTCACCCCCCATTGACAGTGGGTAATAGCTTTTATAAGTGAAGGGAGGGGGCTACATGTAGAAACAGCACAGTCAGCTCTAACAGTCATGTTTTTTCTTTTTAATTAATTAATCAATTTATTTTTGGCTGTGTTGGGTCTTTGTTGCTGTGCGGGCTTTCTCTAGTTGCAGCGAGCAGGGGCTATTCGTTGCTGTGTGCAGGCTTCTCATTGCAGTGGCTTCTCTTGTTGCGGAGCATGGGCTCTAGGCATGTGGACTTCAGTAGTTGTGGCATATGGGCTCAGTAGTTGTGGCTCGCGGGCTCTAGAGTGCAGGCTCAGTAGTTGTGGCTCACAGGTTTAGTTGCTCTGTGGCATGTGGGATCTTCCTGGACAAGAGATCGAATCTTTGTCCCCTGCATTGGCAGGTGGATTCTTAACCACTGTGCCACCAGGAATGTCCTCTAACAGTCATCTTGAAATTGGTCATGTGGTGGTCTGATCAGCATCATCTTGATTAATATGGTTAATCTTCAGTTCCAGGGTCAGTTTCTTCCCATTTCCTTTGGAATTGTGGCAGCTTATGTCATGGCTACAGTCTGGTCATTATGTAATTAACTTCTTCCACCTGGTGAGAGTTTCAGTATCTATAAGACAGCTCACAGGCTCACAGGTTATGGCTCAGAATATTATCTATAACCCTTGAGAAGGAACTAAAGGTCCTTGGCTTTGCTTACTAACTAAACTATTGTTGTTTTGTCCTGTCTGACTGCATTTCTTTGCTTCTGCATTTTCTCACTTCTCTGGTTAAACTTATTCTTTGCTTAAAGTTTTTTTCACAAACAAAAGGCAGGCCAAAGACATGGGAGGCAAGGGCCATAGGGTCCTGCTCCATTTCATTATGGTTTTTGTTTTGGACACAAGACAGCAGACTGCATTTTACTGAGTTTACAACTTTGTTTCATAATGTCTAAATTGTACTTGCTTTGGAAATGAGGTAACGTATTTGAATGTATTCATATGATATTTGACACATAGTGGTATTTCCATGATTTTTTATAAATCTCAGGTCAAAAGAATGCTGCTTGTACATTTAGGCTTGTGTTTTATCAGTCTAGGTGGACAGTCTGTAGGAGAGCAAATTTGTTTCATTAAATATGCTTACAAGCTGGAAAAAGTTTTGTTCATTTCTGTGTTTTGCCTAAGAGGAATGTGTGGTCAGAGGGCTGCAAATGGTTTCTTGGACTTGTCCACTCTGTCTGATCGAGCAGTAATTCATTCATTAATTCCTGAAAATCGCAACCTGCTTTGGAAGTACCAGTGACAGGGTGTCCCATCATTGCAGAATTTGTCTAATCGGTTCTCTGAAAGTTGAAAACATGCATCTTTTCTCAGTAGGGATACTTTACCAGGCCTTTCCATACTCCAAGCCAAGGATAAAGACTGACTATAGCGTTTCAGAATCTGAAAGCCCTCCAGCCACATGCTACCCTGTTTCTCATCAGCACCCTAGTTCTGCAGTCCCCATGCCCACCCATCTGGGCTCCCACCCTCAGGCTCATGGATGCTCCAGCAG
The DNA here is from genome assembly GCF_003676395.1 of Aethalodelphis obliquidens. NCBI lineage: Eukaryota > Metazoa > Chordata > Mammalia > Artiodactyla > Delphinidae > Aethalodelphis > Aethalodelphis obliquidens. The sequence continues at coordinate 5,068,906 of NW_020838018.1, forward strand.
GGGACGGCAAGCTCCAGTTGCCCATGTCCTGGGGCCCTTCTCTTTCATCAGGAGCCACAGGGAGTCCAGTGCTCACTCACCCCAATATTTGCTGTCATTTCCCGAAATGAAATATTGGGTTTTAACGTAAGGCAGTGAGTGCCCATCTGCTGTGACAGTAGGCCTGCTGCCGACTGGTGCCTGTTTCTGAACTGGCCATAAAACCCAGGAACCCAAGAAGCAGCTTGAGGATGCACAGTGGGTGACAGACTGGTTCTGTAGCCAGGTCTGTTCTTTCAAATTCTCCCATGAAAATGCAGACCGCACAAAACTGTGTGCAATGTTCAGGCTGTCACACACTCAGTTCCTAGTTGTGTGCAGGACCTCTGGTACTGAAGTGCTTTCCACTTTTTTGACAAAACAGAATACAAATATTTAAATTCAGGTTAGTTGATCTTCCTCTTTTCGGATAGTTTTCAATTGAGTTGAATTCAATTGTATATGGTAATCAGAGTGTTTTACAAAATCATGCAAATATTGTTTCATTTGAAAAACTAAAGAATTTCAAGCTTGCCAGCACTAATGAGAATTTTAATTTTAAATACTATCAAGAGTGAGGCCCAGATGCATAATTTCATCTCATCAATCAAATCTCATCTGGAATTATTTGTCTTGACAGAAGGAAGAAACATCTAAAATCCTTTGTCCCCTTGGGGTGGGGACGTACTTCTATCAGTATGACTCCCTTGATCCTTTTACAGTGACAAATTTACCATAAATAAAAACTATGAAATGAACTTTATTCTAATCAGAAACATAAATTGGACTGCATTTTTTGCTATTTGAAAGATTAAATGTAAAAAGGTTTTATGTGAACCCCAACTCAACCCTTTAAACAAAAAAGAAGCCCAAGAATCAGGTGAGAACCATACAAGAGCTGTCTTTTATAACATCATTTCTTTTTTACTTTTTTTTTTGTTTTTGCGGTATGCGGGCCTCTCACTGTTGTGGCCTCTCCCATTGTGGAGCACAGGCTCTGGACACGCAGGCCCAGCGGCCATGGCTCACGGGACCCGCTGCTCCGCGGCACGTGGGATCCTCCCGGGACCAGGGCACGAACCCGCATCTCCTGCATCGGCAGGTGGACTCTCAACCACTGCACCACCAGGGAAGCCCTATAACATCATTTCTTGAAGGGGTTCCTGAGCTTCAAAATTATTTGGATCTTATTTTCAACTTTCCAAAGGATAAGCCAGATCAGGTGAAGTGGTTCCTAGGAGAGAAGGTATTTAGTACACCTAAGAATTTAGCTAAGTAAAGAACAGAAAGTTTTCCTTAAGTGAAAAAGGTAATACTTAATGATACAGACTAAAGTACAACAAATTAGTCTTTCTTTGTGTCTATTTGACAAAGTTTTAGGTTTTTTAACTTATCAAGGCAGGATAGTAATATATTGTTATTTTCTTCATAGCATGTATTGTAGGCAGAATAATAGTTCCCTAAAAATATCTATGTCCCAATCCCCAGAACCTGTGACTGTTTCCTTACATGGCAAAGGGGAATTTGCAGATGTGATTAAATTAAAGATCTTGACATAGGGAGATTATCCTCAATTATCTGGATGGGCTCAGTGTAATCACAAGAGTCCATATAAGAAGGAAGTAGGAAGAAAAGAGTCAGAGAGGTATTTAAAGATGCTACACGGCTGGCTTTGAGGATAGATGAAGGCTTTGGGCCTAGGAACGTTACTGAACAGGTTTGGCTGCCCACTGCTCAAAAGTCAATACTGGAGAGATAAGTGCTGGTAGGAACAGAAAGATTGCTTTAATCAGGAGGCTGGCAACCTGGGGAGAAGGCAGACTCATGTCCCAGAACCAACTCCAAAGATTTTGCTCAGCCATGAATGTTTTTAAAGGGTAAAAAGGAGAAGCAATCTCAGTTAATCACTGAGGTAGGGGTTAAGATTTGTTGCCATATCCCACTGCATGCAGGCTTGTTGAAGCCTTGTGAACTTTCTTTAGATGCTATCTCATTCACACAGTCTGTTCACAAGATTACTGAAGGGGAAGATGGGGAAAAGATCTAGTTATCCATTAATTACCTATTCTTCATTTCTATTTTTTGATCTGTGGAAAGAACCAACATCCAACAGGTTAGGCAAAGTATCATGTAATCAAAAGATTTGAAAGGTGTGCTTGGGCCAGAGGTTAGTTAAAATATGGCTTTGCTAAAGTGGCAAGACAAAAGGGACCTCTTGCAGAGAGCTCTTTCTTGCAAAGAGCTCTTTCCTGTAAAAATCTGCTTAAAATAGCCACCATTAGACATTATTCCAATTCTATTGGATTGTGGACGAATGTCCATCTTCTGTAACTTCTTCATGCTGCCATAGGTCACTGTATTCTGAGTGGAATATGTTGACATGGGTCTGTAGCCTCTCTCTGAGAACACTTTTAGTTGCCTAATTACATACACAGAGAGAGCAAACCACAATTATTTTGATGTCCACAAAGATACAGATTATTATGAGCAATAGTGTTAATTCCAGTTCTTAGAACGGTTCTAGCCATAGATTCAGTACTGCTCAAGATGGAGCATCTTATGTCATGGCTGCGGTCTGATCATCATGTAGTTTAGTTTCCCTCAGGTGGCAGTTATGGTATCTACAAAACAACTCAGGAATGTGCATCAGACACTGAAGGATTCTGTGGCTCTCTTGTCCTAATCATTAACTGCTTCAGTTTGCTCTTTTGTGACTCAGGGAGGCCTGGGAGACTTCAGCTTTTCTATAAACAAGAGGCAGGGGACATGGAGGGGTCTTTGTACTTGGGGAGCAGGGGATGCAGAGTTCTGCTTGGTTTCAGGAATACAGGCAACCTATAGAAGCTGGAAAAAGCAAGAACATGGATTTTCCCCAGACGCTCCAGAATAAAATGCAATCCTGCGGGCACTTTGATTTTAACTCATTGAGAACCATTTTAGATTTCTGACCTTCAGAAGTATAAGAGGATACATTTGTGTTCTTTTAAGCCACCAAGTTTGTGGTAATTGGTTACAAGAGCAATAGAAAACTTATATAACATATATCAGAAATTATCCTATGGCCTTTGGTAAGGGAATTTACAGAGTCCCTGTCAGCACTGTCTTTGTAATATCTATGCGGAAAAAGTGTTTGTCTTCAGTAGCAAAAACAAATTTTAAAGACTTTCTGAATAAATTAACAACTTAGAATTCAAAGCAGAGCAGAATCTGTGGGTTGCTGAATACTTAATGAAGATACCTGGTTATGGAGTTTTCTGATTAGAAGGGTGGCCTATTTGTTAAGTGTCAATCATGGCCTGACCAATCCCTCTCCCTAAGTGATATTTTCTGCTAAATATCTATATACTGTGCTATATACTGTATAAAGTCCTAAGGAGATTGCTTGTTTTAAAGTGAGTATGAAAATATCATGAATATTTTCTTTGGCTGAAGTTTGACATTTATATAGCATGAATAATTGTGAAAACACTGAATGCTATATCAAGTGAACATCAGGATTTGAAGAAAACATTTTGTTAATTACTAAAAATAGAAATATTTATTTGTTTCTGAAATTACAATGAAAAGCAATGCAGATTGAGTCAATATACAAAATAATTGATACAATTTGAGGCATAACCCTAGCAGGAGATGTAAATTTCTACCAGCATTACATCCATTTATAGAACAAAGTTCATGTCCTCAGTAGTCTTGATTTTTATTTTCAAAGCAAAGTAAGTCAGCTGTTTATTCCTGTTTCATCCTCAAAGTCTTTTTTAAAAAAAAAAATTCCTCATTGTATTTATTCAAAGGAGAAATGATCATTTGATAAGTTAGCAACATATTGCACTTTTTCAAGCCTTATATTCTAAAATAGATTTACAGAAAAGAAATAAAACACACCTTTTGATAAGTGCTATTTTGTAGAAGTAAAGAGACCCTTCAGGGTATTATTGTCAATGTTATGCTGAACAACAGTGCACTTCTGAGCCTCTAACAACTGTGTGGAATTTCCTGGGCAAAACATCCAGCTGCTCATTGGATCTCCTACATCTTAGTCAGATGCCTGTGGTCTTATGATTTATAACAAGAAATACATATTTGGTTTCTGGCACAGGGCTCCTAAAACTCAGAATTTCCTAGGGGCTGGACAACCTTGTATTATATTAGGAGGTGACTTTTGAAAAATACCTAAGGCTGCAGGCTGGTTGCCAGAGAAGCCAACCATGTGATTAGGGGGTTGGAACGTTCATTACAGCCCTCTTTCTCGCTGACCTCTAGAGGGAGGAGAGGGGCTGGAGATTGGATCAATTGCCAAAGGCCAATGGTTTAATCAATGCTGCCTACATAATGAAGCCCCCATAAAACCCCAAAAGGAAAGGGTTCTGAGAGCTTCCAGATTGGTGAACATGTGGAGAGTTGGGGAGAGTGGCATGCTCATAGTATGACAGCTCTGTGCCCTTTTACCCATACCTTGCCCTGTACATCGTTTCCATATGGCTGTTCCTGAGTTATAATCTTCTATAAATAAAAATAAACTGGTAATCAAGTAAGTACAGTGTTTCTCTGAGTTCTGTGGGCCACTCTGGCAAATTAATTGAACCCAAGAAGGGGATGTGGGAACCTCTGATAGTAACAATCTAGACTTTTGACTGGAGTGTGAAGTCCAAGGAGGGAGTCCTCGGACCTGCAGTCTGTCACCAGATGGCCAGAAGCAAAATAACAACCTGGAGTTGCTGCTTCTCATCAGTGGGATCTTGGAGTGGCCTTGGCCCTTGATGGCTCAGGTAGAGAGCGGCAAGTTGGGACACACTGTCGCTTGCCCTTTCCCTCTGTGGGTAGAAGCCAACTCTGCAGGAACAAGGGTTGAGGAGCTGGGTGGCCAAGTAAGCAGAAATGTCTCTCCAGATGTGAGTCTCAGGGCTCGTCTGGCATCTGAGGGAGCAGAGGTCTCCTTGCTGGGCCCGTTTTTGTCCCTGGTGACTGCACTTGTGGTGGAGTAAGGGATTTTAAAAAAAAATAGATAACAACTTGGACTTGCAGCTGGTGTCTGAAGTGAGATGGAAGGCAGTTTTGTAGGAATGAGTCCTTGTAGAATTTGATGCTATCTCTGGGTCGATAGGTCCACGGTGTCAGAATTTAGTTGAATTGTAGGACACGCAGCTAGTGTCAAAGCATTACTTGTTGGAAGTGTGGTAAACTGCCCACCCCCTAACACACACACAAACTGTGAAACTGGAACTTAATTTAATGCTCCCAAATCATTTAAATGTCACTAGTGTTTAATGTGTTTGCTTCTGTGAGGGGCATAGGAAACACAGCAAAGCTAATCACGCAGCTCAGAACTGAGGCAGCCTCCCTACTTCTTCAGAAGTAGACTGTCGGTGTCCTCAAGGTCAGGGACTCATCTACTTTAGAACTGTTTTCCCAATGTCAGCACGTTGCCTGAGCACAGAGACATATACATGCAGATGCACACATGTGCATCTAGATATACAGAGCTAGATATACAGAACTACTGTTGTGTCACATTAGTTAGCACTACAAGTTAACATATCTTGATTACTTATAGTATATCTTGAAATTATGTTCAATTTACATAATAAAAAACTGTGATGATATTATATAAGAAGAAATAAAAGTCAAGAGAATAAGAATACAAGCCACAGAATGGGAGAAAATACTTGCAAAAGACACATGATAAGGGAATGCTAACCAAAATATACAAAGAAGCCTTAAAAGTCAACAATAAGAAAACAAACAACTTGATAAAAAAAAAAATGGGCCAAGACCCATTTAGTAAGATACCTTACTAAAGAAGATATAAAGTTGGAAAATAAGCATATGGAAGGCTTCTCCACATCATATGTCATCAGGGAAATGCAAATTCAAATAATGAGTTACCACCACACATCCATTAGAATGGCCCAAGTCCAGAACACTGAGAACACGAAATGCTGACAAGAATGTAGAGCAACAGGAACTCTCATATATTGCTCATGGGAATGCAAGATGGTATAGCCACTTTGAAAGACAGTTTGTCTCTTTCTTACAAAACTAAACATACCCTTACCCTATGCTCCAGCAATCATGCTTCTTGATATTTACCAAAAGGAGTTGAAAGCATACCCACACAAAACCCTGCACACAGATGTTTATTGCAGATTTACTCACAATTACCCAAACTTGAAAGCAACTAAGGTGTTTTTCAGTAGGTGAATGGATAAACTGCGGTACATCCTGATAATGGAATATTATTCACTAAAAATAAATGAACTGTCAAGCCATGAAAAGGCAAGAAGGAACCTTAAATGCATATTACTACCTAAAAAAAAACAATCTGAAAAGGCTACATACTGTATGATTTGAACTCTATGACATTCTGGAAAAGGCAAAACTATGGAGAGAATAGAAAGATCGGTGATTTTCAGGGGTTATGGAGGAGGGAAAGAATGAATAGGAGGATCACAGAGGATTTTCAGGGCAGTGAATCTACTCAGGATGATACTATTATGGTGCGTATGTGTCATTATACTTTTGTCCAAACTCATAGAATGTACAAGAGTGAACCCTAACGTAAACTATGGACTGTGGTTGATTATCACATGCCAGTGTAAGTCCATCAACTGTGACAAATGCACCACTCTGGTGGGGGTGGTGTTAGTGATGGGGGAGGCTGGGAATATGTGTGGGAAACCTCTACACCTTGTTCTCAATTTTGCTGTGAACCCAAAACCACTCTAAAAAATCTATTTGAAAAAGAGAGAGAAAGAAATATATCGATAGTATGGAGCAAACAAATTACTTTCCTGAAAATGAGACTATAGAAACCATAATATCCTAAGGCTGTGTTTACGGATATGTGGGCAGCTACCAAATGCCATTGACAGTTTAAACACATGTAGAATCCTAGAGAACGTCTGCCTGACACAGCATTGTGTTCCACATGCATGTGTTATATATTGCAGTTATGCACATATTTTATTCTTTGCTGCAACATTTTTCATCTGAGTTGGAGGAAGAGGATAAGCATGCTTACAGAGCACCTTGTAAATCCCAGCATCAGCTGGGGGCTGCATGCACAGTAATTATAGCAACTACATCATGCTGTAGGTGGTATTGTTATTATTTTACAGTTGAAGAAATGGAAACTCGAAGGATTTAAGACATTTGGTCATATTATACAACTAGTAAGGAGTCCAGCCAGATTGATGTTCCAATTCATTTGATTCTAAAGCCCGTGCTCTTTCAGCACAGTCACTTGGAGTGACTTTCATTAACTTTTGTGAATCTCATCTCCATTCTTTTTTATTTCCTGCCCAGCTGAGGTCTTGTTCCATTGCTGCTGTGAACTTATTACTTTAGAATGGAACAAAATAAGGTGCCAGAAATGATTTGCAGAACAAGGTCTCCTTGCTTTTCTCCTTGTAAGGTATGAACAGTGGAATAATATAGGCTCTGTGCTTCTGGGGCCAGAGGAAGCATTTGGGGTATCATCAAGGAAGAAGCAGAAAGTTACAGAATCTGAATCAAGAAGCCACCAGTCTGGGTGGGAGATGTAGGGTTTCAATTCTTTATACCCTCTTCCTCCTACGTTCAACTCTGTTATCAACTGTCCTAACCCAAAGTTTGTGCTAAACCACATCCTAGAGGGTAAGTGGCTGTCCCTCCATCCTCCTCACCCCACTTCTTAGTTCCTTTTCTAATAAGCTTTTCTCACTGAGAAGCTTCGTAATATTCTTCACATGGACCATGACTTGTATGCCCTTCTAAAAAATATTTTCTCCCCATTTCATTTGAACAGTTAGGAAACTAAGTTAAGCTTGACTCCCAGGAACTGGGCTTAGCCATAATCAGAGATTTTAAGTCATATTAAGATTAGAGTTTCTAGAAAAGGTTCAGTCAATCAGCTGTTCTCTCTTTGGGAAGCTTGTTTTCACATTGAGAAGATGTATTTTAAATCAAAACTGAATAAATCTGGGGTTTCTAACCTGGAGTAAAATCCCATGTGAGAACGCAAATCAGTGGTAAGGGGATAACACTTGGAGAGGGTGCTAAGAAACTGGGCATCATGGCAACTTTTTTTCAGGCAGAAAAGTAGCACTCTTCCTAAAATAATTTGACCTTTTCTTTCCTCTTCAATGAACCATCTCCTTAAGAATGGGATGGGGAATAGATTTCCAACTACTGCCATTGAGAAAGTTCTTCTCACTCCATTCCATTTACTGAGGGTTCCACGGGAAACAGTGGCAGTGGAAAGGTTGGTTTGGATTTACTGGCTGTGCTGCTACTACTGGCAGGAACTTTACTTGCTGCTGAAAATCCTTGTTTGGTGATGAACACGCTCCATCACATCCTCATACTGCATGAAATTAAAATTTCAAAACAACTCCTCATAGCCTAATGCAGACCCACGTCTACTTGAAGACAGCTTTGTTAGTTTGATATCTTTCATTGTGAATGGTGTCATTCCTGTCCTGTCTGCATTTGGCAAGCCTGCAGACTTGCACCTGACTAATCACACACTCAGTGAATATACTTTATGTCACCTGAATGTGCATGGTACTCACAGCAATTCACCAAGAAGAGGGAGCAGGCTTTCCTGGAGGAGTGTGGGGAGTCTCTTCACACTCAAGCACGTAAGCGTTTTTCTGTTGATTTCCCTAGGGATCTTAGAAAACACACTTGAAACAGAATAAGGCAATGGCACATGAAACGTTTCTCTGTATATTACATGTTTGTGTGTGCTCTTAAAGAAAAAAATTAATGCAAATACATTACTTTGATAGCAAATGACAGATTCTTGTAAAAAGGGAAAAAATAAAATAAAAATGTGCGTGTTCTCATCTAAGTTGCCTTCTGACACTCTGCTTTCCTAAGATTATTAAAGCATGCAGTTAAAACAAAATATTGGAATAAATCATAAAATGTTTACCAGAAGGAAGTAAAGATTATTTTTGGAGAGTGTTGGAAGAGTATTGGTTTCACATTTTTATTAGATCATAGCCTGAATTGAAAAGTGTCCACACCTGGTTTATGGTACGATCCCTTAGAGTGTGAGAACTACGGAGTACATAAACTATTTTTGTCCCCTTTAAAATTTTTTCATATCTCCTAGTGTAGAAAGAATAAAACTCATCAGAGCTTAGAGCTGTGTTGATCAAAGAGTATTTTGCAGGATAACTAAATGAAAAATGATAGAGATTTAAAACCACAGACTTCCCAGAGCCACTGAATGAGGGTGGCTGTGGGAGGGCTCCAGGTCATTCTCATGTACTGACAAGAAGCACAGTCAGAGACTGAGGCCTTCACCATCTGGCTGTCTTTCCAACTGGTCCACCGTCCTCAGCTTTGGTGCACATCTAAATTATCTATGGATCTTAAAATATCAGATGTCAGGGCTCTCACTCAGAGACCCTGTCTCAGTGAGTCCTGGATAAGATAATGGATATTGGCTTTTATTTTTTGTAAGAAAGAATTGCACATGATTCATGGTTCACCAAAGTTTGGGACTCATCCTGCTGTCCACGCATCAGAGGACATGGGTCCTGGCCTCTGGCCTTGCCTCTGTCACTTCCAAGCCACATTGCTGAGCCTCTTCAAGTTTCTGTCTCTTCACATGTAGAATGGGCACAAATATACCTGCCCTGGCTTCTTTCCGTGAGGTAATCTGTGTGAAACCACTTTGTTTGGCACCAGATGTTAATATTACAGAGCATTCAATTCAAGACATCCTGACTAGGCCTCTGCTGTGGCCAGGAGCTATCCCTGGTCCTAGAAGCAGAACAGAAAAGATGTTCTTGTAGAGGTGAGTGTGACTATTAGGCTGACAGGAGTTGCTCTCCTCTTTTGACAGTCACCTGTGGCTGGCTTCCTGGCCCCTTTTAATAATGTCTTGTCTTTGCTCTGCCCAGACCCCATGCCTGGAATGCCATCATCGCTTCTGCTGGGGAAGAATGGCGGTTCTCAGACACCAAGTTCTTGCATCTCTTTTCTCATTACTGTTATGTTTTCTTTTTAATCTGTACATGTTTTATTTCTTTAAGTATTTTGTAAATCAGAACGCATTCTAGCTTAGAAACTGGACTTATTTATCTTTGTATTATTTGTAAGAACGGAAGTGCCGTGTAATGAATGGCAAGCAGATAGCCATTGAACTCATCGTCATATGGATGGCTCTGTGCTAAGCAAAGCTCTGAGGGCTTACAAAGGTATCCTTACCGTGCGTGGGACACTAAGGCACATATACCAACAACACAGTTATAGATTAAATTGGTGAATGTAGAAAGAACACTAGGAGAGTGCTCAATGTTTTATAAAACCTCCTTTCCTAGAATTCAGAGATAATAAAACTTGGAAGAGAAGATTTTTTTTTAATGGACTAAGCCACAGTCACTATCGATAGGGACTTGTGGTTTCTCCACAGGTTGGTTAGGAGTGAGGTGAGTGAAAAAGATGGAGAGGGATATTGCAATATGGGGAGAAAGCCAAAGGCTGAGAGTGGGGTCAAGAGACCATATCTGGCATAAAATCCATTCCTGAAAATCTGCGTATCAATCACTTAAATGTACTTTCCCATTAAATCACATTTTAATTTTAGAAGTGTGATCTTCTAACTAGAACTACCTGATATCCTATAAATAGAAGACAGTCTTGTGTTTAAAAATGATATCTGGCTACCCACAAATAAAACCTTATCGGTTATAGAGTTGAAATAGGATATGAGCTGTGTCAGAAACAGAGAGCCACGGCCATGACGTACATGGTGTCCTATGGCCTAAAATCCCCTTGACCTTGGTCTAGACACTGACATAGAGTCTAGAGGACTGAAAATTTGACTTCTCTGAGTCCTTGTCAGTTGCTTATGTTCTGCCAAAAGGGTCCCTCGCACAGGTTAGAAGTTCTGCTTATTTCATAGGACTTATATTTTCCCACTTTTCAAACCCTGATGTTTACAATTCTTTAAGTGTCCAAATTACTTTGTGAAATTGTTTTGTTTTCTAGTGGGATTGTGAAGGTTTTATATGCATGAATATACAGGGAAGACTTAGGCTTTCAAATTTTCATCTAAAGCTCTGAAGATAAGACACAGTTTGAAGCTACCAGAATGCCTAAACTTGGCTTGCTGATTTTTTAAAGGTTTAATTTCTCATCCTATGCATTATATTCAGAACTAGATTCCCACCCTCACTTCTCTACACCTTTCCTGATTCCGTGTTTTAGATGTTTGACCCTCCTGTCTTTCTCCTACATTCATCTCTGGGGTCCAGGCAGGGAAGCAAGGAGATTGCCCAAAGTGTGCCTCATACTGTTAGCAGTAATGGGGACCGGCACGGTCCAGAGTACAGGCATGGACGTTGCTTGGCAGGAAGGTTAGAACCACCCCTGCCACTGCAGCCAGTGATGTACCCCTGGATTCTAGATAGGACTGGAGAATCTGATGATTTGGATCACATGTCAGGGCAGGTCAGAAGTGGACAGTCCTGGGTCAAGACTGAGAAAGGGGTGGGGAAAAAGAGAGAAAGACGGAGAGGGAGAAAAGGGAGAGGGAAAGGAAAGAAGTTATAGATTAGAACCTGAAAGCCAAGGTACAAAACTGTCAAGCTACAGATGAAGCTAGATGATTTAAAGATTGTCCAGATGGCCTCAGCAGTGAGGATTAAAAAGTGTCATGGTGACTGTGCTTATGTTCTGAGCAGGACAGGTGCCTGGAGTTTTGGGATTCCTACAGACAACCCAGGTCTCCTCACCTGGAGACCATGGAGAGCCCAGAACCAAGGACCCAGATTAGAGCTTGTCCTCTAATTTCTCCTAGTGGAAGGGGTCAGGAGATAATGACTGAATATTAACTCATTATCAGGGAGGCAGTAGCTGCCCTTTGCCTTAAAGTTTGACTTCACTTGAAGCTGGGTCACCAGTCAGCCCTATGAGCGCTCTGACCATTAGCTTATCATGATTGTGTTGTTCTTTGAGTCCTCAGAGCTTGCAAAGCTAACAGATAAAATGCAGCGTGCCAGGTTAAAGTTGAATTTCAGATAGACAACAAATTTTGTTTCCATATAAGCATTTCCTACACAAGATTTGAGATACACTGAAAAGTATATTTAACTGAAGGCCCTGTATTTTCATTTGCTAAATCTTGCACCCTACTCAGAGGACATTTGGTCTACCTCCTCAGCACATCAGCCACAAATATAATGGACTGTGGTCACATGATCCCAGTTTTCCAACAACCCACTTAGAAAACCATGGCCCACTGTTAGATGACTTGTCTTGATTTCGGTTTGGCAAATATTAGGTTGAACAGCTAGAGGTAGATTCTCAAGGGGGACTCTCATCTCCCTGTCTGCGCTCTTACATCGGTCCTATTTATTTTTTTATTTTTGCGGTACGTGGGCCTCTCACTGTTGTGGCCTCTCCCATTGCGGAGCACAGGCTCTGGACGCACAGGCTCAGCGGCCATGGCTCACGGACCCAGCTGCTCCGCGGCATGTGGGATCCTCCCGGACTGGGGCACAAACCCGTGTCCCCTGCATCGGCAGGCGGACTCTTAACCACTGCGCCACCAGGGAAGCCCCACATCGGTCCTATTTTGAACTGCATTTAAGTGGACTCAGAATATACTCAAGGGACTTGGAAGACATCTCCAACAGTAGTGTCAGATATGTATCAAAACAAGTAGCAATTGATATAATTCTTGTGAAACAAATGATGCTATTCTGAAACAGAAGGAAAAATCATTAGATACATTCTGTTGCATGAGCAACAAGAAGACAACCTATCTGAGGGTGCAAATATTCACTGCACAGTGTAGCTTTAGGGCACTGAGAAACAAGAAGGCTGTAATAACATCACAAGTCACCAAAGCCAATGTTTTATTGCTTTTTCTGCTTCATGCAGTTCTTGAAGTTTTATGCCATATTTTACAACTCAGATACCTCCTATATATCTGTAGAAGGAGCTTCATGGATGTAGTCCATGGCATTTTTTCTTTCTCTTATGGGAAAAACACAAAAAAATAATAGTATTTTCTTTGCAGAAGTCTTTCAAAGCCTCCTTATCTTTTCACGATAAAATTCTGTTTCTTGGCACAGCCTGGGAAGCCCTTCTCCAGCTGTCCCCTCTACCTCTTGGGTTCTTCTCTGCTGTCCTCCCATGCAGGGTCCCCAAATACCTTGTTCTTCAATGTCTCACTGACTTGCAGGAGCATCACCTCTGTCAGGGGAGCTCTTTCCTTCCACATATCATCAGGATAAAATACATTTGGTTATCTCATTCTTCTCTCAATAAAACGTTCATACATTGTTGGGGTTTTTTTACATTTTTTGAATATGTTCCAATTTGCCTCCCCCTTTTCATCATTATTTTAACAATCCAAAATAGAATTTAGTCATAGACGTCAAGAAGGGGAACCCTCACATACCATACTATGATGAAGGACCAAATTAAATTAACACTTCTTTTTTTTTTTTTTTTTAGCGGTACGCGGGCCTCTCACTGTTGTGGCCTCTCCCATTGCGGAGCACAGGCTCCGGACGCGTAGGTCCAGCGGCCATGGCTTACGGGCCCAGCCGCCCCGCGGCACGTGGGATCTTCGCGGACCAGGGCACGAACCCGTGTCCCCTGCATCGGCAGACGGACTCCCAACCACTGCGCCACCAGGGAAGCCCAATTAACACTTCTTGAGGGCAAACATCATTAGAAAATTAGCTACTATTTCACTGGTCAAAGCCTCAGAAATTCTATATTCTTGCATTTCCTCACATCCTGTCAGGTTCAGTATGGTTTCTTTTTAGTCAACTTGATTGCAGTTTAACACAGTTAGAGGTAAGGAGTAAATGGGAGGATCTCAGTTTTCTCAGCTATTTGTCACGTCCATCTCTGTTCGGTTCGAGAGGCAGACTTTCAGCTGTCAGTGTAGTCCAGACGCTGTGCTAAGTGTTTGGGTCTGCAGATAACAACACAAATTATTTACTAATGTTTAAGACAGAGTTAATATCTTTGGCAAAGTCAGAAGTTAGCAAGAGAACTGAACAATGGACATGGGATCACTGTGTTTCCTCGTTTGAGATTGCAAAGGTGATAGAACCAAGCACTAAATACAAATTTGAGAAAGATAGAATAGCAACAATCCTAATTTTACTCCTATAAATTGCCTTTTGGTGTTTGACCATGTACAAATAAGTTTTATTTTTTTCTTTCTCAACAACTTAGCATAAATACTTTCTAATTTCTACATATACCTAGTAATTAACATTTTAAGGCTACACAGAGTATGATTTTGTTGTTCAACTACCATATATTTAATCATTTTATTGTACTTGAATTACTAAATTTTCAATACTACAGACAATGCATAGAGGTTGACATTCTTTAGGAATCATTTCTAAAAGTGAATTTTCTGTGTGAAAAATTTTTAAGCATTTTATAGTCCTTGACATACATATTGCCAATTGATTTTCCCACCCAAAAGCATTTATAACTTAAAATGCCACCAGCAGGATTTGAATATTCCAGTTTCACTACAACATTTAAGTCATTGATTTAGGAGCTAATTTTGGCTATAAAATGTTGTTTCATAAGTTGATCTATTGAGTGAGGTTAAACACTATTTCATTTGCTTGTTTAATACTTTTTATTTATCTTTGTCTAAGTTATTTATTCTTATCTTCCCCTCATTTTTTATTAGTGGGCTTGTGCATTTATTATAAACTTGAAAGATGAATTATTAAAGGCCATATAATTTTATTTTAGTTGTGGGTTGACCCTGATAGAAAGGAATAGCTGGAGGAAGTGGGTTCCAGGTCAAAAGAACAGAAAGTGGAAACTTCCTGGCGCTATCATTTTAGAGAAACAGCAAGGAGACCTGGGGGGTTTACACAAATGATCAGGGAGAGACTGTCCAGAGATCAAAGTGGAGAGGGAGCCAGGGGCAAGATCACAGGCACTACCTTGCCAGCCATGGTTAATGAAGTCTTGCTGTATTCTAAGCATCTTAGGAAGTCATTAAGGGTTTTTCTAAAATCCTTTTACACACTCTTTTTATTTTATCTTCTTCTTCCTTCTCCTCCTTCTCACTTATACTCACAGTTATCAGGGCTTAGAAGCTAGATCATTAGCAAATCTATAATGATGAGGGCAAGAATTAGTGCTACTATTGAGGGAAAAAAATATGTATTGGTATAAGGTTGTCCAAGGCCACACCACTGTTGGCAGAAATGGGTCCAAGCTCAGGGTCAGCCTGGCGTCTTCCCTGCCACGCCACATAAGGTGGTCTTAGCACCATGAAAATTGCAGTAAGCCTTAGCAGAAACACCTCTGAGCATGTTCCACATCCTCAAAAGAAATCATTGCCTTTTCCCCCATTTAACAGTTTGTATAGATTTTTATTTGCTCTTCATGTCAGGTTATGAGACTAATTCTGTAGCACTTGTGAAGAGTTTTCATGAATATGTTCACTGCTGTATTAGATAAAATCCCAATTACTTTGTATTCTTTTTAGACAATATGCTTCCCGCTGTGGGTCTGGAGCTCACTCTGGGAACAATCATAATTGTAGGGTTTATGATACACCATGAAAAGCTAAGACAAAACAGTATTTTAGTAGCGTCTGCTGTCACCAATAGAGTTAAGGCTTTTGTCAGCAGGGGTTTATGATTGTTAAAAAAAAATCACCGTCGTGTTCAAATTTAGCCTAAAAATTGATTGTGCAGGAGCAATTTTTCTGCCATGAAATACATTTTGTAAGTAGAAATTTGGTCACTTTTATAATTTGTTGTTATTCCCTAACTTAAAACAGCTTCAATAAATAAGAAAGGAAAGGCCTCAGCATTTTAGTCTACGCTGGTGACTAACATGTCCTGTTTATCAAAGCTACCCAACAACTTGGCAAAAAGACCGGAGAAGGACATGGCAGGCTGTTAATGAGGGGCAGGGAGACAGCCCTTTCTGGTGTGGGTGATGTACCAATGCTGTGGATTTGGCTCTGTTATCATTTAATCATGGAATTTCTGATTGGCACAGTTGGAGCTTAACATCCACACTGTGCATATATGAAATCCTAAACATTTCCATTATAGAAAAAAATGTTTCCATTAGGCTTAGATGATAAAATAGGATTATACACCTAACATTATACCTTAGAAATAAAATAATTTCAAAGAAAAAGGTTAAGCCTGAGTTGTTCCTCTGAAGACATATTCCAAACTCTCCAACTTTTTTTTTTATAGATATTTATTGTCGTATAACTGCTTCACAATACTGCACTAGCCTCTGTTGCACAACAAAGTGAGTCAGCCATATGCATATATACATCCCCATATCCCCTCCCTCTTGCGTCTCCCTCCCACCCTCCCTATCCCACCCCTCTAGGTGGTCACACAGCACTGAGCTGATCTCCCTGTGCTATGCGGCTGCTTCCCACTAGCTAACTATTTTACATTTGGTAGTGTTTTGGTAGCAAAACACTCCTTAAGAGACTCTCTGAGACCCAGTGATCTGAATTTATGAGATATTGGAGGACTTTTTATTTCCCAATGAAACAAAAATCAGTCACAAGACCAGACTGTACTGACGTTCATCAATGTTAAGTGCTCACAAGCACAGAAATGCAAAAGGATTGCTCTCAAGATTGCAGTTAATCCTGGAGGAATTAATTAATTCACAGAGGAAACAAGTAAAGAATAATTCAAGGCTAATGGAAGGGATTGAGTAGAAAGTGACCATTTGTGTTGTGTATTTTTCTCCTTTTGTGGGGGACAGTGGAAGCAGAGGCAACTTTCTGGAGGTGGGTGATATTCACTCAAAGCAACTAGGAGTGAAGGTTTGCTTTGGTTTTTCTTGACCTACTCATTCTGGTCACAGCCTAAGTTTCCCATATGCAGTGAGACATCCAGGTGTCCCCCATGTGTCTTCCCAATCTTCCAGCCTGACTACTTCAGAACCCACCAGATTCAATCTGATGTCTTTGTTGGTTCTTCCATGACATTCTGTACATACCATGTTATAACACTAGGCACATAACACTTGAAATTGTTCCAGTGTAACCTATGGGAACACAAAGTATGTCTATTGTGCTCACCACTTTATCCTCTTGCCCAGCACTTTTCCTAAAAAATCGTAGGAGCTTAAATAGTATTTGGTGAAGACATGAATGAATACATGAATACATGAATGAAAGAAGAGCAGCCTAAGGGCTGAGAATCAGATATTCCTCACTACTATCTGAGGATCTTCATTACTGTCCTCCTAACTTATCTATGATGATTAATACCGCTCTTCAAATTACTGCATTTCCTTATCAATAGTTATTAACACCCAGTGACATCTTGCCCTGTTTTATCTTAGGATAAAGATTTTAGTGACTGCAGCACAGTTAGAGATATCCTCCCCACCTTCCTCAAATCAGTTGTGCAAGTTTTAAGTAAGCTTAGTTGTTGCCTTATTTGGATATATGGATGTTGGATTTGGGGAAGTACAGATATACCTCTACGTAAATGTGTGCTACAAAGGAGAAAGAGCCAATTTCAAATTAGACAAATCATGTCTGTACCTCAGCATATTATCAACTATTTAGGAAAAAAAAGTGAAGGATGAAGGAATACATGCTTTAAAAAGACACTTGGATTCTGTAATAACCTAAATGGGAAAAGAATTTGAGAAAGAATAGGTACATGTATATGTACGACTGAATCACTTTGCTGTACACATGAAACTAACACATTGTTAGTCAACTTATACTACAATATAAAATAATTTTTTTTAAAAGACATTTGGTTCTTACCATAAGAAAAAATGTAACTATGTGTGATGATGGATATTAATTAAACTTATTGTGATATATACATACATCAAATCATTATGTTGTACACCTAAAACTAATACCATGTTATATGTCAATTATATCTTAAATTAAAAATAAAAACCATTTATAGGATCTGCAGCATTAGGAGGAAACCAATATGGCAAATAGGACATGGACGTTGGAGAATTTGATGCTGGCTGATGACCCCTAGGGTCATGTGGCTAAAAACCCAAATTACTATTGGTTAGAATCTTCTATCGTCCCTTTGAACCATGACTTCCATAGATTAGGAGGTAGCAGATATGCAGTGGCAAGCTTAGGTCAGAGTGGTGATATCATTGCAGGTAATTGGAAAAGGCTAAGGTCAGTCAAGAGCTGAGCAATTGATACAATATTCTGAGTTATTGAGGCTACACAATAAATATGAATTTTTACACAGTAGAATTCAGCCATTCTGAAAAGCAAAATTCCATATGTTCTAAAATAAGAGGTGAGTCTTTTACATAGTTTTATGGTTTGGATTTTTTCTGGACAGATTGGCTTCTTGGTCATGATGTTTCTCCTTGTACATATTGGAGCAGCTTAAGAAGCCAGGGCCAGGAAAAAGCAGTCTTGCCTTAATATGTGAGTAGTAAAATGTATTTTTAAATTTCCTTTTGAATGCCTAGTTTTATGTTTTAAAATAGCAGACATTTTCAAATTCCTCGGAGTCACTTTAGTGTTAGGGAGTCAGGCAGGGAGTACAGCTAGAATCAGAATCTAAAAGTATGGATTTCTAGAACTGCCAACTGCTAGGTGCTTTGCTTGAAAGGGAAGTAGGGGAATTTTAAATCCCTATAGTATCAGAAATAGTATCTTCCTATTCTTGTGAGTTTGTAGTTTGCTTATTGATCCTCAAAAAAATAGTAATTTGGATCCAAAGAGATGGATGGAATCTGGTCTGTGATAATCTCTGCAAGATTCAGGAACTTAAGAGTAAATGGAAGTCACTGTTTCCTTGATATACTGATCATACACTTTATTATTCTAACATAGAAACTGGCTGAGAGAATAGAGGAAAATTGAAAATTTTAAATAAAGCAAGAATAAAAGAAGAAACTTCTAAAGTAAAATATTAAATTCTCATAAATGGTTCTAAGAAATATGGAGAAACAAACTCTATCCTATCTCTACCACCAAATGCAACTATAAATCCTGGACAGAAGGCGTGAAGCAGCTATCTGAGGTCTCTGAAAAGTAAATGGTCTTTCACAAAAATTAAATCAAAATGGATCATAGACCCAAATGTAAAACAAAAAAAAAAAAAATAAGAAGAAAAAATAACAGAAAATCTAGGTAACCTTGGGATAGGGGATGAATTTTTAGATACAACACCAAAAACATGATCCATGAAAGAAAAAGCTGATAAGTTGGACTTTACTAAAACTAAAAAAAAAAAACCTCTGCTTTGTGAAAGGCACTGTTAAGAAAATGAAAAAACAAGCCATAGACTGAGAGAAATATTTGCAAAATGTTTGTCAGATAAAGGACTTGTATCCCAAATATACAAAGAGCTCTTAAAACTCAGCTATAAGGGAAAAAAAAGTTTAAAAATGAGGAAGATACATATCACTAAAGATGTTGCCAATAAGCAAGAGGAAAATTGTTCAACGTCATTTGTCTCAAGGAAATATAAATAAAGTAACACTGAGATACCACTACCTACCTACTAGAATGGCTAAAACAATTTTTTTAAGTGAGAATACCGATCACTGACAAAGACATGGGACAATAAGAACTCTCTTTTATTGCTGGTACAAAATGGTACAGTTTGGAAAACAGATTGGTGATTTCTTAGCAAGACAAATGTAGTCTTAACACATGATCTAGCAGTCATGCTCTAAGCAGTTAACCAAATGAGTTGAAAAATTATGTCCACAAAAAAGCCAGAACACTAATATTTACAGCCAATTTATTTATAGTGGCTAGAAGCTAGAAGGAGCCAAGAAGTCCTTCAATATGTGAACGGATTGCTAAACCATTATACAATCATACAATGGAATGCTCTTTGGTGATAAAAAGGAATGACTATCAATCCATGCAAACACATGGATAAATCTCAGATTTGTATTGCTAAGTGAAAGAAGCCAATCTGAAAGGCTGCACACTGCATGATTATTTATAAGACATTGTGGAAAAAACAAACCCAGAGAGATGGCAGATGAGTGGTTGCCAGGGATTTGGAGTGGGAGGAGAGGTTTGAATAGATGAAGCACAGGGGAATTTTTAGGGCAGTAAAAGTATTCTGTATAATATTATATTAGTGGATACATGAAAATATGCATTTATCATAAACCCATAGAACTTCATATCACAAAGAATGAACCTTATGGTATTAAAATTTTTTTAAAATCCCTTAGCGGGTCAGGGAACCTAGGAAAGAATAAAGAATGTGACATAAGAATATAACTGTTACAAATGTACAAAACAACCTCAGCAGAGTGGGGTTGGGGGGGACATGCTGACCTCAGTAACATTGGAAATACCTAAATGTAAAAGAAACTATATATAAGCAATTCTAGCTCATGAAGTTGTTTTCCACTGGGACATAGCTTAACAATTCTGAACACACAAAATATGTATACTGAAACTGAACCATAAATAAATGGATGGCAGTTGGTGGGAGCCAGATTTTTCATTGTTGGAGAGGGAGATTACACATAAGTAAGAGGAGAAGGTTGGAACAATCCATGTGCCGGTAGATTACAGTTGGAGACATCAGTATGAACTCACGTTTAGCTTAATATACAGATGGATAATTAGATATAGATATATGTGTATACATAGATTAGTATATACACATATTTTGTTGATCTATCAACTGAGAGGAGCTAGAAGCAATGACACTCCAGTAGCAGAGTAGTAAGGTGTCCATCTAGAACCCAGATTTTATTTTTAATACCAAACTCCAGTGAAAGGAACAGGGCTCCTTGGAGAATGTCTTATTCTAGGGCTGGGGAAAGAAATATAAAAGAAGACACTGGAGCATCTTATAATGACAGAAAGTAAGGCAGTGTTCAAAAACAAACAAACAGAGGACTTCCGGGAAGATGGCAGAAGAGTAAGACGCGGAGATCACCTTCCTCTCCACAGATACACCAGAAATACATCTACGCGTGGAACAACTCCTACAGAACACCTACTGAACGCTGGCAGAAGACCTCAGACCTCCCAAAAGAGAGGGGATTAAGAACGCTGCTTGAGAGAGCTCCAGGGACGGGCGCGAGCCGCGGCTAAGAGTGCGGAGCCCAGAGACGGACATGGGACGCTAAGGCCGCTGCTGCCGCCGCCAGGAGGCCTGTGTGCGAACACAGGTCACTAGCCACACGCCCTTCTGGGGAGCCTGTGCAGCCCGCCACTGCCAGGGTCCTGGGATCCAGGGACGGCTCCCCGGGAGAGCGCACGGCGCGCCTCAGGCTGCAGCGTCACGCCGGCCTCTGCCGCTGCAGGCCCGCCCCGCACTCCGTGACACTCCCTACCCCCGGCCTGGGTGAGCCAGAGCCTCCGAATCAGCGGCTCCTTTAACCTCGTCCTGTCTGAGCAAAGAACAGACGCCCTCCGGCGACCTACACGCACAGGCGGGGCCAAATCCAAAGCTGAGCCCCTGGGAACTGTCAGAACAAAGAAGAGAAAGGGAAATCTCTCCCAGCAGCCTCAGAAGCAGCGGATTAAAGCTCCACAATCAACTTGATATACCCTGCATCTGTGGAATACCTGAATAGACAACGAATCATCCCAAATTAAGGAGCCCTGTGGATGAAAGGCTCTTGGTGCTGCAGCCAGGAGTCAGTGCTGTGCCTCTGAGGTGGGAGAGCCAACTTCAGGACACTGGTCCACAAGAGGCCTCCCAGCTGCACATAATATAAAACAGCAAAAATCTCCGAGAGATCTCCATCTCAACGCCAGCACCCAGCTTCACTCAACGACCAGCAAGCTACAGTGCTGGACATCCTATGCCAAACAACTAGCAAGACAGGAACACAACCCCACCCATTAGCAGAGAGGCTGCCCAAAATCATAGTAAGTCTACAGACACCCCAAAACACACCACCAGACGTGGACCTGCCCACCAGAAAGACAAGATCCAGCCTCATACACCAGAACACAGGCACTAGTACCCTCCACCAGGAAGCCTACACAACCCACTGAACCAACCTTAGCCACTGGGGACAGACACAAAAAACAACAGGAACTACGAACCTTCAGCCTGCAAAAAAGGAGACCCCAAACACAGTAAGATAAGCAAAATGAAAAGACAGAAAAACACACAGCAGATGAAGGAGCAAGATAAAAATGCACCAGACCTAACAAATGACGAGGAAATAGGCAGTCTACCTGAAAAAGAATTCAGAATAATGATAGTAAGGTTGATCCGAAATCTTGGAGATAGAATGGACAATAGAATGGACAAATTGCAAGAATCAGTTAACAAGGACCTAGAAGAACTAAAGATGAAGCAAGCAACGATGAACAACACAATAAATGAAATTAAAAGTACTCTAGATGGGATCAATAGCAGAATAACTGAGGCAGAAGAACGGAGAAGTGACCTGGAAGATAAAATAGTGGAAATAACTACTGCAGAGCAGAATAAAGAAAAAAGAATGAAAAGAACTGAGGACAGTCTCAGAGACCTCCGGGACAACATTAAACGCACCAACATTCGAATTATAGGGGTTCCAGAAGAAGAAGAGAAAAAGAAAGGGACTGAGAAAATATTTGAAGAGATTATAGTTGAAAACTTCCCTAATATGGGAAAAGAAATCATTAATCAAGTCCAGGAAGCACAGAGAGTCCCATACAGGATAAATCCAAGGAGAAATACGCCAAGACACATATTAATCAAATTGTCAAAAATTAAATACAAAGAAAACATATTAAAAGCAGCAAGGGAAAAACAACAAATAACACACAAGGGAATCCCCATAAGGTTAACAGCTGATCTTTCAGCAGAAACTCTGCAAGCCAGAAGGGAGTGGCAGGACATATTGAAAGTGTTGAAGGAGAAAAACCTGCAACCAAGATTACTCTACCCAGCAAGGATCTCATTCAGATTTGATGGAGAAATTAAAACCTTTACAGACAAGCAAAAGCTGAGAGAGTTCAGCACCACCAAACCAGCTCTACAACAACTGCTAAAGGAACTTCTCTAGGCAAGAAACACAAAAGAAGGAAAGGACCTACAATAACGAACCCAAAACAATTAAGAAAATGGGAATGGGAACACACATATCGATAATTACCTTAAATGTAAATGGACTAAATGCTCCCACCAAAAGACACAGATTGGCTGAATGGATACAAAAACAAGACGCATATATTTGCTGTCTACAAGAGACCCACTTCAGACCTAGAGACACATACAGACTGAAAGTAAGGGGATGGAAAAAGGTATTCCATGCAAATGGAAACCAAAAGAAAGCTGGAGTAGCAATTCTCATATCAGACAAAATAGACTTTAAAACAAAGACTATTAGAAGAGACAAAGAAGGACACTACATAATGATCAAGGGATCAATCCAAGAGGAAGATATAACAATTGTAAATATTTATGCACCCAACATAGGTGCACCTCAATACATAAGGCAAATACTGACAACCATAAAAGGGGAAATCGACAGTAACACAATCATAGTAGGGGACTTTAACACCCCACTTTCACCAATGGACAGATCATCCAAAATGAAAATAAATAAGGAAACACAAGCTTTAAATGATACATTAAACGAGATGGAGTTAATTGATATTTATAGGACATTCCATCCAAAAACAACAGAATACACATTTTTCTCAAGTGCTCATGGAACATTCTTCAGGATAGATCATATCTTGGGTCACAAATCAAGCCTTGGTAAATTTAAGAAAATTGAAATTGTATCAAGTATCTTTTCTGACCACAATGCCATGAGACTAGATATCAATTACAGGAAAAGATCTGTAAAAAATACAAACACATGGAGGCTAAACAATACACTACTTAATAATGAAGTGATCACTGAAGAAATCAAAGAGGAAATCAAAAAATACCTAGAAACAAATGACAATGGAGACACAACGACCCAAAACCTGTGGGATGCAGCAAAAGCAGTTCTAAGGGGGAAGTTTATAGCAATACAAGCCCACCTTAAGAAGCAGGAAACATCTTGAATAAACAACCTAACCTTGCACCTCAAGCAATTAGAGAAAGAAGAACAAAAAAACCCGAAAGCTAGCAGAAGGAAAGAAATCATAAAAATCAGATCAGAAATAAATGAAAAAGAAATGAAGGAAACAATAGCAAAGATCAATAAAACTAAAAGCTGGTTCTTTGAGAAGATAAACAAAATAGATAAACCACTAGCCAGACTCATCAAGAAAAAAAGGGAGAAGACTCAAATCAATAGAATTAGAAATGAAAAAGGAGAGGTAACAACTGACACTGCAGAAATAAAAGAGATCATGAGAGATTACTACAAGCAACTCTATGCCAATAAAATGGACAACCTGGAAGAAATGGACAAATTCTTAGAAAGGCACAACCTGCCAAGACTGAATCAGGAAGAAATAGAAAATATGAACAGACCAATCACAAGCACTGAAATTGAAACTGTGATTAAAAATCTTCCAACAAAGAAAAGCCCAGGACCAGATGGCTTCACAGGCGAATTCTATCAAACATTTAGAGAAGAGCTAACACCTATCCTTCTCAAACTCTTCCAAAATATAGCAGAGGGAGGAACACTCCCAAACTCCTTCTACGAGGCCACCATCACCTTGATACCAAAACCAGACAAGGATGTCACAAAGAAAGAAAACTACAGGCCAATATCACTGATGAACATAGATGCAAAAATCCTCAACAAAATACTAGCAAATAGAATCCAACAGCACATTAAAAGGATCATACACCATGATCAAGTGGGGTTTATTCCAGGAATGCAAGGATTCTTCAATATACGCAAATCTATCAATGTGATAAACCATATTAACAAACTGAAGGAGAAAAACCATATGATCATCTCAATAGATGCAGAGAAAGCTTTTGACAAAATTCAACACCCATTTATGATAAAAGCCCTGCAGAAAGTAGGCATAGAGGGAACTTTCCTCAACATAATAAAGGCCATATATGACAAGCCCACAGCAAACATCATCCTCAATGGCGAAAAACTGAAAGCATTTCCACTAAGATCAGGAACAAGACAAGGTTGCCCACTCTCACCACTCTTATTCAACATAGTTTTGGAAGTTTTAGCCACAGCAATCAGAGAAGAAAAGGAAATAAAAGGAATCCAAATCGGAAAAGAAGAAGTAAAGCTGTCACTGTTTGCAGATGACATGATCCTATACATAGAGAACCCTAAAGATGCTACCAGAAAACTACTAGTGCTAATCAATGAATTTGGTAAAGTGGCAGGATACAAAATTAATGCACAGAAATCTCTGGCATTCCTATATACTAATGATGAAAAATCTGAAAGTGAAATCAAGAAAACACTCCCATTTACCATTGCAACAAAAAGAATAAAATATCTAGGAATAAACCTACCTAAGGAGACAAAAGATCTGTATGCAGAAAATTATAAGACACTGATGAAAGAAATTAAAGATGATACAAATAGATGGAGAGATATACCATGTTCTTGGATTGGAAGAATCAACATTGTGAAAATGACTCTACTACCCAAAGCAATCTATAGATTCAATGCAATCCCTATCAAACTACCACTGGCATTTTTCACAGAACTAGAACAAAAAATTTTGCAATTTGTATGGAAACACAAAAGACCCCGAATAGCCAAAGCAATCTTGAGAACGAAAGAAGGAACTGGAGGAATCAGGCTCCCAGACTTCAGACTATACTACAAAGCTACAGTTATCAAAACGGTATGGTACTGGCACAAAAACAGAAAGATAGATCAATGGAACAGGATAGAAAGCCCAGAGATAAACCCGCGCACATATGGTCACCTTATCTTTGACAAAGGAGGCAGAAATGTACCGTGGAGAAAGGACAGCCTATTCAATAAGTGGTGCTGGGAAAACTGGACAGCTACATGTAAAAGTATGAAGTTAGATCACTCCCTAACACCATACACAAAAATAAGCTCAAAATGGATTAAAGACCTAAATGTAAGGCCAGAAACTATCAAACTCTTAGAGGAAAACATAGGCAGAACACTCTATGACATAAATCACAGCAAGATTCTTTCTGACCCACCTCCTAGAGTAATGGAAATAAAAACAAGAGTAAACAAATGGGACCTAATGAAACTTAAAAGCTTTTGCGCAGCAAAGGAAACCATAAAGAAGACCAAACGACAACCCTCAGAATGGGAGAAAATATTTGCAAATGAAGCAACTGACAAAGGATTGATCTCCAAAATTTATAAGCAGCTCATGCAGCTTAATAACAAAAAAACAAACAACCCAATCCAAAAATGGGCAGAAGACCTAAATAGACATTTCTCCAAAGAAGATATACAGACTGCCAACAAACACATGAGAGAATGCTCAACATCACTAATCATGAGAGAAATGCAAATCAAAACTACAATGAGATATCATCTCACACCAGTCAGAATGGCTATCATCAAAAAATCTAGAAACAATAAATGCTGGAGAGGGTGTGGAGGAAAGGGAACCCTCTTACACTGTTGGTGGGAATGTAAATTGATACAGCCACTGTGGAGAACAGTATGGAGGTTCCTTAAAAAGCTACAAATAGAACTACCATATGACCCAGCAATCCCACTACTGGGCATATACCCTGAGAAAACCATAATTCAAAAAGAGTCATGTACCAAAATGTTCATTGCAGCTCTATTTACAATAGCCCAGAGATGGAAACAACCTAAGTGTCCATCATCGGATGAATGGATAAAGAAGATGTGGCACATATATACAATGGAATATTACTCAGCCATAAAAAGAGACGAAATTGAGCTATTTGTAATGAGGTGGATAGACCTAGAGTCTGTCATACAGAGTGAAGTAAGTCAGAAAGAGAGAGACAAATACCGTATGCTAACACATATATATGGAATTTAAAAAAAAAAAAAATGTCATGAAAAACCTAGGGGTGAAACAGGAATAAAGACACAGACTTACTAGAGAATGGACTTGAGGCTATGGGGAGGGGGAAGTGTAAACGGTGACAAAGCGATAAAGAGGCAGGGACATATATACACTACCAAACGTAAGGTAGATAGCTAGTGGGAAGCAGCCGCATAGCACAGGGAGATCAGCTCGGTGCTTTGTGACCGCCTGGAGGGGTGGGATAGGGAGGGTGGGAGGGAGGGAGACGCAAGCGGGAAGAGATATGGGAATATATGTATATATATAACTGATTCATTTTGTTGTGAAGCTGAAACTAACATACATTGTAAAGCAATTATACTCCAATAAAGATGTTAAAAAAAAATTTAATCCTTGGTTTTCATAAACTTGTGTATATTGTGAAAAAAAAATAAATAAATGAAAGAAAAATGAAGGAAACAATAGCAAAGATCAGTAAAACTAAAAGCTGGTTCTTTGAGAAGATAAACAAAATTGATAAACCATTATCCAGACTCATCAAGAAAAAAAGGGAGAAGACTCAAATCAATAGAATTAGAAGTGAAAAAGGAGAAGTAACAACTGGCACTGCAGAAATACAAAGGATCGTTAGAGATTACTACAAGCAACTATATGCCTATAAAAAGGACAACCTGGAAGAAATGACAAATTCTTAGAAAAGCATAACCTTCCATTACTGAACCAGGAAGAAATAGAAAATATAAACAGACCAATCACAAGCATTGAAATTGAGACTGTGATTAAAAATCTTCCAACAAACAAAAGCCCAGTACCAGATGGCTTCACAGGCTAATTCTATGAAACATTTAGGGAAGAGCTAACACTTATCCTTCTGAAACTCTTCCAAAATATAGCAGAGGGAGGAACACTCCCAGTCTCATTCTATGAGGCCACCACACCCTGATACCAAAACCAGACAAATATGTTACAAAAAAAGAAAACTACAGGCCAATATCACTGATGAAAATAGATGCAAAAGTCCTCAACAAAATACTAGCAAACAGAATCCAACAGCACATTAAAAGGATCATACACCATGATCAAGTGGGGTTTATTCCAGGAATGCAAGGATTCTTCGATATACACAAAACAATCAATGTGATAAACCATATTAACAAATTGAAGGAGAAAAACCATATGTATTACATTATTAACAGCAGCAACAAAAGGCTTCCAGTTATTTCTATAATGTAGCCCATGAAAATGATTTTCTTAAGAACAAAAGTGGCACTCATTTCCCTCTTTCAATGAATGAAAAGGATTTGCTTTTTAACCTTCACTTTTTAAAGAAAGTTAACTTTCTCTCAACCATCAGGAAAAATACCACTCAGTGAAACTGTGAAGTTAATAAAGAAATATACCTTTAAATTTACAACCAACAGCAGGCAGGGTTTTTTATCTTCAGAAAGGTGAGAAATAGTGGCTAGTTGCTTTGTTCTCACTTTTAAAGAGCCCAAAGTTCATAAATAAAAAGCTCAAGTGGCAGCTGGCAAGTGTTCCAGATTTCTTGAGGCATCTGTCATTGCCAGAGCAATGCACTGCTCTGGGTGTAGATTATTCCTGATGATTTATAAATATTCTGAAACTCCCTCTAGAAGTGTCTGAACCAAGGGTGACAAATGTCTCTGCTCCTTCTTGGAACAAAGGAATATGTGTCATTTAGCTGACTGCTGCCATTGTTTCCTTTGACATGAGTATCCTTTTACTAGATATAATATTCTCAAGAAATAAGCTATGAGATTCCACAAAGAAATGTAAGTGATGAAAATGTCACTACATAGTTTTGTGTTCCTAAAAAGATCACTAAATATTTTGGAGATTAAATACATATATATAAGAGAGAGGGAGAAAGCAGTTTCTTATTAAACCTGAAAGATCCCTGGAAAGCAATTATAAATCTGTTCTACTTACTAAGTTCTTCAATAGTACCAATTGGACCAAGCACATATTTTTGTTGTTAGTGTAAAATTCAAGACATTAAAAATAAAACTCAACAGATATATAGGATAAGCACATGCCAAAGACTTTTTTTTTTTTTCCATTGGTGAGGAGCCACCATGTATGGTAAATCAGACTCAAGACCATTTGAGGAAATGGGTATTTTTAATCATTTTTAAAAGAATGTTATAATAAGATTTCTAGATTAGATATAAAGCAAGCTAATGTCCTACAGGCCAATAAAACAATAAAGAATTGTAATATCTTTTAGCCTAGACAAAATCACTTGCATTTCTAGAAGACGCAATTCTGTAAATTAACATATAATTTCCCAGGGGCTGGGCTCTAATCAAATAATAGTCAAACACATTCTTAGAAAATTAAATAATTCTTGTATATTAACAATGTCTATTAAACAATGCTCTGATATAACACCGAATGGACATGCCAACTCCTTTAGCCTTATTTCAAGTTTTCTTAACACTGTCTGTACTTAACACCATCCTTATTATAATGCCACTATTTAACAAAATTATATCATAATAAGCCTCATGATGTGATAAGCAAGCATTAAAAAACCTGGTAAAAAACCCACAGCCGTTGGAGGTAAATTGTTTAGGACACTCCAGTGCTCTTTGATTTTTTTAAATTTACATGAAACTGACTCCTCCCATTCACCACAATTAGGTTAGCTTGTGTCTACAAAGAACCAGCATGTATAACTAATTGCCCTTTCTTTACTGTCCACAGAAGCAAGAGCACAAACAAGGAGAAAAGCAGCTCAGCCAACTAAAATGAATGAAAATATTTCCCAGTGCAAATGAATTGCTTAGTATCTTAAGTATCTTAGTATCTAAGATACCTTAGTATCTTAAGGTAGAAGCTTAGATGTTTGATTTAAGATAAAAATTCAATACTTTTATCTTTTAATACTTTATTGGCCATGATTTTTTCCCTCCATGCATGTCTATCAATTTTTTACTATATACAGGACATTTTAGATGATGCATTGTAGACGCCCTGGATTGTGCTATTTTTCTCAAAAGAGTGTTGAGTTTAATTCTAGAAAGCAGAAAAATTATCATCAGATCACTGTGATCATATCTAAGCCTGGCTTATGCTTTTTAATGATAAGCTTATTTTAGTTTCGCCTTTATTCCAAGGGTATAGACATTGCTCTTAGGGTGAAGCCTTTTTAGGGTTCCAGCTGGGACCCTTAATGCTAGAAGTTTTCACTAAGTTCTCTACATTTAGGGTAAATCCTAACCATGATATTACTCCAGCATTTCCTGACATATAATTTATCTTAGCTCTCGGCTTACCAAGCTAGTATCTACCAATCCTTATTGAGTTTCTCGACAAGCTTGTGCAGCCCAGGTGTTGGCCATGGACTTGAGCAGAATTTACACACAGACTTTTGAGGTTCCCTCTCAGTACCTCCAATCACTTTGGCACCTCACTCCCCAAAGCCATCGCCTGGCAGCCTCTCACTCAGTGCTTTTTCACTCTTTCACCCCATCAGTGAGATAGCCATTTCTTGCTTGAGCTCCACCACCATGTGCCCAGCCAAGAAAATGTCCTCAGGAGGAAAATTGGATGGATCACTTCACATGCCTCCTACTTTTAAAAATTACAATTTTTTTTTAATGCACAGTTCCTGAAAATAGTAGTTTTGTGTATTTTTCCAAACTCTAGAGATATTTGTGATAGTTATTCAATTCAATATTTATTTGTTAAAGTCCTTTAAATCATCTCACAAATATCTCATGGATTTGAGCATAGTCAGAAACAGGGCCCTTTAATTAACTTTTGGAAATGCGAAGAGAATCTTTTGAAGAGAGAGCTATAAATTATGAAATACTCGTCGTAAATCATGTTAATTAGTGCAATGGACAATGATGTCAAGTTATCCACTCAGTGTTTTTATTTGGCATAGGGTTTTGTAATTTCTGTGTCATATAATGTTCTCAAAAAGTCCTATTTTCAAGGAGATCTAATATTTTTTCTTACACTCTAACAAGAAATGATATTTTCAAAGTCATTTGAAAGATACCATAGTATAACAGATGCTGTGTTTTAAAAACCTCTAGCTTGTGAATATTGCAAGCAGATTGGAGAAGGCTTATTCTCACTTGTATTTTGAATATTTTCTTTTGTTCTGACTGACACTTTCTATTGATGAAAGAACAATTTCATAAAAAGCAGAAATCACAAGATAGCTGGTCATTTTCTTTTAAGCTCTCTTCTTACTAATATAAGTCATTTCTGAAGTTATTTAGTCATAGGTGTGCCAACTGAAATTTTGGCTACTAGAATCAAGATTGAACCAGAAAATGTATCTTAAAAGAGTTTTGGAAATAACTCTGTGATTATATATGTGATTAGATATCCACATATTCAGAAGAGAATAAAACATTGTGTTAGGCTTCTGAGGACAAGATGTTGCAGAACTGGCCCATCAATAACTTTCAGTAGAAATAGCACGATGCAGTACAAATTTTAAAACTAGTAATATTAGAACATAAAATCATTTTTATTCTGACAATTATATAAAAATATAGATGGACATAAAATAATTGAATGTTTATTTGAGAAAATGCTCATGACATTATCTTTGAAGGAAAACAAACAAAATATATGTTATAGCATTGGGAGATCAGCTTGGTGGTTTGTGACCACCTAAGGGGTGGGATAGGGAGGGTGGGAGGGAGGGAGATGCAAGAGGGAAGAGATATGAGAACATATGTATATATATAACTGTTTCATTTTGTTATAAAGCAGAAACTAACACATCATTGTAAAGCAATTATACTCCAATAAAGATGTTTAAAAAAAAAGAAAAAAAATAACATTTTGTGAGGCTTTAGTTCTATATTTACGAAAAGAATTTTCACTGATTGTAAAATAATAGATGCCCTCTTTTGGTCAAATGTAATGTTTTCCATAATTTCCAAAATATATAAAATGACATGTATTTACTTTTATTTTGACCAAATATCAGAGCATTTTACTTAAAACAGGTATCTTAGAAAGAGTTAGTTTAAAAACATTATGCCAAGTGAAAGAAGCCAGACACAAAAGGCAACGTACTGTATGATTGCATTTATATGAAATGTTTAGCATAGACAAATCCATAGAAAAAGAAAGTACATGAGTGGATTCCAGGATCTGGGGGTGATGGTGGCAGTGAATATGGAGTGACTGCTATTGGTTGTGAATTATATCTCAATAAAAAAGTTTGTCAAATTAAAAAAATAGGTACTTTAGTCATTATCTTTTATTACTACTCATTTGTTTCTTCTTTTAAGAAAAGACTTTATTAATACATAATTCACAATTCAGAGATTTTTAGTATTTTACAGAGTGGTACATCCATTAACACTATCTAATTACATATTTTCATTTCCTCCTTGCAAACCCATACCCAGTAGCAGTCACTCTTGATCCTCTCCCTAACCAACCACTCAGCCCTTGGCAACTGCTAATTTATTTTCTGTACATACGAATTTGTTTACTTGGAGCAAGTCATATATATAAATGGAATAATCTAATACATGGACTTCTGTGACTGGATTCCTCTACTTAGCAGAAGGTTTCATCATTCATCCATGTTATAGCATGTATCAGTACTTCATCACTATTTATCATTAAATAAATTCTATGGGTATACCATATTTTCTTTAGCCATTCATCAGTTTATAGACTTTTTTTGTATTCAGGTTTTGCCTAAAATAAATAATGCTGCTATAAGTATTTATGTACTGGTTATTAAGTGTTCTTTTTGTTTTGATTGGGAAGCATACACCTAGATGTGGAATGTCTGGGTCTTATGGTAACTCTGTGATTAAGATTTTGAGAAATTGCCAAGTTGTTTTCCAAATCAGCTATACCATTTACATTCTCACCAGTGATATATGAGGGTTCCAATTTCTCCACATGATCATAACACTTGTTTATAGTCTGTCTTTTTAACTATATCCAACTTAGTGTGTATGAAGTGTTATCTCATTGCAGTTTTGATTTGCATTTTCATAATGACTAATTACATGGAGCAGCTTTTCATGTGCTTATTTACCATTTCCATATTTTTTGTGAAGAAATTCAGATACTTAGCTCATTTTTAAAGTGGTTTATTTATTTTTGTAAAAAAGTTATTCATTTGTAACAGTTCTTTATATACTCTGGATGTAAGTATCTTTTGAGATACATGATTTGCAAATATTTTCTCCCATTCTGTGAAGCATTTTTCACTTTCTTGATGATGTTATCTGCACACAAAAGGTTTTAGCTTTGAAGTATTTTATCTATTTAAATTTTACTTCTTTTTCATGAGATTTTGGACTGTGCTGGGTCCATTGCATCTCTATATAGTTTTAGGGTAAGTTTTTCAATACTTGCAGAAAAACAACTGTGATGATAAAAATTGCATTGAATCTGTAGATCATTTGGGGGTGTATTGTTATCTTAACAATATTAATCCTCTGATTGATGAGTATGGGATATCTTTACATTTACTTAGGTCTCCTTTAATTTCTTTCAATTATATATTACAGTTTTTGGTGTACAAGTCTTGTGCTTCTTATGTTAAATTTATTTATAAGTATTTTACTTTTTGATGCTTTTGTAAATGGAATTGTTTTCTTTTTTATATTATATAAGTTTTATATTATATTACAATTTTTAATTGAAGTATACTTAATTTACAATGCCATGTTAGTTTCATCTGTACAGCAAAGTGATTTGGTTTTATATATATATATATATATATATATATATATATATACACACACACATATATATATATATGTGTATATATATTCTTTTTCAGATTCTTTTCCATTATAGGTTATTACAAGATATTGAGTATAGTTCCCTGTGCTATACAGTAGGTCCTTGTTGTTTACCTATTTTATATACAGTAGTGTGTATATGTTAATCTCAAACTCCTTATTTAACTAAAGATAATCATATTAAATGAAGTAAGTCAGACAAAGACAAATATCATATCACCTATATGTGGAATCTAAAATAATGATGTAAATGAAGTTATTTACAAAACAGAAATAGACTCACAGATATAGAAAACAAACTTATGGTTACCAAAGGGGATAGTTGGGGAGAGAGAGAGTTAAATTAAAATTGTGTTCTTAATCCCATTTGGGGATCGTTCATTGCTAATCTGTGGAAATACAATTGATTTTGGTTTGTTGATCTTGTATCCTGCAACTGTGGTGAATTGATTCATTAATTCTAATAGATTTTTTGTTGGACTGTTAGGATTTTTATGTATAAAAGTTCATGTCATCTGCAAAGAAAGTTTTATTTTTTCCTTCCCACTCTAGATAGCTTGTATTTCTTTTACTTGCCTAATAGCCCAGAATAGAACCTCTAATGCAAAATTGAATAGAGGTGATGAGATCTAATATTTTTGTCTTGTTTGTCATCTTAGAAAGAAAGTACTCAGTCTTTCATCACTAGCTACAATATCTTCTTTGTAATTTTTTGTAGTTGTGCATTATTAGGCTGAGGAAATTCCTTCCTATTTTCAGTTTGTAAAGTGTTTTTATCCTGAAAGAGTATTGGGTTTTGTAAAAAATCTCATTTTATTTGTGTCTATTAAGACATTCATTTGGTATTTGATTTTATTATATTAGTATGATTTTTTACATTGATTGATTTTCAGATTTTAACCACTGTGATATTACTAGGATAAATTCTACCTGGTAATATTGTATAATCTTTTTCATATGTTTCTGGATTCATTTTGATAGTACTTTGTTGAGAAATTTTGCTTATATATTTATAAAGTTTATGTGTCTCTAGTTTTCTTCTGTTATCTTTGTCTTAATTTTGGCATTAGGGAAATGCTAGCTTCATAGAATGAATTGAGAAGAGTGCACTCCTATTTTGAGGAAGAATTTGGGGAGAATTGACATAAAATCTTTTTAAATTGTTTGCTAGAAATCACCAGTATATCCACCTCAGCCTTAACTTTTCAATTTGTTTATGTATTATCAGATTATTCAGATTTTCTATTTCTTCTTTAATCAGTTTTTATAGTTTGGGTCTTTCTAGGAATGTTCCCATTTCATCTCGTCTTCTAATTTGTGGGCATACAGTTGTTTATAGTGTTCTTTTATAATCCCTTATGTTTGTGTAATATCAGTCTTGTCACCCTTTTCATTCCTGAGTTTGGCATTTTATTTGTGTATTTTTCTTTGCAAATCTAGCTGAAGGTTTGTCAATTTTATGTTTTCAAAGAACCTGATTTTCTCTATAGTTTTTCTAGGCTCTTTATCACTTATTTCTAGTATAGTCTTTATTATTTTATTCCTTTTATTTGCTTTGGGTTTAGTTTACTCTTCTTTTTCTGGCATCTTAAGATAGATGGTTAGATTATTGATTTAAAATTACTCTTATGTTTTAAATATATGCACTCATAACTATCAATTTCCCTATAAGCACTACTCCATCTATATCCCTTCAGTTTAGGTATGTTATTTTTGTTTGTTTGTTTTCATTCATCTCAAAGTATTTTCTAACTTCTGGTGTTAGTTCCATGCCTACTCCCACCCCTACCCTGCACCTAGGACTTGTTTTTGCTTATTTAGTTTTTTAGTGACGTAACTGGATTCATTCTTTGAAGTCTATTTTCCCCACAGCATGCAGTATCCAATGTCCCAAATGGTTTTCCGTACTTTTATCTTTAAGCCTCACCTTCTATGTGTCATCCCAGTGTTAGCACCACTTAATGTCAGCCAATGATCCGTCAGAGTTATATTTAAGCCCCTCAAACCAACCAGGTTTTCATCTTGTACTGTTAGATCTGTGTGTGGCTTAGAGACTGCTCTTACTGTTCACGGAGCATATGTGCTTTCCCTGCAAACAGCCCTGCAGTCGTCCATGTACGTGTAGCCCTGAAGTTCCCTCTCTGGCCACTCCTCAGAGGATGTGGGCTTGGGCATTCAGACAGTGTTCTTGACCACCAAGAATGACCATGATTTTAGGCAGGTTCTATTTGCATGTCTCTTTCGCTTTTAAGCTTCTGGCTCTTTGTCTCTGTTGGTATCACACTCAGTTGTTAGCCCCCAATAATGGCCATCTAATCACTCTATTATTTTAAATGGTTTCCTGGCAAATATATTGCTCAACAATCCAAGCCAGATAAATTAGGATGTTGGCAGGGGCAGAGTGTTGCTAGTCTGTGAGGATTCTGGGAATCCCCCCGGGCAGAACCTCTGCACAGTAGAGCAGAAGCTGGGGAGAAGGGGTGGGAAACACACTTCTCACTAGCTGCTACACCTTGATCCTGCCTGCAGAGCAGATGTATGTAGAAGAAATTGGGGTGGGTGGTAGTAACTGGTGCCATGACCAGGTTTCCACCACTGTTGCATATAGATTTTCCCAGCCTGAATCCAAGAGAATAATTAACCAGGTAGATGAATATATCTGGAATAGATGAATATATCTTCCATCCTAGAAAGCTAGGAGAGATGTAAGCTGATCCTCAACTACTAAGCTCACCACCACCAGAGCCACTTTTGCTGTTTTGCAGGAATGTGTAATATGTGACTGCTCTCTCCACCAGCTGCCCCACACCTGTCCTACCTATGTAGTTGGAAGTGGGCATGAAAGCATGCCACCTGCTTCGTGTAGGCTTTCCACAACATGTAACTATAAGTGGGATTTGCCCATGTTCCCAGGTACTGAATCTAATAACAATAGTTCTTCTGCCCCAGGGAATCTGGGGAGATGGGAACCACCACTAGACGGCTGGAACAGCTCCTCTTTGAGGCAGAACTATCCTGAGCATGTCAGAACCTCCTATTGGTCTTACTGAGCTTCAGTAAAATGCATTAAATAAATGAGTCTCGATTAGTTGTAACCCAAAGGGTTAATCTCCAGAGACTCTGAATGACTGTCCATGTTAATTTTCACTTGTTTAATAAATGTCTATTTGGAGAAGAGATTTCCCTAAGCTCTTTACACTGTTATTCCAGAAGTCCTGCTCAGCACACTCTTTCTAGTACTAAATCTTGAATTCATAGATATCTTTTTCTGTTTTTACCTCCTCACACTTACCCCCCAACAATATATGTTTAGCTTTTTGAGGTAGGGAAAAAAAATCCTAGTTTTCTGTAGTAACTAGATTTTAAGATACCATTAAATGTAAGACACAGAAAAGCTTTAAAGTTAAAAGGATAACAGGAGACAATATCACATATTTAAAATGGAGACTGACTGAAAGGTTAATCCTACTTGTTTAAATGTTAAAGTATGAAATATGTTACACTGTCAATAAAATATAGTTATTTTTCAACAAGTCAGTGGATAGCATTTTTCCAATGTTGGATTTATTTTCTTTGAGTACCTGCAAAGCAGAAGATGTATTGTAAAAGCTTCCTAATGTGGCCATCTTGCCTGCCTTTGGACATATGTGTGGGCCCTGGGAAGGCAGGAGCAAATTCTTACTCTAAATTGGGTGAAATAAGATGGACCACCACAAATACACTTCCAGGGTGGTCAAGACAGATCAGCCTGTATGAACAAGAAACCAGGCTGTGGAGGGAGTTGACCTTATGACTGGATTTTACTGACCTAGTTTTTCAACCCTGTTAGGATTATGTAACTATATTTTTTGGTTCTAGGTTAATAATAAAAACATAAAAATTCAGAACATTTATTCAAAAGCAGAACAACAGGAAAAGTAAAAGAATGCTCAGAGAATTAGGTTGATTGGAATGCAAGTGAAACTCTTAACACTAGTTCAAGACGACTTCTGCGAGAAGCAGAGAAAACCTTCTGTGTAGTAGTCTCCACTTTAGGACAACACCTGCGCTTCTCATTACTATTGGTCATGGATCCTAAAGCCATCTGGTAAACTGAAAACCACTGTGTGCAGGCACTACTCGCCTCCACACAGGCATTTTTAATCGTATGGTAGCATTAGGACCAACATTACAAGGTGGCCAGGCTGTGTCCTTGGTGGAACAAGGAAGGGTATAGGATGGGGTGAGAAGCTCAGCCTACCACTTCTCTTTACTTTCCTTCATTCTCCCCATATCATCTCTTCCTGTTCATCCTTTCTATATTTCTTTCTTCTCCTTATTTAATTTTCTTACTCTCCGAAGTATTGATAGGCTGAATATACAAATGGACAATGACCAGACCGTATATGAACCGTGACCCGCAATCTGCAGCAACCAGCCCAGAAAGTCAACCTACTCTCTGTAACTCAGACCACTATCTCTCACAAACAGTTCAGGAAACCAAACAATAACTCCTGTAACAATCATCACAAAACAACCAGGACTTGATTCATAACTGACAACTTCCCAAATTTTTGCCCCTGCTTCTAAGTTAGGACCAACCAGAGAAAGCCAAATATGCTCCCCTAACAAATCACATGGGATGTCTCCTTCTAATTATTTGGCTACAGCTTCTCAATGCAACAGCCGCCAATCAGGGTATATCTGAAGACTTTCCTTTTCTTCACTATAGATCTTGCCCACTTCTTTATCTAATTTTGAGTCTTTGCCAAAACACAAGTTAAGGTGGCTGATTCTCTTGTGATAACAAGCTTTAAATAAATAACATTTGCTTGTCCCCGTTTGGTTGGGGGTGCTTCTACTTCCACAGTATAAAATAGCTCATGTCTACAAAAAAAGTTAAGTATGAGTCCTTTGCTGTTCGTTAATCCTGACTCCATTCAAAAAAAATTTTAATACACGTTATATTACTGATGAAGTAAAAATGCCAGTTCATCTCTCATCTTGTGTCTGTTTAATAAATTAGCCAGTTACATCTAAAACCATGTATAGGTTTTAGAGAGTAAGATCTATGGGAGAAGTATCCAATCACAATAATACTCTTCAGAACTGAGCATTATTTTTGTTTGAGGTAGTTAAGCGTAACTCTTGAACCCATGAATATTCCTGCTTGTGTGGTGGTATTCCTGTATGGTGGAAACCAAAAGATTCACAGTGAAGAGAAGAACAATCTGCAGCTCTCTGCCCTGATGTGAGCTGAGCATAAGCCACCTGGGACTTGTTGGCTCCAGAGCTGTGAGTTTGGAAGATTGCTCAGCTGATCTCAGAACCACTTCATATAATTATAAAGACTGATGGCCCAGATCAGGAGAGAATACCCAACTAGTATGTGAACCACTTGTCCCACCCTCAATTCGTAACTAATTTAGTATTTAGGAATACTAAACACAGGCAAAAAATGTAATTAGAATTGTTCCATAATGTAGTCTCTTGGCCACTCAATAGAAAATCATCGCATCAAGCAGTATGATTCTCTAGTGCATCCCCTACTTTCTGTCTTCACTCACCACATAAACACACATGCACACACACACAAGTACATATATACACATCCACATGCGCTATATAAGATCAGTGAGACATCCATCTCAAATACAAACTTTAAGGAAGGAAGAGGGCCCACAAAATCAGTAATTAAATTAAGAATACTTAATACAATACTTTTAAAAAACAAAAGTACTGCAAAATCCACAAAAAAGAAAATATCAAATTTCAGATAAAGACAAGATTCCACTCTGCCCTTGCATGACTCTACCTCACTTGCCTCCGCCTGGCAAATGGCAAATTTTATTTACAAAAACAGATGGTTCATAGTTTGCTAATTTTATTTTTTAGAAATATGTTTCCTTTTCACATCAGTGAAAATTAACAAGCACAGGTCTGCTCTCCAAATTAATATCAGCTCACCCTCACAAAATAAGATTATTTATCAATTTATCAACTCTGGTATGACAATATTTACCATTACAGAGAATTAACATATAATAATAAAATTACAAACATAACTGGGGAATTTAAAAGCCAAGCAAAATTTGAGAATTTTTAAAGACTTTTATCTATAACACTTAAAATAGCTATTCTGGAGTCCAAAAGTCAATTCTTTGATCTAGGAGGAAGAAACCAGTCAGGTGAATAAAAACTTCACTGCAAGGTTTTCTTAACATCTTCATTTATTGCATGAATGAATCTTTCCATTATATTCCCATCTCCACTTCCGATGAAGTGCTGAGTACTGCATTTCAAGTTGTCATATCTAAGGCTAACTTCTGTTCATTCTTATCTAGGATACTCACATGAACTCTCTCTTAGGAAGGTGAAACTGCCATTCCTCATGCACTTACTATATATCATACAAATGTCAAGTGCAATTCTATTTCCCCCTCAAGAGTTGATGCTTCTCTTGCAGTTACAGAAGGAGCGCTCCATTATCAATAGGAGAACAGAGTTTTCATATGGGTATGAACTTGTGTAGCACAATTTCCAGCTCCCTAAATTGGCTCTATTTTTTTCCTTTTTTTTTTTTTGACTTTTGTGCTCTCCACTCCCATCCATATCTTCCAAAACATGCCACCATGACCAGAAGAGGAAAATAAATTACACTTGTTTCTTTGAAATTATTAGAAAACAGAAAATTTTAGTTACTGTCAAGGTCTTTGAGTATTACATTATTTCAAGCAGAAAGAAAAATATATGACTGTTTTTACAAATATTTTCTTTGAAAGAAGCATCCTCAAAATCTTAAAACCCCTTCAGAAAACACGCAAGGAAATTTTACTTAACTTACTGCCCCTCTGGTATGTTTTCTAATTGTTTACTTTTCTGAGTTTGACATAAACTTGGTAAAAGTCTGTCAAAATTTCAAGCGTTGAGCTTTCTCAGCAATATAGAGCTTTCTCTTATGAGTCAGAAAGGTTTTTTGTTGTTGTTCCTTTTTTTTTTTTTTTTGGTCACTCCATGCAGCATGCAGGATCTTAGTTCCCTGCCCAGGGATCAGACCCGTGCCCCATGCAGTGGAAGCATGGAGTCTTAACCACTGGACTGCCAGGGAAGTCCCATGAATCAGAAAGTTTATGTTTGCCTAATAAGGACCTACAAAACTTGAAATGAGTAAATTGCATTAATTCGCCCCCCTCAAATAAGTCATAGTAAGAATCTGGACGTAAATAGACTCAAGTAGGAACATCTGAATGCCCTGACATTCCTGCTTTCCGTTTCCACCTTCTTCAATCTGTTTTATTTCCCCACTAAATGACTCTTCCTCTGACACCCCTTTTATCACTTTTCTCTACTGCTCAAAACTCTCAAAGACACCCCCTTGTGCTCAAGAATTAAAATTAAGTGCATTTGCCTAACAATCAAAGCCATACATTCTCTAGTCCTAATCCCATTCATGAGCTGTAAATAATGAAGCTACATGCTGGAAAGAATATGGCAAATCACAGGTATGTGAAACCATATATTGAGAGTATGAAAATCATAGGAATTTCCAGTACAGCTGAACTTTTTTTTATTGAAGTATAGTTAATTTACAATGTTGTGTTAGTTTCAGGTGTACAGCAAAGTGATTCAGTTTTATATATATATATTTTTTTCAGATTCTTTTCCATTATAGGTTATTACGAGATATTGAATATAGTTTCCTGTGCTATACAGCAGGTCCTTGTTGTTTACCTATTTTATATATAGTAGTGTGTATATGTTAATCCCAAACTCCTAAGTTATCCCTCCCCCCACCATCCTACTTTCCACTTTGGTAACCGTAAGTTTATTTTTTGTTGATAAGTCTTTTTCTGCTTTGTAAAAAAGTTCATTTGTATCATTTTCTTAGATTCCACATATAAGTGATATCATATGACTTT
Source organism: Aethalodelphis obliquidens (assembly GCF_003676395.1). Taxonomy (NCBI): domain Eukaryota; kingdom Metazoa; phylum Chordata; class Mammalia; order Artiodactyla; family Delphinidae; genus Aethalodelphis; species Aethalodelphis obliquidens. The sequence continues at coordinate 5,110,428 of NW_020838018.1, forward strand.
TGTCTTTGTCTGACTTACCTCACTTAATATGATAATCTCTAGGTTCATCCATACTGCTGCAAATGCCATTATTTTATTCTTTTTATGGCTGAATAATATTCCAAATATTCCATAAAAATATGTATGTGTGTATATATATATATATCACATCTTCTTTATCCATTCATCTTTTGATGGACATTTAGTTTGATCCCATGTCTTGACTATTTTAAATAGTGCTGTGATGAACATTGAGATGCATGTATCTTTTCAAATTAGAATCTTCTCCAGATATATTGCCCAGGAGTGGGATTGCAGGATCATACGGTAACTCTAGTTTTAGTTTTTTAAGGAACATCCATACTGTTCTCCATTGTGCCTGTACCAATTTACATTCTCACCAACAGTTTAAGAGGGCTCCTTTTTCTCCACACCCTCTCCAGCATATATTATGTGTAGGCTTTTTTTTTTTTTTTTGGCTGCGTTCGTTCATTGTTGCTGTGCACAGGCTTTCTCTAGTTGCGGCGAGCAGGGGTTACTCTTTGTTGCAATGTGCGGGTTTCTCATTGTGGTGGCTTCTCTTGTGGAGCACAGGCTCTAGGCATGTGGGCTTCAGTAGTTGTGGCACGCGGGCTTAGTAGTTGCAGCCCGTGGACCCTAGAGTGTGTGGGCTTAGTAGTTGCAGCATGCAGGCTCTAGGATGTGCGGGCTCAGCAGTTGTGGTGCACAGGCTTAGTTGCTCCATGGCATGTGGGATCTTCCTGGACCAGGGATCAAACCTGTGTCCCTTGCACTGGCAGGTGGATTCTTAACCACTGTGCCACCAGGGAAGTCCCTGTAGACTTTTTAATGATTGCCATTCTGATTTGTGTGAGTTAATACCTTATTGTAGTTTTGATTTACATTTCTCTAACAATGGGCAATATTGAACATCTTTTCATGTGCCTGTTGGCCATCTTTTATTGAGTTGTTTGTTTTTTGATATTAAGCTGTATCAGCTCTTTGTATATTTGGGGAATTAATCCTTTGTTGTTCTCATTGTTTGCAAATATTTTCTCCCAGTCTGTAGGTTGTCTTTTCGTTTTGTTCATGGTAGAACTTTTCCATATTAAACTACATGTACTTCATATTGTTTCTATCTATGGGATTTTCAGAAAAGGAGCTCCCTTCCATAGTCCTTTTTCATTCTTTTTCATTTCTTCCATCTCTCTTATTGTTCTAACTCCTACCAGGTATTTCATTGTAAGTATAGGATTACAGAAAGATATTTTTACATTGGAAATTATTGCCAGTGAAGAAGTGATTTCTGTACTGAAGTCTCAGTGCCACTATACCTGAATTCGCCCACTACTATGATCATTCATTAACCCTTAGGCTTTGCATCAGAATGGTGTAGGTTACGCTGAAGTAACAACCAGACCTAAGATACCAATGACTTAATACAGAAATGCATTGCTTGTTCATCTTATATGTTCATCATAGGTAGCTCAGGGACCCAAGCTAATAGAGATTTTGTCATCACAAATATCACCGCTTGCTGGAGTATAGGGAAGAAAGAGAAGGGAGGTCTTCTATGCTTCATCTAGAGCTAATGTAACCCTCTTGGCCCATGTGTAACTTCTTCCCACAGCTCATTGGTCACTTGAAGGTGACTGAGAAACATCATATTTCACAGACTCAGGATGAAGAGAAGTATCCAGTTTTAAACCATTGGGAGCTTGTTCAGGTTGGTTTCTGTGTCTTATAGACATATACACAACATATTTTTCTCATTTTCTTTTTTCTCATTTTCTTTTTTCTTTCTGGCACTTTAAAATTCTCAACATTCATCTGTATATCCCCTGCCTTTGCTCTAAAACTAGCTTCTTCATCAAGCAACTGGATTCCTTTTACTAAACAATGGTTATTAGGAACCATAATCTGGGCAGTATGTGTGCATGTTACTACTGGGATGTCATGGCTTCTAGGTCATCTCAGAGAAGAGATTTAGGAAATATATATACATATGTATACTGAATCATACAGGTACCATACATTACCAGGACTATCTATATGTAAATAAAATAAGCACAAGATCCTATAGATGCCTCCAACAGTAATCTGGTAACACAGGATTCATCCTTATCTTCTCCTTTGTTTGTCACTTCTTTCCCTGAAAGTGAGAAAACTGGCTGTCATTATCTACAAAACATTTACCTATTAATTTTCACATACTAAAGTTAATTGTAATGTAGAGGTCTATGGATTTCAATAAATGCATAGATTCAGATATCCACCCTTCCAGCTCCATATACAAACAAGTGAACAAAGAAAAACAGATAAATTAGACTACTTCAAAATTAAAAACTTTTGTGCCAGACATTATACTACCAATAAAGTCAAAAGAAAAGCCATTGAATAGGAGAAAATATGTGCAAATCATATGTTTGATAAGAGACATACCAGGAACATATAAAGAATTTTCACAACTAAACAATAAAAAGACAAATAACTCACTTCAAAAATGAGCAAAGGATCTTAATGGACAGTGAGAAAGTATAGAAATGGTTGAAAAAAAGCACATGAAAAGATATTCAGCATCTTTAGTCATCAGGGAAATATAATTCAAAACCTCAGTGAGATGTTACCTCACATCCACTAGGATGGCTATAACACAAAAGGTTGCTATAAAAAATGGCTGTAATGCAAAAGTTGTGGTGATGGTTTCACATCTATGTGAATATACTAAAATCTACTGAATTGTATATTTAAATGGGTGAATTTTATGGTGTGTAAATTATATCTCAGTGAAGCTGTCAGACTACATAGCACTGAACATGCTTTGTTTTTAAATTAAATTTGCCCTTAAAGGAAAATAAAAAAAGAATAAATGTTTTATTAATGTATAAGTCTGGCTAAAGAAGGGAATGGTTTAATGAGAAGCACCTCTGTGAGAAGAATAAGTGGGCGTTTTTGGAAACTGGACATTGGAAATCAGCTAATTTACTTTTATGTAGTGTGGATTATTTGAGTTTGAAATATGCATTTGTATAAACTGATCTCTTAGATTCATTTAAATTCATTTATACCAGAGAATTTACATAGTCAAAAAGGCAGGAGGAAATGGAAGGAAATGCTGGAATAATTTACATTAACTTGGCATTGGTGTAAGACTTTGAAGTTGAGAAGCCAAGGCATGTGAAGGAGTCACAATAACCTAAGAAAAACATGGAAAAAATAGAATGGGCAACGACTAGAAGAGAGTAATTTTGGAATGTGGATTCTTGTCTATAGAGGTAGGTGAGGTGGGCATTGTGTATATGAGAGCCAGTTAATCTCTGCATAACAGAGGTATCTACTATTAGGGATTGTTTTATGTCTATAATAAAATGTTAGATTACCATTTTCAGGTCAAAATAACTTTGTGCTTATTTCAATTTTTTTATTTTTGTCCTTACTTGACATTAAACTGATACAGGTTACAAAATCCAAGGTAATAATCATGTAAGCAAGATGCTTTCTTCCATAGGTATATGCATAATAGTGGGATAAATCAGGTTACAGCCAGAGCTAACACAAGTAAACCAGAGTGATTAAGAGCCCTAAGGGGAATTGTTTTAATTTATCAGCCTTGCTTGTTATTATCCTTCTAAAATATAAATAAAGAAGAACTCTAAAATCCTTCTAATGTTTTTCTTCATTAACAGAGGTACATGGGCTTTATGTGGTCCATAGATGTGATTTTTGGTTTTGTTTTTTTTCCCAACTGATGTCTTCATGTTTGAATTTACTGTCAACATCTTTATTTCCAGCCACAGTAAAAGTGAATGAGAAACCTCACTGAGGTCTAAAATTTTTTGGAACTTTTAAATTTGTACATAATTTCAAACAAAGAAAAGTCATAGAAAATTCCTTTAAACATTTTACTAGATTCATCAAGTTTTTCATTTTTTATTTGACTTTTGATTCTCCTGAATCTTGCAAGAATATGTTGTAAATGCCATTTCCTTTTACCCCTAAATATTTTTTGTGCTTTTCCAAAGAACAAGAACATTCTTCTCAAAAACAATTGTACACTTACAAAATTAGGAATCAGGAAATTTAACCTTGATATACTACTATGATCTAATGCAAAGTCCACACTCAACTATTATTTGTCCTGATAGTGTCTTTTATAGCTAGTTTTTCCCCTCATTCAGGATTACTTGTTGCTTTTTGTTGTCATGTATCAAAGATGTATTTTTTTAATCTAGAACAGTCCGTCAATTTTTGGCTTTCAAGACATTTTCACATTTGATGAATACTGGCCAGTTAATTTGTAGAATGTCCTTTGGTTTTAGTTAGTCTTATGTTTCATTATATTCAGATTATCCATTTTGGGATACAGATAATCCTTGTCCCCCATGTCCTCTGTCTGTCTTTTGTCTGTGGAAAAACCTTAGCCAAAGAATAATTTTAATCAGAGAAGTGAGAACATGCAGAGACAAAGGAAACCAAATAATAATAGCTTAGTCATTAAGCATAGTCAAGGACATTTAGTTCCTTCTCGAGGGCTATAGATAATATTCTGAGCCATATCCTGTGAGCTGTCTTATGGATACTGAAACCCCCACCAGGTAGAAGTTAACTACAAGATGACCAGACTGTAGCCATGACATAAGCTGCCACAGTTCTGAGAATTGGACTCAAAGAAATGGAAATAAACCGACCCTGAAACTGGAAATTAACTGTACCTAAAATAATCAAGGTGATGCTGGTCAGACCACTGATAACCAATTTCAAGATGACTATCAGAGATGAATATGCTGCTTCTGCATGTGGCCCCCTCCTTCTGTCTATAAAAGCTCTTGCCCCCTGATTGTTGGGGGGGAGTTGGCCTTTGGACAGGAGTCCTCCCTCCCCCACCCCCCAGTTGCTGGCATCCTAAATAAAGCAAACTTTCCTTTCCACCAACCTTGCTTCTTTATTGGCTTTTGAGCAGTGAGCAGCCAGACCCCACTTTCAGTTACGAAAGTATGTTATGTTCTTGGTGCAAGAATGTCCCAATGGATAAGGGAAACAAACCTCTTGGAGAAATGTCAGTGAAACCCCATGAACAATGATACCAAGAGGTGCCCTGAGGGGTGAGGTGGTAAAAGGGGTGGGGAATAGTGAAAGTCTGTCTATGCAGAAGTAGAGCCAGGCTGCACCCCTCCATGACCCTGACTCTCCCCCCACAAAAAGGAAAAAAGAAAAGGAGAAAAGAAAAAAAATTGAAATTACCAGTGACTTGAAGGATCAATGAGAAGTTCCACTCTTACCTGATAGGAGTTTCAGAAACTGAGAAAGATAAAACAATGCTAGTGATGGTGGGGTGAGTGCATATTGGTTGGGAAATTACCAGAAAATAATAAGAAAAGTACTTCCCAGTACTAAAAAGAGCTATTTTTCTTCAGATTGAAAAGAGCTACTAAGCTACTGAAACCATTCAGGACCATGTGGGGCTCCTGGGCACAGAAGTCTTTCTGTGTCCCCCATTTATTCTTTGTAGGAAATAGGCTTCAGACTCCATGACCTTCCCTGAGTTTCAAAGGGCAGGTTCAAACAGTTGCTAATCAGGGAAGGGAGGGGATGCAGAGAAAAGGGAGGAGCAGCCAAGAAACAGTAGTGCAGCCTTGGGGCAGGGTCCTGGTTCCTCCTCAAGGGATACACATAACAATATCTCTGAGTTCTTCTGCAGAACTAAAACTCCCAAAAAATGGAAGCTGTTAACTACTTGATGAAGCGTTCTTCATTCCAGAGGGAAGGGCCCAGTTTGACAACCTTGAGAACCACAGAAACTCATCAGGAGAACACCTGAGGCCAGATTAAAGGAATGCAGGCCATGCACACACCCTGATCCTTATCAGCAACCCTGCCCCTTGAACAATTGCTATGAAACTCCTCACCAAATCCCCCTGGGTTGGAACACACAGTTTTGAGGGCATTAACCCACTGTGTCCCCCTTTGCCTGGCAAAGCGATAAAGCTATTCTTTTCTACTTCACCCGAAACTCTGTCTCTGAGATTCGATTCAGCAGTGGTGCACAGAGGCTAAGTTTTCGACATCATTACTAAGTAGCTTACAAATCCAGAAAGGGAGAAGAAAATGAAATATTGTACTGAGAAGGCAAGACTTCTAGAGGAAGGAAGTCAGGTTTCTGTTGGCCATCTGAAGACTCAGAACTATACCACAGTACAAAATTAATTATTATTACATAAATTTATAAAGTGTAATTTGGCCATGTTTCTGCCAACTTTTCAAACTCAGCTGCTACTTCTAGGGATGCCCAGTGCTCCATACAAACTTTGCTTTGAGATGCTTCAAGAAAGTGTAATTTATTGTTGCATGGGAAGATTGGAGAAATAGAACTTAATGGGATACTCTTAGCCGTGGCAGAACTCCAATTATGTATAATCTGAATTATTATTATTTTTCTTCCAAATCAAATATTTTCAGCTATCTTTGGAATTGTGATAAAGTTCTATGTCAGGAAACACCTGAAAGAGACGAAAATTACATTCAAACTGAGAGAGAAAAAGCCCTTTATAATTTTCAAGGAGATTGATTTTGAACTTAAAAGTCTTACACAAACCAAGTGTCCAATAGATGTGAATGCAAACTAATGCCAACTTTGTCTGCAAAAAACTTACATCCCGTTCTTCTTTTCTGAAGAGGCAAATTGAGACCACGCTCAATTTATAAGAAGAGGTAAATGAGTATGAGGAAAACATGAAGCCCAGGAATCAGGGAGATTAATCTAGAAGTGCAGAGAAAATTGCTCTGCAGTAAGAGTTGTGCAGTGAGCTGAGACAGCACCTAAGGCAAGTTGGTGAAGAAAATATGAGAGATGAGGTCCAGTTTCTGCCTAGAGCAGTTTCTGCTCTAGGCAGAAACTGGACCACATGCGATAGAAGATGTGATTAAGAAAGATGGGATTAAGGTTAAGTTTTATGTATATAGTAAGCAAATTTATTGCTGGTCAAAAAGAGAGGCAATCAGAAAGTTCAAGGAACACAAAAGCTATACCAAAAATCATGGGACCATTTGTGAAGCAAATTTAAATGCACCATAATTTTAAGCTATTGATGGGGCTTAAGGAAATTTTACCTTGATCTAGGAAAACTCTCCTTTAAGTGACATATGGGTTATATCTTTGTTTCCATAAGGGGAGAAATGTAGTATTTGGGGTACAGTGATTGACATTTCTAGAGTTTTTAACTCATAGAATCAATCTATTGACAAAATGGAAAAATACTATTTGTCATTTGGAACATAGCATAAATACTAACAGTTTTCACAGTAATCTTGACAGTTAAATTGTTAAAAATAGGCATGATGATTTAATATTAAGGATATAATAGAATTTAGGGAGTTAAAGATTTAGGGAAGTATAGTCATTTTAGAGAGTCTGGAACTTAAGGGAATACCAAAAGTTGATGGAACAAGAAAATTATTTTAAAATATTATTTATTGTTAAAGCAACTAACATAGAACTATAAATAATACAAATAGTTAATAAAACAAATTGTTCATAATAATACAAATATATAAACGAGTTTGGGAAATGGGAATGGAGAATAAGATGATTGTGCTAATTTTTCCCCTTTCATTAGAATATCCAATTATATTGCATAAAGTTGTTAAATTGTGAAGTAGAAAAATATATAATATTTTCTCTAAGTCATAGGAAAGTATAACTTGGAAATTTAAAATCTTCTATATTAGATGATTTTTCTATATATTTCTGTGAAAAATAGAATCAGAGGCTGGAATGAACATAATAGAGTTCTGTTTAGGATACGGGTAAATAGAACTCATGAGCCCTGTTTAAAAGACTTTAAGACTCCATATTATCTAGTGATATTTTTTATAAATTATTGATACATTTAGATAGCTATTCACATTCTATGATAAAATATAAGATATGTTACCTGAAAATAACAAATAATAATGTCAGTTGTCAGTAGAGATTTATCTAACAAGTGAGGAAGTCTTGACAATAAAGTATAGAAGACTTGAAGGATTGATTTTATACTTATAAAATTAATTAAATTAATTAAATGAATACATTAAATTTATTAAATTTTATATTTTCCCTTTAAGACCTGGTGTTGAACCTTTACAATTGCCTTTAGCATTATATTTAGAAAGATTTGTGTTAGATGTTTATAACTACCCACATCTTTTTGCTTTTCATTATAGGATATATAGAATTTTATATAAATGTTTATAAATATGTGTGGCTTATCTTCATCCATCATAAATTGCTGCTTCTCCTGCATAAATAAGTAAGCAAGTAGCTATTCCTGGGTTAAGTCTACAATGTCATTATTTTAATACACAATTTTATTAATCATAGAGAAGATTTAAAGCAGACAGCAAGACTTACATTTTTAGGAAATAACTTCATTACAGTCCCTGACTTTCAAAAACTGCATCATGTCAGGCTGTGAATAGACATTACTTCTTCAAATGAATCCCGGAACAATTTCTCAGCTTTGAACACATTGAAGTCACCTTATCTTCCTTTACATTTCAGCAGATGGTTGCAGACTTTCTTAAAGATATCCTTCAGGCTTTTGATTTGAGTTGCTCATGGATCTGTCACTTTGTCATGGTGGTTGCCCTATCATTTTGCTTTTTATAAAAGTAGGAAATGAGACTGCAAACTGGTGATGGATGAAATTTAAAAGGATGAAACGGTTGATTGGTTTGAAGTTGTTCAGAAAAGGTCTGAGAAGCTCCCTGCAAGTTGAAGGCCTCTTGACTTCCAGTCCCATGAAATCATAAAATATGTTGGAAACAAATGGAGACAATTTGATGGGGAAACCCTGACAACCTTGTGGTGGGCTGGACATTTAACACTTTGCCAGTGCAAGACAGGAATCACATATGAATGTGGAACATATGGCTCACTTAAACTGCTTTAACAATTCAGCTTAAAACAGTGAATTCAGTCAAATTTTTAGTTTTTGATAATAACTCAAAAGTTTAACGATTTTTCTTCAATGATTAAGCTGATTGTTTTGTATATTTTAAAATGCTTCTATTTGAGAAAATAAGTAATAAAGGATATCTGAAATCTCCTAATATTAAATGCAAAGTTTAGGTGTAAGTCTAGTTTAGCACTTATTTAACCCCAAGAAGTTTATGTATCAATGTTTTAATCAGGTCTTACTTCCTATATTTCAGCAAAGCTTTATTATGAATACTCAACTACCTTTAAACTTTTTGTGATGGCTTTTAAAATCAGTTTAGGCCAACAAGCATAGAAACATACAATGTTAGAGCTGTGGTGGAGTATGTAATTGATGAGCCCTTTCTGAGACTTCAGTTTGACAGAGGGTGACAGTTTAGCTCTGTTGAGAAAACAAAATGTCAAATATGAGAATTTGCAAACTGAACCACTTTCCTAAGGCACAAGGAAGGATGAAACTATAAAGATCTAACAGAGCAGCCAGAGTATGGGAGGAATTACACATATTAGCAATCCATTATGTAAAAAAATCACAGAAGGAAAATATTATTCATCAGGTATAGAAAAAAAATTTAACTGCTATAATATAGAGTTTTTAAAACTGAACTTTCCTTGTCTACATTACTAGGGTGATATAAAAAAAGTTGATAGTGATTGTCAAGTTAGCCCAATAGTCATTAAGACATCAACCAACTAAACAGGGTAACTCTTTTTATCACATTATTCATGGTTCTTAATACATGCCATCATAGTTATAGAAATTCTCTTATATTTATTTTATATTTATATATTTTATTATATGTTAATACTATGTGAGTGATTTAGTATAAATTTATCTTTCATGTTGAAACACACACAAACAAGGAATAAAAAATCTACTAGGATTGCATTATTTGTTAATTAAAATATTTAATTTAGTTAATGAATTAATTGATTTAATAAAAATAAAATCAGGATCTGCTCCATATGGTGGGACTTCAAACACAAAATTTGATTCTCCTGATTTGTTTTCCAGGAACTACCCAAACATAAATAAAAGTATTTTCAAATTTCTTTTGTTCATCTTTCCTTTCCCCTCTCTTTTCTTCCTCCTTTCTCCTCACCCTTTCTGCTTTTCTTTTTTTCCTTCCACGCATATTTATTTAAGGTTTCTATGTGCCAGGCTGTTATAGGTACTTGGGATACATTGTGAACAAAAGTCCTTTTATAAGTCATATTCCAGTAACACAAAATCTTTCCTATCAGGAGAGTTCCCCTTCCAGATGGTGGTGTGAGGGGCTCCACAGACCTGCTTCCTGTGAAATAAAAAAACTACTGTTTACTGTTAAATCACAACCATTTAAAGTTTCAGGAAGTTGTCCTACAGGCATACAGCAAGTGAAGAGCCATTTATTGAGGAAAATCTATTCAATCTCAATAAGACCAATTGAAACTGAGTGAGGCCCTGTGGGGCTCCCGGTCACAGAGGCCCTTTTGTCCCCCATTTCTTGTAGGCAAGACTCCAGCCTCCATGACCTTCCCTGAGTCCCAAAGGTCAGATTCAAATAGGGAGGAGCAGCCAAGAAAACATGTGAGGCAAGATTAAAGGGACCAGAAAAGCTCATCAAGATTAGGAGACCACCTGAGATGAGATTAAGAGACTGCACACCCTGCTCACCTCCTAATCTTGTCAGAGACCCCATCTTTGAACCATTGTTATAAAACCTCTCATCAAATCCTCCCTGGTTGGGACACATAGTTTTCAAGGGCAGGAGGCCACTGTGTCCCCCTTTGCCTAGCAAAGTAATAAAACTATCCTTTTCTACTTCACCTAAACCTCTGTCTCTGAGATTGGATTCATCACCAGTATACAGAGAGGCTGAGCTTTCGGTAACACAATGAGAGTCTGTGTGGTTTAAGCCATAATGCACTGCCTTCATTTCTCACCTTCCCATATGCATGGGTTCATGTGTGTGGCCGACAAGTCGGGTCTTTCTCTCCCCTCAGTTCCCAGTCAAGGAATATGGAATCCAACCAGGAGGGGCAAGTTACAAGTATTTTTCATTATTTCCACCTCTGAGTTGTAGAGGCTAAATTTCTGATAAGTGTGACTGAGAAGTTGGGGCCTCCCTTCCTCCACCCAGCCCCTACACATAGAGCTGTCTGTCCCAGGCATGTTAGACTGAGAATACTGTGTCTCAATCACCTTTGTCCCAGGTGCACATATGCACATATGGCTGAGCTTCCATGCTTGGAGAAGCAGAGGAAAGATATACAAAGAAGCAGAAACGTGTGATTGCTACACAGGAAACAATGCAGCCAACAGAAACTAACTGTGAGAAGGCCAAGGTGCTGGATTTAGAAGAAAAACCCTTCAAAGCAGTCATAAATGTGATCAAAGAATTAAAGAAGCCCATGCATAAAGAAGTAAAGGAATATATAATGACAATGTCTCATCATACAAAGACTATCAATAGAGAGAATTTGCAGAAGAGACGAAATGTAAATTCCAGAGATTCAATAAACAAAGTAAAAATTTTATTAGAGGAGCTGAAAAGTAGCTCTGAACTGGCAGAAGAAAGAATGAGTAAACTTGAAGATAGATCAATGGAGATTATGGAATCTGAAAAACACAGAGAAAAAACAATGAAGAAGAATGAGCAGAGCCTCATAGAAATATGAGACATCATTGACATATGTGTAATGGAAGTATCAGAAGAAGAGAAAAAAAGGAGCAAAGGGAGGGCTGGGGTACCTGCACAGCGACCGCCCCACCATGGAAAAAAAATGCTCTGAGCTTTAGAAGTAGTCACTGTATGTTGTACAAGCATCTGTGGACATATATAAATAAACATTATATAATGCTTCTACTAAAAAAAAAAAGGAGCAGAAAAAAATATTCAAAGAAATAATGCTGAAACTTCCCAAATTTGATGAAAACCACTAACCTACACATCCAAGAAAACAAACTCCAAGTAGAATAAACATAAAGATATCCACACACAGCCACATTATATTTTTCATGATGAAAGCCAAAAACAAAGAGAAATTTTTAAAGCAGCAAGAGAATGATAAATTGTAGCATACAAGGTGTATTAGTTTCCTAGGGCTGCTGTAACAAATTACCACAAACTGGGTGTCTTAAAACACCAGAAATTTAGAGAATATTATGCTTAGTGAAATAAGTCAGAGAAAGGCAAATACCATATATCACTTATATATGGAATTTTAAAAATAATACAAAAGAATGTATATATGAAACAGAAACAGACTCTCAGAGACATAGAAAACAAACCTGTGGTTACCAAAGGGGAGAGGGAGGGGTGTCAGGACAAATTAGGGGTCTGAGATTAACAGATACAAACTACTATACATAAAATAGATAAGTAACAAGGATTTACCGTATGGCATGGGGCATTACACCCAATATCTTGTAATAACCTATAATGGAATATAATGTGCAAAAATACTGAATCACTAAGCTGTACACCTAAAATTAACACCATATTGTAAATCAATTATACTTCAATTAAAAAAACCCAGAAAGTTAGTCTCAAACAAGTTGGAGGCTAGAAACATGGAATAAAAGTGTGACAGAACCATGATCCATCTAAAATCTGTAGCAGGGAATTCTTCCATACTACTTCTAGCTTCTGGTGTCTGTCAGCAATCCTTGTCTTTCCTTGGATTGTAGATGCATTTCTCCAATCTCTGCCTCCATCATCACCTGACTGTCTTCTTTTCATGTAGCTCTCATAAGGACACAAGTCTTACTGGATTCAGGGACCTTTCTATTCCAGTATGACCTCACTTAACTAATTACAACTTCAATGACTCCATATTCAAATAAAGTAACATTCTAAAGTACTAGGAGTTAGGACTTCAATGCGTCTTCAACAGATCTTCATTATATCTTCAACATATAACAAGCATCGTTGTGACACAAGAGAAAACCAAACCTATTTTAGAAATAACCCAAAAGTCCATCAAATGATGAATGGATAACCAAAATGTAATATATCCATACAACCATATATTATTCAGCAATAAAAAGAAATGAAGTACTGATTAAAGCTAAAACATATTCGCCTGTAAAAAAAACATTATTCTAAATAAATGAAGCCAGTCACAAAAGACCACATATTGCATATATTTTATGATTCCTTTTGTACAAAATGTGCAGAATAGGGAACTCTATAGACCCAGAAAGTGGATTAGTGTTTGCCTAGGGCTGGGGCTGGAGGTTGGGGGAAAACCGGGAATGACTGCTAATGAGTATGGCGTTTCTTTTAAAAAATATATAAATGTTCTAAAATTGGTGTAATGATTGCCCAACTTTATGTATATACTATAAACCACTGAATTGTACACTTTAATGAGGTAAATTTTACAGTACATGAATTATATCTCAATAGGCTGTTTTTAAAAATCCCGTAAATCACCAGGTTGTTATTAAAAATCCCATAAATCACCATGCTTCCTACCAAAAGATGATTGCTATTGGCCAAAAAAAATAACACAAAAATATGTTTTGTTTGTGGGCTTTGTAACCAGCTGAGTATACATTTTATAGCCCACAGAGGGACATTAAATAGTGTATTTATTAATGAGTTGCTCAGTTTTGACCAAATGAGAATGTTTATATGGGAAAATTAAACATGATTTAAAATGTTTATCTGATACCAAAAGAACAAAAACAATTTTAAAAACCTCATGAAAGCTTAAGTTCTTGAAACCTAAGAGCATCACGAGTATGTATTAATCTAATTACACATCAAGATAAATTCATTTTTACAGTACTCTTAATTATCTTTCAAACTACAATAGCATTCAAGTAATTTTAAATGCTCCCTGATGACTTGGGGTTTTTTTCTGAATGAGAGTATTTTAAAGTATATGGGAAAGTCTATAAAATACTATATATATATCAAATATTATTTCCTATTTGAATACTATATGACTATTTTAATAAAAAATTGGTGCTCACCTGACATTTTCCCCCAAAAGTCACACAAGCCAATATGAATGACTCAAATTCAACAACAGCTTCTCTATTTTAGATGGAGATACTATGAATAACAGGTTTCTTTTTCACTCGTTTCTGATAAAAACTCGTTTCAGTTTTTTACCTGAAAGAGAAACAGCTCCCTAAAACTTTATCTGTAAGAAATGCTCTAATTTTTTTAAAAAGTCTGCATCAGCATCAACTGATATGGCTGTTCATAGCTTGCTTTATTGAAGAAGGTAAAAATGATAATAACTGATTTGTTTCTTTCTTATAATGAATTCTTTAAGAATAATTTTGTATTTTAACAGTTGCTTTTTTGGATTTCTGGTCCAAGTTGGCATAAACCAGCCTTGGAGAGTGCAACTCATCTTCTAGCAAGACAGAGCAATACATTTGATTATTAACATTTGTTCCTTTCTTCAACGAATGTTCACCATTCTGAAGTACGAACATGCATACACACACAAACACACACACATCTTCGTTATTGTCTTTCCTTGAAAGGATCATAGAAATAAAATCTAGCCCTTTTTCCTTCATGAAACTTCAAATATGCGAAGATGACATTATTGTTGCTAATTTTTCTTTTTTTTTTGATTGAACTATAGTTGATTTACAGTGTTGTGTTAATTTCTGCTGTACAGCAAAGTGACTCAGTTATACATATATATACATTCTTTTTCATATTCTTTTCCATTATGGTTTATCACAGGATATTGAATATATTTCCCTGTGCTATACAGTAGGACCTTGTTGTTTATCCATTCTCTGTATAATGGTTTGCATCTGCTAATCCCTAACTCCTAATCCATCCATCTCCCAACCCCATCTCCACCTTGGCAACCACAAGTCTGCTCTCTATGTCTGTGAGTCTGTTTCTGTTTCATAGGTAGGTTCAGTTGTGTCATGTTGCTAATTTTTCTATTTCAATTTTCATTCTCAGTTTTTAAAATCATAACCCACTTCACAGTTGTCTTAGTTTAGGTTTCACCTAAAAGAAACTCTAGGCAAGGGATTGGGTGTCTGTAGATTACTCAAGTGATAACTCCTGGAAACCCAAGTGAGGGAGTGGGGAACAGACACAGGACAGGAGATAAGCTAATGGTAAGTGTGTCAGTGAGGCAGGTACCACTGTGGACAACCAACATTGACACCTGTCTCTGGGACCTTCTGAAATACCATGCTTAGCATACTTTAGATTTGTTGGACAGAGTGTGGGGAAGCGGGGGCTTTGATACACTAACTTCCTGACCCATCTGCTGCATTACCCAAGGTGTTGACCATGTTCTACTGCAGGATTCACCTCACAGGAGCCAAGGCTGGAGGAAGCTCTCCCCTTGAGACAAGCCCTGTAGTTGGAAAGGTGTATTTTCCAGAACATGTTGCAGCTAGTGGCTACAGGTGGGTGTGGACATCACTGGTATCTGCTTCCACATTGTTTTGAGTGTCCTCTCCACAGACATTATTTTATATCCTTCCTAAAGCACAGTTATCGCACATAACATCGCAGTCAGATGGCCTCGACCAGGACTGAAGGAAGCAGAATTCCATTTTCTTTAATTGCAGCTTGATGTGCCTCACTGATTTTTTTAAAAAAATTATTTTATATTGGAGTATAGTTGATTAACAATGTTGTGTTAGGTTCAGATATACAGCAGCATGATTCAGTTATACATTTAAATGTATCTATTCTTTTTCAAGTTATTTTCCCATTTAGGTTATTACAGAGTATTGAGCAGAGTTCCCTGTGCTATAGGTTGTTGGTTATCTATTTTATTTATTTATTATTATTTTTAACATCTTTATTGGAGTATAATTGCTTTACAATGGTGTGTTAGTTTCTGCTTTATAACAAAGTGAATCAGTTATACATAACATATATCCCCATCTCTTCCCTCTTGCATCTCCCTCCCTCCCACCCTCCCTATCCCACCCCTGTAGGTGGTCTGGTTATCCAGTTTAAATATAGCGTGTGCACATGTCAATCCCAAACTCCCATCTCACTGACTTTTAATAAGGTTGTTTTGATGAAATTCTTGTTTTCTTTAATGTGCTTTACACATGTTGATGATGTCCACTGGTACATTTCTGAGTTAAGCACAAACTCTAGATTCATCCCAATTACTTACACGCATATGTATATATCTACTGATTGTGCATGTGTGTAGACACATATAAACTCACCTGCAAGCAGACACATTCACAGCTGCTTGATATGGTGTGTGATGGTGTGTGTTTTTTTATAGTGGACATCAGGATGTCTCCATATAAAATGGTGTGTGTTATTTTCTCCCCACACCATCTTCCTTTCAATACGTTGGGTTCAGCTGCACCCTGGACTGATGTCTTCAACTTTTATGCTGCCACATACACTGCCCACAGTGCCCTTCCTTGGTCTTCTTCCCCTTCTTCTCTGTTCACTATAGGTTAACTGACTAGATAAGGCCACGCATTGAACTGCAATAAGGAGTTCATGGCAGGTAACAGCTTAATGTGCTACTCCTCTCAGATAGTAACTGGTCTTTTTAACAATAACTTTTAGGCACTTAATTTTAAAAAATTGTGGAAATTTTGCATACCACCACAGGTGTAGTTTAAAAAGACTTTGTTAATAGCTTTGCAATTTCTGTGTTTCTTAAATTATACTACTTCTATGAATGCCCAGGAATAGAGTAGATTATTTCCAGAAAGATAACAAAATAATATTTTCAAGATTCTCCTGGAAAATGTTGAGCTATTTTACCCATTCTTTGCAGGATGGTTGATGGTGGGCTGAACTCAGCAAGATAAATAGAAGTGAAGCCAGAGTAAATGAGACTGATAGGATCAAAATGGTAATGCAATGGTAATAGTCTTCTTTTTTTATATTTACAATGAAAATTTATCTCTCAGATACTCATTTACCTTGGAAAACCTGATTATTGACACTAAAGCAATAAGTGAGAGAAATATGACTGAAAGATAATTTTAATATATATATATTTCTAAAAAGCTCTTTGTTATCAAGAGAAATACTAACGTGAAGTGTCACTTTTTTGAAAAGTGAACTTGAAGAATCAGATATCTTTAATATTTCTCTTATTCTAATTCTATATAACATGTGAAGAGATCACAGCCACAAGAAGTGCATGGGGTTCTGTGCTCCTGGCAGGAACTGAGGGGCCATCAAAGAGGAAGAAACCAGGGCCTGAGATAGAAGAGGGTAGCTTCCCACTTCCCATTTTGGGTAGTCAGGGTCTCAGATCAAGCTTGTGTTGAGAATGGGAAAGGGGTGAGAATGAAATTTCATGTTATATTAAGCTTTCAAACTGAACTTTAATATGTAAAACTGGCCAGTAAATTACGGGATGCATGGGAAATTTTAAGTGATGAGAAAAAGAAATTCAACTAATGTATTTGAAGACTGTAGGAATATTAAAAACATTTCATGTTATACCTCATTTATTGAGACAGGGCTACTAAATAAAATAGTACACTCATGCACAAACACATGCACTTACATACACGGGTAAATACATGTGCACACTTGAACACATATATAAACATTTGAAAATGGAATACTACACAGCAGCTAAAGAAATGAAGTACATCTTTAGATCAACATTGATAGAGCATGATGAGATATTGTTTATAAGAAGAAAGCTGTAGGGGCTTCCCTGGTGGCGCAGTGGTTGAGAGTCCGCCTGACGATGCAAGGAACACGGGTTCGTGCCCCGGTCCGGGAGGATCCCACATGCCGCGGAGCAGCTGGGCCCGTGAGCCATGGCCGCTGAGCCTGCGCGTCCGGAGCCTGTGCTCCGCAACGGGAGAGGCCACATCAGTGAGAGGCCCGCGTACAGCAAAAAAAAAAAAAAAGAAGAAAGCTGTAGAATGAGGTAAATAGTGCATTACCACTTATGCAAAACACACATAAAATGATACTGCTGTGTGCATGTGTGTGTACATGCATGTATATTTTGGAAAAAGGCTGGATGCACAGACACCAACTTCATAATGATGATTTGCCTCTGGGAGGGAAGAAGTTGGAATTACGGTGGACAAAAGAGCTATGGGTTTATTTGCAATATATTAATTTTTAATATGACACTTTAATATGTTACTTATGTGATTTTAAAAGTACATGTGTATTTTTGTATGAAATTCATATGAAAATATGTCAAAATATCAACAGTGGTTAAGTCCCTATGGTAGGAAGATGAATGATTGTACTCTCGTTTAGTTTATTATTTAAAATAAGAATCATCACAAAATGGTTGTTTGCCATTTTTTTTAAAGAAAGAGATATTTAATACATCTAGTTCAAATGATAAGACACAATGATTTTTTTTTTTACCCCATAGGAAAATTTCACTGTGAAGTGTGTTGCCGTTTGGCTTCAACGCAGCGTGGGATTATGGAATTGTACAACACGGGGAGTGATCCTCTTACACAAAGCTCTCTGTTCTTCCTCTGTAATATGTTCCCCAGGTACCCTCTCCATGATTTTTCCTCAAAGAAACCCTCCTCAGCTAGAATTTTTACCTCTCTACCCCAAAATAGCATCCATACTACTCCTTACTAGGCTTATAACTAGCTGTATATTTTCTAATTTGCTTAACACTCTATGATCCTAGAAATAATATGTTATTTATTTTGTTCTCCAGTCTCTAAAAAGTAAGGCCATGAAGACAGAGACTTTGTATGTTTTCTTCATTGCTATATCCCTTTTGCTTAGGAAAGTGTATGGATCATATTGGTATGCACTAAATATTTTAAAATAAATTGTGACTTTTTACTTCTGAAGACTAAAATACCTTAATATGTCACAGTTGTATGCCACTGTCCACTTCTGTCTGTAGCAGAAATATCTCTCCAATTCCTAGGCCAAAAATCACCCACCAGTAAGCTTAGTATGAGAATTACTCCCCTAAAATTGCTCTGAATGTAGCCCTCTCTTCTTAAAATTATTTAGTGCTTTTTATCTGGAGTTCAGTCAAGCCTTTCAAATTTTGATATCTGGCATTTGAGCTGGCTTCCTACGAAACAGGAATAAATTCACAAGGGAACCCCATCTCTTTTTTTTAAAATTTTATTGGAGTGTAGTTGATTTACAATGTTGTGTTATTTCAGGTGTACAGCAAAGTGATTCAGTTATACATATACATATATTCATTATTTTTCAGATTCTTTTATCATATAGGTGATCACAGAATATAGAGTAGAGCTCCCTGTGCTATACAGTAGGTCCTTGTTGGTTATCTATCTTATATATAGTAGTGTGTGTATGTTCATCCCAAGCTCCTGATTTATCCCACCCCCCAGCATCTCCCCTTTGGTAACCGTAAGTTTGTTTTCAACATCTGTGAGTCTGTTTCTGTTGTAAGTAATGCCATTTGCAGCAACATGGATGGACCCCCATTTCTTTTTTAAAAATCCTCAGGCAACAGCAGTGATTCAAAGGAAGAGTCCCCATCCACTGTGCTGAGACAGACACATCACTTTCCAGCCTGCTTGCAGAGTTCAGGGTAACACTGAGGCAGAGATGAAGGACAATGGCCCCCCATGATCGGAGCATTTAACCTCATTCACCAGAGCAGGAAAAACATCACAGATGCTTTTATTTATTTGTTATTAAGCATCTGAGATTATCCACATGTGACCAGGGTACCATTTTTCTCAGTAAATCAATTTTCACCTATCATGAAAGCTATTTAAATTTTCACTGTTACCAAAACTGGCTCCAGCATTAGGAAATCTCATTTAGTGAACTAACTCTAACTGTAGTCATAGGCAACAGAGGTAGATCCAGTTGCACAAGGAACAGAGATAGCTTAGCTGCCAATTCTTCAGAAACTTTCTTCAAAATGTTACAGGAAATATATGTGACTCGGAAACGTGGAATATAATTGACAGAGCACAGCAGTAATTCTGTTCCTCTACCACAATTCCTAAGCCCGAGATGCCATTTTCCAAGTAAACAGCTTTATCAAAGATGTTCCAATCATAAACTTTCTCATGGTGGCCACAAGATAAAATGACTTTTATTTTTGACAGACACAAGATTTGTTAAGTTCTGATGTTATCCAATTGGACTTTGTCACAAACAAAAAAATAATCAAGCAAACAGCACCTCTTTCCCTCAACAATAACCAAACGAAAACAGGTCACATTTATTTTTTTCCAGGTTGGACACATAAAGTATCCTGGTTCAACTTTGCTTTTTGTTCCAGTTCATATTACAAGATGTGTTGCTTCCCATTTTCCAATGAAATTGTAACAAAGTCTTCGGAGTATTTTTTTTTCTTTTTTTACATTTTATTACTTAAAGCAGGCCCAGCATAAACAGGCATACGTATACAACTGGGGAAAAGGGAAAGGTTCAAACTTTAAATACTCCTCTGCAGTCTCCTTGAGGTTTCTGCCCTCTTTTACCTGCAAGGGAAGATCCAAGTGTTCCAGGCAGCACTGGGCTTTTATGTGCAGGATGGGGAGAGGGCAGAGAAATAGATGAAGGTTTGCTAAGAGCAAGAATGAATCAGTCCATTAATTTGCTTTTCAAAGTAACCAAAGGTCCTCTTGCAGATTAATGGTCTGAGATTGGAAATGGGTCAGGTTACAAATTGAGAGTGAGAGGCTGAGAGAGAACAGGTGCAGAATCTCACAAAGGTTAGTGGTTGAGAATAAAGTTATTACTGGAAGAATTTGAGATGGCAACTTGGGTTATCAACTGGATCATTGTGGTATGGGATATTATATATATATATATGTGTGTGTGTGTGTGTGTGTGTGTTATTATGCAACACAATTATGTTTGTGTTACAGCCTAAGGGCAGTCTATTTTCTGTACATATTACCGATAATTCTAGATGTCATGGCATACCTCCTGACAATGCATAGATCGTCAACAGCCATCCTACTAGCAGTACATTGGAGTAAAACAATAGTTCAGATACATAATATAATACTTTTTTTCTACACAAAGATGATTTTCAAGGAGCGGCTAGGATTTGATGAAACAAAATTGCATGATGAGATAGATCCCCTGAAACCATCTAGACTTGAATGTTAAAGCCACTTCTAAAATATAATCTTCTTTGCTTTTACTTGTCACATGACTAGCTAAGAGGAATTTGGTCTGAATAATTTCATTAATTTTTCACATGACTACAGTTTGACTAACTAAGTCACTCTTGCCCATACCTTGTCAAACTTTTCTAATGCTGTCATAGTTTTATGCTCAGATTTTCAATATCTCATAAAGAATGTGATTGAAATCTTTTGGCAATTGAATGCTGAAGAAGAAAGCCATCTTTAAAATAAATTATTTTAGAACAAGTTACTTGCTTGTCTAATGATTGCCTTTAAACCTTTAAACAGCTTTCTTATATGCAGAGTAACTTATCAAATTTAGATTTTAAATTTTATTTAGATTAAGTACCTGTAGAACACTAACAAATTTTATGAAACTTTTCATAACACAAATTTTAGCTGTTGAATAAATGTTATTTCATACTAGTACTTAAAATGTATTTATTCATTCTGCTTGTATTAGTTTTCTATTGCTACTGTAACAAATTACCACAAATGTAGTGGCTTAAATCAGCACAAATTTATTACCTTGCAGCTCTTTATATCAAAAATCCAACATGGGTCTTTCCGGGCTAAAATCAAAGTGTCAGCAGGGCTGCGTTCCCTTTTGGAGTCTCAAGGGAACAATCCCTTTCCTTGCCTTATTCATCTTCTAGAGGTCACCTGCATCCCTTGTCTCCTGGTCCCCTTCCTCTATCTTCAAAGCCAGCTGCAGGGGGTCTAGTCCTCTAATTCCATTACTCCTACCTCTTCTTCAGCCTCCCTCATCCATATCAAAGACTCTCGTGATTACATTGAGCCCACCCAGAAAATCCAGGATCATCCCTCTGTCTTAAGGTCAGTGAATTAGCAACCTTAATTCCATCTGCTACCTTAATTCCCTCTTTCTGTGTAACTTAACTTAGTCATAAATTCTGGGAATTAGGGTGTAGATGTCTTCAGGGACCATTATTCTAATTACCACACCACTAGCCTTTAAATTTTCTTGTAATATCTAAAATTTGCACCACATTTTTTTCTGCCCAAGAAAATGCCCCCGTGTCCATTTAAAATGGATAACCAACAAGGACCTACTGCATAGCACAGGGAACTCTGCTCAACATTATGAAACAACCTAAATGGGAAAACAATTTGAAAAAGAATAGATACATGTATATGTATAACTGAATCACTTTGCTCTATACCTGAAACTATCACATTGTTAATCAACTATACTCCAATATAAATTAAAAAGCTAAAAAAAAAATGCTCCTGCAAACAATTGTATTATGTGCTTTTACCAGATTATTACATATTTGATAGTATTTCTGAATTACTGTGACATGTCATTTATTAATTTAGAGGCCCTAATTCTTCTGTCAATATTATGAAACACATTATTTATAAGCTATATCTCATTTTATAATTCAATTTGTTCAATTATGTTGCATAAGATTGTAATTTACATTCAGAACAGATAAGTAAGCAACACAAAGGCATTTAGGTAGGAATTAAAATTTTCATCATAATTAAAGTTAAATAGAGAATTTAAAATGCTGGTTTATGTAATTGTTTCTCAAAATTTATGACTTTAAAATAGTTCCACTTATATTATTGCACTGCTCCATGAGATAAGACAGAAATTTGAATGTGTATAAATGATTTGACTGAAGAGCTAAAAGAAGGATCTATGAGACTGGAATGCCAATCAGAAGGGGTCTAGTGAAACACAGAGTGGAACACAACTAAGGAATGCACTCATAGTATAATTTCCTGTGGTTTCACTGGCTAGAAAGAACTGATTAGCTCTGAGTTAGAGAATGCATAGCTATGCATAAAAGAATTTAGCAGTACATTTATTTATCAGAAATTATGAAAAAGGAAATGTATCTTTCAAAAGAGAAAGCTTTGCTAAATGGAAAAAAAAAGAAAAAAAGGAATGAAAAGAAAAGAAAGGGAAAGAAAAATAAAAGAAAAAAGGAAAGGAAAGGGAGAAAAAGGGGCCGTAAAGGAAGAAAGAAATTGTATGTACTATATGTGCCAAATACTAAAAGTAGCTATAAGTTGAGAATATTGCAAAATCTGATTAAATAGAATGCATTTTTTTTATCACAGAACTGGTAAATTAGGCATGGTGTGTGTCTTATTTCAAAGCACTAAGTTTGTTATTACAGTGATATACGCCTGCTGCTTTTCTTATCAAACCAGAAAATCTATCATGCAGAGTCCATTTTTCAATCAAATCTAAATCTTTTCTCTTACATCACCAGCCATATCCATGTTGATGCAATTCCTCTAAGCAAAGCTACCCCACTAGAAATACAGAACCCAAAGCAGAAAGAAATAGCCTTGTAACAAACATGTATTCCAGGGCACTAAAGATGCTTATCTAGAGTTAAGTACAAAAGAAGTATATTTATATAGTCTGAAAACTCCAAAACACAGATGCTTCTAGGAACAATTCTTGAATAAAAATTAAATTAGGCAGTTTAAGCTTAATATTTCATTTCAAATCCTTTCCCAAGCCTTACAAGGCCTCACATTATGCTTATAGATCAACACAGAGTTGACTTTTATTCACAGCTTTACGTACTCATGTTTTGAAGAGCTGTTATTTGGTAATTCTGAAGTTACGTATTTTAATTTTCATTGATCTAAATTTTACTTAACCTCATTCAAAAAAATCAATGATAAGCCACAAATTTATCTTCAGAGTAAATAAACTCAGAACCCAAAGTCTTTTATTGTTAATGTTGTCATCTCAGCAAAGTTAATGAAGGAACAATTCACGTGGAACTTCAGTCAGTGAGCCAAAAGCCTATCAGAAATATTTTTCCTCCTATGTGTAAAGATAACATCTTAAATTTTCATGGAAATAATCATTTTCTTTCTAGGAGTATCCCTTTTCCCAATATAAATAAAGCTACAGACCTGAGAAAGACAGGAAGAATTTTGGGTGAATGTTAAAACGCTGGTGTATTAAAAATAGTGCAAGTATCTTAGGAAATAATTGTAACAGAAAGATTGAAATTTTGGCAACAGTAAACAAGCTTATTTCTTATATTTACGCCAGAGAGTTGATATAAATATCTTTAAGGTTTGGGTGTTGTTATTGTTTATTGGCTTTAGAAACATAAAGAAGAACACAAAGAAATGTAGAGGAAACAATAATTCCCTGCTCTGGCCACTTATCTTACTTTTTTCCTCCAAATAATGGATGAAAATATACATGACTATCCATCCACATGTCTGACTAGAGAAAGAAGATGTGGAGTGCTTAGTACTCAGTGGCTGAAAAACTTGACTGTATCATCTGGGAACATCCAGAAATGTATCTGGGAACCACTGAAAATTTTACAATTTTTAACACTTTCTTTAAAAGTCAGAAAATAGTACATATTCATCAAATAGATTTAAACAGAAAAATGTCAAAATTGATCAGCTACAATAACTTCAAAATGGTGGCATGTTCCCTCTTCTTCTATTTTCTACATAACATATTTTTATTAAATTTACTGGTACATAATTCACAAAGAATAAAATCAAAAGATTTTTACTATACAGTAATTAATATATTCTGGCAAATATATGTGTATATCCATATAACTATCACCCCAATCAAGATGTGGAACGTTTTCATCACCCCAAAAATTCCCCATGCCTCTTTCCAGGCTATATCTTGCACCCTCAATCCCAGCAGCCACTGATCTGATTTTTACTATTACAGCTTAGTTCTGACTATTCTAAAACTTCAGATAAATGAAATCATACAGTACATATTCTTTTGTGTCTGGATTCTTTCACTCAAAAACATAATTCTGAGTGAAAATTATGAATTTTGAACAAAATTATGAACAAGATTAATTCATCTTGTTGCTTGCATCAGTACTTTGTTAATTCTTATTGTCAAGTCATGTCTCACTGTACTACAATGTGTTTACCGATTCTTCTAATGATAGATATTTGAGTTCTTTCCATTTTTAAAAATTGTTATAATTAAAGTTACTGTGAACATTTTTGTACAACTCTTTGAGTAGACATATTTTTATTTCTCTTGGGTTAAAAACTAGGAATAACATTGCTGGGTTGTTTGGTAAGTTTATGATTAACTTTATAAAACATTGCCAAACTGTTGTCCAAAATGACTGCACCATTTTAGATTCTTAACAGCAATTTACAGGAGTTCCAATGGCTCCCAATCTTAACCAACATTTGGTATTGTCAGTCTTTATTTTAGCCACTCAGTTGGATGTAGAATGGTATTTTATTGTGATTTTAACTTGTATTTCCCTCATGACAAATGATGTTCAACATTCTTTCATGTGATTTTTGGTCATTTGAATGTCATATCTTTAACTGTCTGATCAAATCTTTTCCCCTTTTTCATTTGGTTTTTTTTTTTTTTTTTTTTTTTTTGGTACGCAGGCCTCTCACTGTTGTGGCCTCTACCGTTGCGGAGCACAGGCTGCGGATGCGCAGGCTCAGCAGCCATGGCTCACGGGCCCAACAGCTCCGCAGCATGTGGGATCTTCCCAGACCGGGGCACGAACCCGTGTCCCCTGCATCGGCAGGCGGACTCTCAACCACTGCGCCACCAGGGAAGCCCTTCATTTGGTTTTTTAAACTGGGTTTTTATTATTGAGTTCTTTACAGAATATATTCTGTATAAATTTCCTTAATAGATATATGTTTTGCAAATATTGATATTTTCTACAAGCATGTGCCTTACTTCTTATTTCTTTGTCTTTGAAAAAGCAAGTTTTTAAATTTTGACAAAGTCATATTTATAACTTTTTTAAATTATTGGTGCTTTTGGGTTCTAAGAAATCCTTGCCTACATCTAGATTTCAAAGCTATTCTATCATAATTTCCTCTAGAAATTTTGTCTTTTACATTTATGCCTATAATGTATACTTTTCTGCTTAATTTTTGTGTATGTCTGAGTTAGAAACCAACTTCATTTTTTTCTCCAAGTGGTTAACCAGTTATATCAGCTTTAGTTTTTAAAAAGACTATATTTTCCTTTTCAAATGACCTTAGTGCCTTTAAAGTCAATTGACCATATACATGTGAGTCTATCTGGACACGCCTCTTCTATTTCTTTATCCTTAAGTCAGTATTACATTGTCTTGAATATTATAGCCCAAGAGGATGTCACAAAATCAGGTAGTTTGTTATTTTCCAAAATTGTGTTAGTATTTTAGGGCTTTTGAATTTCCACAAACATTTTATAATCAGCTTGTTAATTTGTACAAAGTAGTCAACTGGGATTTAGATAGAGATTGCATTGATTTAGTAGATAAGTTTTTTTGAGAATTCATTTCCTAACAATTTCAAGTTATCCAATCTATGATCATGATATGCTTGCTTTGTTATTTATTTGTTTATTTTTTTAATGTCTTCTTTAATGTCTCTCTGCAATATATTCCAGTAATTATTGTCTAAGTTTTTCCCATTCTTCATTTTATTTCTTAGAGCTTTTTTCTTAGTTTGTTTGATTTGGTTTGTAAGGATATTGGATTTTTTTTTCATTTTCCTACTTCAGTTATTTATTCTTAGTATTCAAAAATACAACTGGACTTTGTACATTGACACTGTAATCTGAAATTTTGTTAAATGAATATCTTGACTTTAAAATTTTGTAAATTTCTTAGGCATTTTCTATGTAATCTATCATATCACCTGTGAGTAATGACAATTTTACTAATTTTTAATTCTTTATTGTTTCTGAAATTTTTATTTTCTTGCCTTGTGGATAGGTTAAGAGCCCAGAACAATGTGATTGAAGTAGTATATTGTTGGCACTTAAAAATATTTTTTCCCTTGGAGTTTTAATCTCTAAAAATATTGCAAAAGCTTGAAGCATACTCTGATTCTTAATCTGAGCTGAATAACACATATATTAAATGAGATAAAGCTACTTAATACAGCAAATGAAGTGCTTCTCAGGTCTTGAAAGGCAGTTAGAATTTACACATACGTGTAGATCTGTTCTTGGTCCTTACCCTGCTTATCCATCCACAGGATACATAAAAGACATTCACTCTACCATCTTACCTTAGAACTGCCCACAAAATTTTTTTGGGGGGAGATATATAATTTTATTTTAAGTTTATATTTCCTACAGGATGGTATGATAGGTCTTTTCCTACCCAGAGGCAAAATATGTTTTCTAAAAACTTGGTCACTGCCCATTGCATTAAATTTAAATTTAAATGCTCCCTAGGTATATAGACAGTAAAAGTAAGCAAAAAAACTTACAAAACCTTCATTTTTTTAATATATCAAAAATGTTTCCAAGGCAACATTATTAAAATGATTATACCACAGTTCCTAATATAACACCAAGCTCTAATAGGAAAGTACAGAGCGGGCAGAAATGTTTCATCCAGTCAGTGGTTTAGGTGCTTTTCTTTTTCTCATGCAGTAAATTCACGGCAGCTTTCTTGGCTTCTTTAGAGATGGCATCTGCCGTCTCTTTGGCTTTGTCCTTCAAGTCATTCACTGCCTTGTCTACCTGGGACTTGTGCTTCAGGAAGAAAAGACAGATGATGCGCTTGTAGAGCAAGTCCACTCTATTGGCAGGGCTGGGAGCCATGCACCACAACAGGAAGCTGCACTTCAACAAGTAGTAGAAGGGGAACCATAACAGGAAGAGGTCAGAGAAGAATTTGGCAATGCTGAACACACCAAACACTGCCCAGTAGGTCAGCCACTGGGTATCATCTTCTATGTTGGGGTTCTCTATGGCTTTAATTGAGACATAGGCTGGGTAACCAAATCCTATCAGGTTGCAGAGGAGAGAGGCTCCATAACCAAACACTAGGTACAAAGCCACCAGCCCAATGACACTGAGTGCCATGTAGCTCCAGTTCACGCTGGTGTTGGCCTCGAGCTTGGCCAAGAGGTCAGTCACTGCCGTTCTTCTGATGAAGGAATTGGTAGAACCCCTACATCATGGCTGCAGACATGGTTGTCACACTGCCACCAGGGGCTGCTCCTAGTGCCAGGTGGCGGGTGGGGCGGGAGGCAGACAATTCGATGAGTCCCTCCACAACCTCCCCATAGCCCCCTCCTTGCCCTGCCTACCCACGCTGCCCCCTTTCCCTCCTGCACCCTGTGCTCTGTGGCCAGTGCCACACTCAGGGCAGCAGCCCCAGGAGCAGCTGCTCCTTGCCAGGCAGCTGCTCCCCTCTCCAACCCTACCCATACCCACACCCCAGTACCCTCCAGCCCACAAAATTTATGGGATGCAGCAAAAGCAGTTCTAAGAATGACATTCATAGCAATAAATGCCTACCTCAAGAAACAAAAAGAGTCTCAAATAAATGACCTAACTTCACACCTTAAGGAACTAGGAAAAGAGCAAAGCCAAAAATTAGTAGAAGGAAGGAAATAACTAATATTACAGAAGAAATTAATGAAATAGATACTAAAAAGACAATAGAAAAGATAAAAATAAACTAAGAGCTGATTCTCTGAAAAGATTTTTAAAATTGAGAAAATTTTAGCTAGACTCACCAAGAAAAAAAGATAAAATCAAATAAATTAGAAATGAAAGAAGAGATATTAAAACTAATATCACAGAAACACAAAGAATCATAAGATATTACTGCCAACAATTATGTGCCAACAAGTTGGACAATCTAGAAGAAATGGATAAATTCCCAGACATACAACCTTACAAGACTGAATCATGATGAAATAGAAAATCTGAATAGACATTACTAGAATCAGTAATCAAAACCTCTCAACACAGCAAATTCTAGGACCAGACTTCATTGGTAAATTCTACCAAACATTGAAAGAAAAATTAGTACCAATCCTTCTCAAAATCCTCCAAAAATTTGAAGAGGAGGGAACCCTTCCAAACTCATTTACAAAGCCAAGATTACCCTAATACCAAAACCAGACAAAGACACTACAAAGGAAGAAAATTACAGGCCAATACCCAGGATGAACATAAATACAAAAGTCCTCAAAAAAATATAAGCAAACCAAATTCAACAATACATTAAGATGATCTTACACCGTGATCAAGTGGAATTTTATTCCAAGGATGCAAGGATTGTTCAACACCCACAAATCAGTCAATGTGACATACCATATTAACAAAATCGAGGATAAAAAGTATATAATCATCTCAATAGATGTAGAAAAATCATTTGACAAAATTGGACATCCATTTATGATAAAACTTCTCAACAAAGCCAAAAAAAAAAAATAAAAGAAATATATCTCAACATAATAAAGGCCATATATGACAACCCCAAAGCTAACATCATACTCAATGGTGAAAAGCTGAAAGCTTTTTCTCTAAGATCAGGAGCAAGACAGGAATATCCACTCTTGTCACTTTTATTCAACATATTATTGGAAGTTCTAGCCAGAGCAATTAGGCAAGAAGAATAAATAAAAGACATTTAAATTGGAAAGGAAGAAGTAAAACTGTCATTTTTGCAGATGACATGATATTATATATAGAAAATCCTAAAGGCTCCAGCAAAAAATTATTAGAATTACTAAACAAATTCAGTAAATTTTCAGGATACAAAATCAATACACAAAAATATGTTGTGTTTCTATACACTAATAGTAAGCTATCAGAAAGAGAAATTAAGAAAACTATCCCATTTGCCATAATACTGAAAAGAATAAATTACCTAGGAATAAATCTAACTAAGGAGGTAAAAGACCTGTACTTGGAAAACTATAAGACACCAATGAAAAAAATTGAAGATGACACAGAAAGATGGAAAGATATACTGTGCTCATGCATTGGAATAATTAATATTGTTAAAATGACCACAGTACCCAAGGTAATCTACAGATTCAATGAAATCCGTATCAAAATACCAATGGCATTTTTCACAGAACTAGAACAAATAATTCTAAAATTTGTATGGAAACACAAAAGACCCCAAATAGCCAAAACAATCTTGAGAAAGAAGAACACAGTTGGAGGTAACACACTCCCTGATTTCAAACTATACTACAAAGCTACAGTAATCAAAACATCATGATACTGGCACAAAAACAGACATATAGATCAATGGAAGAGAATAGAGAGTCCAGAAATGAACCCACATTTATATGGGCAATTAATCTATGACAAAGATGTCAGAATATACAATAAGGAAAAGACAGCCTCTTCAATAAATGGTGTTGGGAAAACTGGACAGCTACATGCAAAAGAATCAAACTGGACTACTTTCTCACACTATGCACAAAAATAAATTCAAAATGGATTAAAGACTTAAATGTAAGATCTGAAACCATAAAAATTCTAGAAGAAAACTGAAGAGTAACTGAATATGTAATTGTGTCATACATTTTGCCAAATCAGGTGTTGTATTACAAAGAAGTGCCAAAGGTTTAATAAAATTATATGTGGCAGAGCAAATTTATTATTTTTCTGCTAATGGGGAATTAGTATCCTTATTGAAAAAGTCCTTTACTTAAAGAAAAAAATCTGTGGAGCAAAACTCCAGATTATGGGATAATTTTATAAATACTCAATCCAATCCCAAACCCTGGGGGTGGTGGATGGTGAGACAAAAGACCTCATTTACATAAAGTCTAGAAATGCAATGACCTCAAGCCTCCCCACTGCACTGAGAGTATCAAATGGAATATATCTTACTTGACCTTGTTATAGCTTCCACCCAGCAGGACTCAGGACAGAGGGGGAGAAAAAAGTTTCCTCCATGAATATAAGGAGGAAAGAGGGAAGGAGGGAGAAAGGAAAAAGAGGGGAAGGGAAAAAATTTAGTTGTTATGGACTTTAAGAGAAAAAAAGACCAACTCATTTTAAATCAATGATTGTGAATTCACCATTTGACAAATATTTCCTTAGTGCTGGAAACAACTCTTCTGCCCATGAAATTCACATTAAGGAGAAAGAAACACATAAAATTAATGCTACTCTCAAGTAATATGAATTCCTGTTTTAGTAGTAATAAAGTACTTGGCGTGCAAAAAAAAAGCAAAAGACTTCTTGCTATTTTAGTTTTCTTCAAGTTATTTGCAAATAGGAAAAAATTGTAAAGTTTAGGAACACATTATAAATTTAAACCATAAAAATAGAAAAAATCTATGTCGAAGGACATGTACCAGTGAGTGGAATCTGTAATAACTATAGAATAAAGCACAGTCTGGTTTTAATTAAGTTTAAATTAGCTTTACATGAAAATAAATTGGCTTTGAATCTACGAGATTAAAATAATAATATTAACATCTAAAAGAAATGCTGCTTTTTATATCTTCTCAGTCAAACCCAAAGGCCTAGATGAAATAAAAACAGAAATTGTAAATTACCAATTACTTTAATTGTCGGGTTATTTATGTTCATTTGATTCTTTGAAACATGCTTAATAGGGAATTTTAAAATATTAGAAGGGCTTCCCTGGTGGCACAGTGGTTGAGAGTCTGCCTGCTGATGCAGGGGGCACAGGTTCGTGCCCTGGTCCGGGAAGATCCCACATGTCGCGGAGCGGCTGGGCCCGTGAGCCATGGCCGCTGAGCCTGCGCGTCCGGAGCCTGTGCTCCGCAATGGGAGAGGCCACAACAGTGAGAGGCCTGCGTACCACAAAAAAATAAATAAATAAAAATAAAAATTAGAAGCTATCAGTTAGGTATATGTAATGAAAATGGATATTAAAATCAAGAGAGTCATTTGAAAGATATGTTGTTTTCTATCTTGAAAAGCTCAGTTCTGCTAAATCAATAGGAAAGTTCATTTGTTATTATTAATGGAATACATTTAATAATTTATTGTTTATTATAAAAAATCTACTCCCTATGTGTTTTCTTTATTCTAACAAAATTAGAACAAGTTTCAACTAAAGTAAACATCCCTCCATTACCTGTTTTTCTTCATCATTGTTCATCTTTTTCACAAGCAAAAATAGAATTTATTATTGACACCTTCAAATGCCCCCCAACACACATTTGTAAATAATTATAAACAATATCATTCTTGTTGACATATATTCCTAGGAATGATGATGGGGCATGTCTCTTTCTTTCTTTCTGAATGCATTTAAAATTCATGACAGATGTTAAACATTCGAGATGTCTCCACGGAACCTCTCCTTAATGTCTCCCTCTCTTCTTCTCCCACCACTCACATTTCTAAAAATTGTACACAGATGCTAATATCCTCACAGAGATGGGCAAGCTTAGCACTTGAAAAGCCATTAGACCTATATCTCGCATTTCATATATGAAGAAGGGAAAGCCCACCCAGTATGAATGATGTGCTCATGATGCAGACGTGCTCAGATCTTGGTTCCTCTGACTCTCAAGGAGTTATACCAGTGGCCTTTCCCAGTGGAGCATGTGAGCACTGGATCCAGGGCCTCATAACTACATGGCTGGAGCAGAGTAATAATTATCCTTGACCCTCAGTTTCTTCCTCGGCAAAGTTGTGAGGATTGAATAAAAGAGTGTGTATAAAATTATACTTTGGTACCTGGCACCAAAAGGAAAAAAATGTTAGTTGAGATAACATAGTCTTTTTAATTTCAAAGAAAGTTTCTATTCCTACTTTAACTGTTATTGTGAAGATTAAATAAATTATGTAATGAGTGATATAACTCTTACACATGTATGAGCATTGAACTCTGGCAGTATCCATGCAAGTAGATCCAATTAGCATCAAGTTTTGAATTTATTTTAGTCAGAGTTCGTCCTAGACATCTATTTTTCAAGGCCAAAATTGCCTAAATAAATGAATTATAATTGTCAAATGCCTTTCTCTGTCCCTCTTCAATTCCTTAGAATCTATGTTCTCATCAACTGTTCCTCTCCTCCACGCCTGAATCCTATCTCTTAATATATCTTGTTGTCTACCTCGTTTTTGCTGGTCCAATTCCTTTCTTACCTCCATCCTTCTTCAGTGATACTACTTGCTGCTTTCTCTAACAACCCCATATGGACAATGTGAGTTCAATTCTCCTAGAAATTGTAAGTCAAGTTACCCAGAGAGCCAGATAAGAAAAAGAGTATACTGTGAAAGAATGAGATTAGTAATGATGTTAGCTGCAGCAGCTTAAAGAATAATACTTTCCGTTTCATGAATGTCAGCTATATACCAGGTAGTGTTCTTAGAAAGTGTCACACATGAGTTAATTTAAACTCTTGAGAAACTCGAAGGGTTAATATTATTATCCCCATTTTTAAAGTTAGAAATTTGAAAAATGTAAGCGGTTTATAAAACCTGCATGATGTACACAGCTGGACAGTGGCACCCCATGTTCGTGACCTCTAAATGTACCATTGAAATGATGCACATCGAGGTTTGAATTCAATCAACTTAACTAAGGATGATCCTAGAAAAATAAACTTCTGAACAAAAAAGTTGAAACCTAACTAACTACTTTGTAATATATTCGAAGTAAACATTTATTAGTAGAGGGAGGGTGATGAAAATTCTCAAAAACCAAACTTTGGCATTTTTTGTCCAGGACTTTTTAGAGGGTAGAGAGAAAAAGAGAGGCAAAAGCATTTTTTTAGAAGATGTATTCTAATGTATGTCATGAATTATCCATAACATTTCAACATGACTCTGTGAACCATCCCACAGAAATGATTCAGCTCTTTCTTTGGCAGAACAAATACCTGTCTAATTAAAAACATGTCCAGTAGTTCACTTGGAAACACAACAAAGGATATTCCTGACAATGAACTGACAAGATCTGCTCTATAAAATACAGGTTTCCCCACATAAATAAATAACTAAGATTTTTGTTTTATATATCAAAACCATTATTGTTGATCATCTCAGACAACTAAATCCTTGAGACTCATTGGGTGGATCAAAAATGCTTTGACTTTAGAAGTAGGTATAACACTGGTAAAGATAGGAGGGAGGTGGCAAAGGTTGGGTGATCTCTTTCCCCAGATCCCTCTTAATAAGACTGCTGCAAACAGACTAACCACGTTGATCAAGGAAGGCTGGACCTCTCCATGTACTCCCTTTCCTGACCCATATCCTACATCCATTCCCTCTCAAATGGTCATTAAACTCATGAAATAATGTTTAAATTCATTAAACACCAAGAAAATGCAAATGAAGCCAGAAGGAGATGTCATATCATTACTCAATCACAGAAAGGACTAAATTTCCAAAATGAACAATAAACAAAAAAGAAACAAAGACAAAAACAAAAAAGGCAGGAAAACAATAACAATTAGTAAGGCTGTGGAGTCACATGCATGTTCACACACTGTTCATAAATTATACAACGACTTTGAAAACCATTTGATATTATCTACTAAAGTTGGAAATACCTGTACCCCATGTGCCAACAATTTCTCTCTTATGTATAGACTAAACAAAAATAGATGCAAATGTGCACCAAGGAGCACATTCAAGAATGTTCAAAATAGAATTATACATAATAGTCAAAATCTGAGAACAATGCAAATGTACATCACCAGAAGAAGTGAATATAGTTATATGATCATAGAATAGGATACTGTGCAGCAATAAATTTGAAAAATTATAGCTGTCTGCAACAACATGGAAAAATCTCTCAATATGATACAAGCAAAAGAGGACAGACTCAAGAGTACATTATGAATGATTTTATTTGTATAAAGTACAAAAGGTGACAAAATTATTGTGTTAGGATTCAGAATGCTGGATATCTTGGTGAGAACAGGAGCATGGTTATTCATAGGGGGCGTGGAGGAAGCTTCCTCGGTGCTGGTCATCTTCCCTCTCCTGATCTGAGATGTGAGTCTCCAACAGAGTGTACTCTGTGATGAAGCATTGAGCTATTTATTTTTGAGCTATTTATTATTTTGAGCTATTTTTTATTTTCTCTCAGTGTGTTTTTCATAAGAAAAAGAGGTTTTTTTTTTTAAAAGAAATTCAGCAAATAACTGGATATGTTATAGATATTGGGGTATACATACTTACAGGACCAGCTGGAAAAAATTATTAAATGTTAGCTGAATCCAGACATCTACTCCAAGATTAAATTTTCACTGACAATGTCATTATACAGCTTTAAAAAGTGCTATTTCCTTGGAAGGAAACCCTAAGGATAGAAAACTTTGTTAACCAACTCAAAAATATTCTCAAAAGTGGTACAAGACACAATGCTGAAGGTGTCTGCCAACAGCATAACTGTTTTTTGAAATACCAAAGTGGGAAAACGTATTATTTGTAATATTAAGGAAAAAATAGACAATTCACACCTACACCTATGGGAAATGCTTGAGGGTCAATATTGACCTTAGAAAATGCATGGAACTTGATTCAAACTATTTTCCCAACAAGAAGAAAAAATATTTATTTTTGAATCAAGGCACTGCTTTAAATCTCACCTAAGAAATCCTCTGAAGACCCAGCTGGCTCAATGCTATAAAAAAAAATCACATAAATTTTATACATATGCACACACACACATATTTCAAACATGTCAATCAGTTATCTATAGAAAGCTATTTATTGAACTTCAGTGAATAAATTCATCTCCCAGTCCAACCCCCTTTCTTTTTTTGAATCAGAGAATGTAGTCACTAAATTTAAGCCAAAATGTTATTTGTCTTACATATTCTCTAGATGGAAATAAGCTATGTATACATGACCTTGTCTTGTCCCCCTGGTTCTGATAATACCAGAACCAGATTGTTGTGATTGTTAATTTTGTCTCAAATTGACTGAGCCACAGCTGTCCAGATATTTAGTTAAACATTATTCTGGGTATGTCTGTGAGGGTGTTTCTGGGTGAGATTAACATCTGCATCAGTAAACTAAGTAAATCAGATCGCCCTCCCCAAAGTGAGTGGGTCTCATCCAACCCACTGAAGGCCTAAGTTGAATAAAAATCTAAATAAGAAAAATTTCACTCTCTCTGCCTCTCTTGGAGCTGGGACATTGTTCTCCTCTTGACTTCAGACTCAGACTCAAACTGGAATTTGTAACACCAAATCTCCTGGGTCTCCAGCTTACTGATTGCCGATCATGGGACTTTCCAGGCTCTATAATATGTGAGCTTATGCCTTATAATATCCTATTGGTTTTGTTTCTCTGGAAAACCCAGACTAATACACACATGTAGAGATTTTTCTTATTGCCGTGTTTTCTTCTGGATGTAGCTCCAAGTCTTCCTAACTCCATTCTCATTGAGATCTACTTGCTCTGTGGTTTTTGCTAGAAATCCAGGCCACCTTTTCATTTACACATTCATACATTCATGCACTCACTCTCTCACTGAGCATGCATTAGGTATTTGATCTTATGCTCCATGTTTTGGTTGGTGTTGGAGAGCAGGTATAAAAGGCATCAACCCTGCCCTTCAGGAACTCACATATAGAGGGGAAGCAGAGAAGAAAAGTGCAATCCAGCCATGCTCCAAAGCTGTGAGGACACAGAGAAAGGGCAGAAAGTGAACACAAGGTGCTGGTGCAGGGAGGGGAGGGCCCTGGAAGTTCTTGACCTGCCTCTCCCTTGTACTTATCACTTTGCCCGTTTCCTTCTTATTCCACTCCCAATTCTCCAACTCAATCTTTATTATCACAATATCCAAGTCTGGCCACCAAATATCAGAAATGCCCTAGTGAGCCATGGCCGCTGGGCCTGCACGTCCGGAGACTGTGCTCCGCAACGGGAGAGGCCACAACAGTGAGAGGTCCACATACCGCAAAAAAAAAAAAAAAGATAATGTCACTAAAATAGTTCTTCTGGGGCTCCAATAAGAACAAATTAGGGTATAAATTACTTCAATTGACTTTGTGCCAAACATCTAATTAAATAGAGAAATTGTCACACAAGTTTCTCTGTCCACGTCTTGTTAACATAAAATGAATACTTCCCCAAGAGTATTTCTTTTTCCTTTTAGTCAAGCAGATGCCACAGAAACACTCATGAAGAACCCTGTCTAATCCCAGCACGGTGCTAATAATGGTTCAAGTAAAACCCAGAATAGCGGTTTGATTTGTTCTCTCTCTCACTCTTATTTATTACCTCTGAAGTGTGTTTCTTCTCAAACCTGTTAAAAAAAAAATCTGAGAATAGTACTCTAGAGGAGAAAATATGAGTCTCCTCACAGAAGTGGAAATTACAGTTGTTTTCTATATTAATCTTAGGAACAACCTGTCAATTACTATAACATGTTAGTAAACCATGAGAACATTTCAACAGAGCAAAGTAACAGGTTAGATTATTGCTATCCATGGCAAGAGGGCATATACATAAGATTTCAGATGCTGCTTCCACCAGCCTTCTGGGCTGTGAAGAGCAAAGTATACAGAATTTCCTTGGGTGCAGGCAAAAAACCTATGTAATGGTTCCCAGTGAGCACTTTCATTCCTTTGGGCCCTTACAACAACAAGTGCAGCTGCTTTCCACCCAGGGGAAGTTATGGGCTAATAACAGGCAATTTTCCTCAAGGTCATCACAAGTCCACTACCAAGTTATTCTTCATGATTCCTTTTCCATCCAAGAGAAGATTGTTCTTTTGTGACTTTGAGATGGATTATAACATCTCAAATCCCTGGGTACTCAAGAGAGCACAAAACTGCCGTTTCTCCCAGCAGAGTGTATTCTCAACCGCCCCCTCTCCTCTTCACCATCCAGGTGTCCATGAACAGTACCAGTAGTGCCCCAAAGTCCTATCCACTTTCAGATCTTCTCCAATTTATTCTAAAAATAGTTATTAGACTATTATCCCTTAGTTGTGATGTCAGTGGCATAAGCTGTCATTCTCAGTTCCATCATGGGTCCCAAAGGTCTCTTAAATCAAAGCAAAACATCTAATTCTGAGTTTATGGACAGTCATGCAATTAGCGGAGAATTGGAAGGTGAATGAGATCCCAAAAGAGAAAGCTCCATGGAGAGGACCAAGGACTGTACCCTCCCTTAATGCTTGAGTGATCCCCAGTGACATTTCCTAGGTAACCTGAAGGTGTTGCAAGGAGTTGCTGCTTTGATGAAAAGGAAGTTCTAAAGGTTGCATTTCTCAGAATGCTTTTGAGTAGGAAAATGCTACTGTGCCATATTGTAAACAGGTTCTTAAAACCCAGGATGTA
This sequence comes from Aethalodelphis obliquidens, assembly GCF_003676395.1. Classification (NCBI taxonomy): domain Eukaryota; kingdom Metazoa; phylum Chordata; class Mammalia; order Artiodactyla; family Delphinidae; genus Aethalodelphis; species Aethalodelphis obliquidens. Next base: position 5,148,461 of record NW_020838018.1, read on the forward strand.
ATTTGCAACAATTATTCTCTAATCCTTTCCTCTAGTTAGATGATAATTATTCAATCCCGTCCACTTAACGTTTATGCCCAGCTATCAGCCATCTCGCCACCACTTGGCCTCCGCAATGTTCAGGACCCACAGCCTGCCTTCATGGGTGCTCCTCCAACTGCATTTCTCCCCACATTCCTGGAATACTTTTCCAGAACTCCACCAACTTGTATTTTTCTTAGTTTTAAAATAGTGTTTCCAAACTTTGCTCTCTGTGTAGCCAATCTGAATTGAATGTCCCGACTTCTATTACTGCATCAACTCCCATGACTTTTGTGAGTAATAGACTTGGTTGTCAGTTCTATATTTATTACGTATATCCACAAAATACAGTTCTTTCCTCTCCTTCTGTCTTTTTAAAACAATGACTTACCCTGAAATTCTATTTATTGTCAAAGTCCTCAGGCAACTTGTAGAGAATTCTGTACATTATGTAAATTGTAAATATTGCTCACCAACATTATAATACCTCAGTGCTGCATCATTGTTTTCCATCTTTTGATCAATATTTAAGTTTTTAATCATTTTCCTTTTTATGTCAATCAAAATAAATTTTATATTATCTTTTTAACAGTTTCTAAAGTGAGCTAGAGTTTCAATGGAGCAAGATAAAATTCCAAAAATATTCCCATCATTTACCTAAAGGATTCAATCAATAAATAATTCAGATCATCTCATTTAGCAGCTGCTGCTAGTTAATTTCTATATGAAAATGTTTTTGTAATTCTTTTTTTAAAATTTTTATTGTAATATAGTTGATTTACAATGCTGTGTTAGTTTCAAATGTACAGCAAGGTGATTCAGTTATACATATATATGTAAATATATATATTCTTTTTAAAATTCTCTTCCATTATAGGTTATTACAAGATATTGAATATAGTTTCCTGTGCTATACAGTAGAACCTTGTTGTTTATCTATTTTATAATTGGTAGTGCGTATATTTTAATTCCAAACTCCTAATTTATCTCGCCTCTCCCCTTTCCCCTTTGGTAACCATAAGTTTGTTTTCTAAGTCTGTGAGTCTCTTTCTGTTTTGTAAATAAGTTAATTTGTATCATTTTTTTTAGATTCCACATATAAGTGATATCATACAATATTTGTCTTTGGCTGACTTACTTCACTTAATATAATAATCTCTAGGTCCATCCATGTTGCTGCAAATAGCATTATTTCATTCTTTTTCATGGCTGAGTAATATTCCATTGTATATATATACCCCATCTTCTTTATCCATTCACTTGTCGATGAACATTTAGGTTGCTTCCATATCATAGCTATTGTAAATAATGCTGCAATGAACAGTGGGGTGCATGTATCTTTTTGAATTATAGTTTTGTCTGGATATATGCCCAGGAGTGGGATTGCAGGATCATATGGCAACTCTATTTGTAAGAAACTTCCATACTGTTCTTGCTATTCACTAAAAGTAAAGCATTAATGGCCCTAACACTTTCCTTAGCACTGTTTTGTTTAGGATTGATATTCTCTTCAAGTGAGGATCAGAAGGAAGCTATGAGCCTGTTAATCCAAGAAAGTTTGGGACTGTTGTCTTATGACTCATTTCAAAGGGTATAAGTTGAGTGTAGAGAATTTAGCTAAACTACTCCATAATATTTCTGCCTTGGCATCCATTTTGTGTGGCTGAGCAGCCTGCAGGGGCCTTGAACTGACACCAGCCCTCCCTCAAGCCTAGTACATGGCCTGTAGAGTCACAAGTAACTGTAAGTTCTTGTGATATGATATGATATGACTTCCTGATATGACTTCTCCAATGCCCTGGTGATAAATAGTCTGCCATGCCTCCAAGCTCCTTCCCCATGTGCACCCCTTAGATAAGAACCCATCCCAACTGCATAGCTTACCAAAACACTGTTCTTCTTGGTTTGAATTAGCCCTGAAATTCCAAAAGCACTCCACCCTTGGACCTTAACAAAGTCATGTGCCCATGGTCAGCTGGGCTTGAGACAGTCTGGGATGTATGATCTGGGACCCTTTGCTGCAGTGCTTGTACCTGGACAAATGTCTTCTGAAGCAACAAAATACAAAGAAACTATAAGGGACTAAAAATAACTGCATGCATGTGAGTTGGGGCACATTATGTACAAAAAGACCAAAAAGAAAATGACCGCCACTTCCAAAGAGCAGGAACAAAAGCAGTGGGTCAGGAGAAAAAGCAGGGTACTGCACACGTCCCCTGCACACAATACCAGCAAAGGGGTAGGCAAACCACCTAAGCTACCCCTGTGGCCCAATCCCTGGACCCACCCCTACCCTCACTCCATATAAAGAACCAGCTCATCCCTACTTGGGGAGTGAGCAAGGGGACCTGTTACTTGTTCTCACTCCCCCCTGTTGCAGCAGGGGACCCAGTAAAGCCTTGCCTGAACTTCTTGTCTGGTCTCTTATCAATTTCTATTGATTAAGGAAGGCCGAGAACCCTGGTTGGTATCAGGCTCTCTGCCTGCACCCTGCCTTGACCTCCCCGGGTTACCCCTCCAGGCATGCCTTGTACCTCCTCCAGGACCTGCGACTAATAAATTTCTCTATTTCACTTTCCCCTGTGGTCTTTGTTGAACTGTGGCTCACCATTCAACTCCCCACTTGGGACTCGACTTTACACATGTTAATTTAACAAAATTACAGCACTGTAAAATATGGTTTGAATTGCTCTGATATAGTTTGGGCTGTATCATCTTCCAAAATTTAAATTGTCTTTATTAATGATGTACTTTAACCAAAGAGTTGAGATAGGCAATGAAGACTCAATAGGAAAAAAAATAATACTGCTTCATTGGCCACTTACTGGTCTTTAAGGGTGGGCAACAGGAGTCACTTGAGAGAGTTTAAGTAAAAATTAAAAGGTGGGTGTGCAATCACACACATTTAGTGAGTGTGTCCATTAATGTGATCTCTGGAAAAGGTAATTTGGAAGAACTATCAAAATCCATATACCCTACGATAGAGCCATTTCGCTACTAAGAATTTATCTTGCAAAAGTGTGTTTTATGTATATATATACATACATATATATATGCACAAGAGTATCCACTGTAGTATAGATTTTAAGAGTATAACTCTAGAAAACATGTCCCACAGAAAATGACTGGTTTAAACAAAATATTGCTTATCCACAACTACAATACTATTTAAATTTTTACCATTGTCATACATTGTTTTAACCTAAAAAATTTCATAGGGTGCTGTTATAAGTTCTTTTTATTTTTCTACATTATAGTTTTGCTATAATATGCTATGTATTATTAAAATGTAAATATAAATTATGAGCTGGTGGTTATGGAAAGAAAAATATTCATATGATGTGAAGCATTTTGAAACCATTCATTTCTCTTTGGTTCCCTGTACTTAGGATAATCATGTAGCCAAACTACAGCAATTTATTTATTTAAGAATTTATTAAGAATTGCTTGTTTATTGTGTTTACTGTTTGCTTACTGCAAGGTATTGTTTACAAAAAAAATACAAGTGGTTGTTTTGTTTTATTAAAAACTTACTTGTCGGGCTTCCCTGGTGGCGCAGTGGTTGAGAGTCCGCCTGCCGATGCTGGGGACACGGGTTCGTGCCCGGTCTGGGAGGATCCCACATGCCGCGGAGCAGCTGGGCCCGTGAGCCATGGCCGCTGGGCCTGCACGTCCGGAGCCTGTGCTCCGCAATGGGAGAGGCCACAACAGTGAGAGGCCCCCATACCACAAAAAAAAAACAAAACAAAAAAAAACAAAAAAAACCTTACTTTTCATTCTATAGTTTTGGCAACAGTGTCAAACATTCTGCATTTTAGCTGTGCGATTAATCTTTGTCCATATTTTCCAAAGGCCCATCCTCTAGAAAAGAGGACACAGTCTGAGGTGACACCAGCCATGTCCTCAGGTCTGGAAAATAAAACCTAGCCAGGATCCTGACCCCCCCACTCATCTCCCTGTCCCATCCACCTGCCCTAACACAGAGCAAGAATGTAGTGAAGAGGAATCAAAATCACTGCTTTGAATTTTCCCTTGACCTCTATCACATCTCCAAATCAGCCAAAGAAAAGATGCAGGGTCATATAAACTATTGGGAGTCCTAAGTTCATAAACTATGAAAATTATAAAATTTTTTAGGATGCTTGAAGCCCTTAGGTCCCTGGCACCAAGGGCAGCCTTCCCAGAATCCTGGAGAAGGACCATGATTGCAGTTCCTGGGGATGAGGGTGTGGCAACTGTGACAAACAGGGAAACAGATGAGTCTGGGAAGTACAAGCACCAGTGTTCCTGAGGTCATGCTGTCCTGTTGCCTCTGGGGTTCTCACATCTAAATGTCACCTTCTGGCACATGGGTGGGCAAACAACTTCCCAGGATCAGAGGACAGCAGCCACCAGGGTATCGAGCATGCTGATTCAATTCTTTATTCACCTCCCACCTCTTGCACCAAAGAGCCTAAAATACCATATATAAAGGATGAATATATTGAAATTATTAAAAATAACATAACTATTGAAAGGTTAATTATAAAGAAATAAACAAGGTTTAAATAAAGTAAAGAAATGTCAACCCTTGGGATGATTTTAGCATTTAGATCCTGGTTCTAATTCACTTACAAAGGAAACCACATCAACCCTTCAGGGGAGATCAAGTTTTCCTTAGTTCCTAAAACATTAGAAATTTCTCACAAGGAACAACTAAGAAAGCTTACGTTTTATAGGAATAGGAACTGCCACATTGGAATTCAAGTGGCATTTCCACTTCACAGCATAACTCCAGGCTGAGGGGTGTGACAAGGAGGCCACCAGCTCCAGGGAAATGAAAGCGGAGGTTTCTTACTGGGAAAGCTTCCCCGAGGGTTGGAAAGTCAGTGTTTGTGATGCTGGGCTCCTGAAGGCTTCTTCTGACTTATTCAAAATTCACCTTTTCAGCCAAAGGGGTGGTCAGCCTCCTCCTTCCTCTCATCACAGAAAATCCTGCGTCTCTTTCTAGGAGCGGCTGCTATCTGTATAACAGCTCAGAGAAGCGCTGGTCCCGTTGGGACTTTGAAACAATCTCAGCAGAGAGGAATGAGCTCTTCACACCAAACTGTGGTTTCTTTTCTTTCTTCTTTAAACTAAACAGGTATCTTGTGATAATTTTCTGTTTAGAGACAAATGCACTCCTGAAAATGAAGGTTTTCCAGAAAAATTCACAGAAAAGATTTGTCACCATGCCATTATTATGCCATGGCAGCTCACTTTGCTGATAGAGAAATGTAAGCACCTTTTGGAAGGAAAGAGCTCTTTGCAGGAGGCCCCTTTTGTCTTGTCACTAACCTTAAAGCAGGTGCCACCATGTTCTACTCATTTCTGACCCCAGCACACCTTTCAAATCCTTTGGTCACAAAATACCTTGCCTAAATTGTTGGTTCTTTTCACAGATCAAAGAAATCGGAATGAAGGATATGTAATTAACGATGATCAGATCTCTTCACTAGCTTCCCCTTCAGTAATGTTGTGAACAAACTGTGTGATCAAACTGTGTGATCAGGATAGCATCTAGAGGAAGATCTCAAGGAGTCCACAAACCTGCAGGACAAGCCTGCACACAGTGAGAGATAGCAACAACTCTGACCTCCTGTCTCAATGATTAACAGGTTACTTACCTTCTTCCCTTTAAAACTTTCATGGCTGAGCAGAATCTTTGGAAGTGGTTTTGAGGGACACTGAATTCACCATCTCCCCAGATTGCTGGCATTCTGATTAAAGGTACCTTTCCTTTCTACCAATATTTTTCTCTCTCTTGAGCATTGATTTTTCAAGCGGTAGGCAGCCGGACCTGATTCAGTAACAGAAATAGCTTTATATTATGCCTCTTTGAAAAAATACCAATTGAATTAAATAACATAAATGATTAGTTTAGTTTCCTAAAGGAATAAAAATGAATGGATTTGTAATAAATAGGGAAAAAACATTGAGAGATTGGTTCAAGATGGCAGAGTAGAAGGACATGCTCTCACTCCCTCCTGTGAGAACACCAGAATCACAACTAACTGATGAACAATCATCAACAGGAAGACAATGGAACACACCAAAAAAGATACCCCACATCCAAAGACAAAGGAGAAGCCACAATGAGACAGTAGGAAGGGGGCAATCACAATAAAATCAAATCCCATAATGGCTGGGTGGGTGACTCACCAACTGGAGAACACTCATACCACAGAAGTCCACCCACTGGAGTGAAGGTTCTGAGCCTCAAGTCAGGCTTTCCAACCTGGGGGTCCAGCAACAGGAGGAGGACCTCCAAGAGAATCAGACTTTGAAGGCTAGTGGGATTAGATTGCAGGACTTCGACAGGACTGGGGGAAACAGAGACTCCACTCTTGGAGGGCACACACAAAGTAGTGTGCACATCGGGACCCAGGGGAAGGAGCAGTGACCCCATAGGAGACTGAACCAGACCTACATGCTAGTGTTGGAGGGTCTCCTACAGAGGTGGGGTGGGGGGCTCTGTCTCACCATAAGGACAAGGTTCTGGGAAGTACTCCTTGGCATGAGCCCTGGCAGTAGAAGTTCTGGGAAGTATTCTTTGGCGTGAGCCCTCCAAAGTCAGCCATTAGCCCCACGGAAGAGCCCAGGTAGGCTTGAGTGTTGGGTTGCCTCAGGCCAAACAACCAACAGGGAGGGAACCCAGCCCTATCCATCAGCAGTCAAGTGGATTAAAGTTTTACTGAGCTCTGCCCACCAGAGCAACAGCCAGCTCTACCCATCACAAGTCCCTCCCATCAGGAAACTTGCACAGGCCTCCTAGATAGCCTCATCCACCAGAGGGCAGACAGCAGAAGCAAGAAAAATGACAATCCTGCAAACTGTGGAACAAAAACCACATTCACATAAAGATAGACAAGACGAAAAGGCAGGGAGATATGTGTCAGATGAAGGAACAAGATAAAACCCCAGAAAAACAACTAAATGAAGTGGAGATAGGTAACCTTCCAGAAAAAGAATTCAGAATAATGATAGTGAAGATGATCCAGGACCTCGGAAAAAGAATGGAGGCAAAGATTGACAGGATGCATGAAATGTTTAACAAAGACCTAGAAGAATTAAAGAACAAACAAACAGAGATGAACAATACAATAACTGAAATGAAAATTACACTAGAAGGAATCAATAGCAGAATAACTGATGCAGAAGAACGGAAAAGTGACCTGGAAGACAGAATGGTGGAATTCACTGCTACAGAACAGAAAAAAGAAAAAAGAATGAAAAGAAATGAAGACAGCAAAAGAGACCTCTGGGACAACATTAAACGCAACAACATTTGCATTATAGGGGTCCAAGAAGGAGAAAAGAGAGAGAAAGAACCGAGAAAATATTTGAAGAGATTATAGTTGAAAACTTCCCTAACATGGGAAAGGAAATAGCCACCTAAGTCCAAGAAGTGCAGAGAGTCCCATACAGGATAAACCCAAGGAGAAACAAGCTGAGACACATAGTAATCAAACTGGCAAAAATTAAAGACAAAGAAAAATTATTGAAAGCAGCAAGGGAAAAATGACAAATAACATACAGGGGAACTCCCATAAAGTTAACAGCTGATTTCTCAGCAGAAACTCTACAACCCAGAAGGGAGTGGCATGATATACTTAAAGTGATGAAAGGGAAGAACCTACAACCAAGATTACTCTACCCAGCAAGGATCTCATTCAGATACATTGGAGAAATCAAAAGCTTTACATACAAGCAGAAGCTAAGAGAATTCAGCACCACAAAACCAGCTTTGCAACAAATTCTAAAAGACCTTCTCTAAGTGGGAAACACAAAAGAAGAAAAGGACCTACAAAAACAAACAAAAAACAATTAAGAAAATGGTAATAAGAACATACATATAAATAATTACCTTAAAAGTGAATGGATTAAATGCTCCAACCAAAAGACATAGACTGTTTGAATGGATACAAAAAGAAGACCCATATATATGCTGTCTACAAGAGACCCACTTCAGACCTAGGGACACATACAGACTGAAAGTAGGGGATGGAAAATGATATTCTATGCAAATGGAAATCAAAAGAAAGCTGGAGTAGCAATACTCATATCAGATAAAATAGACTTTAAAATAAAGAATGTTACAAGAGACAAGGAAGGACACTACATAATGATCAAGGGACTAATCCAAGAAGAAGATATAACAATTATAAATATATATGCACCCAACATAGGAGCACCTCAATACATAAGGCAACTGCTAACAGCTATAGAAGAGGAAATCAACAGCAACACAATAATAGTGGGGGACTTTAACACCTCACTTAAACCAATTGACAGATCATCCAAACAGAAAATTAATAAGGAAACACAAGCTTTAAATGACACAGTAGACCAGATAGATTTAAGTGATATTTATAGAACATTCCATCCTAAAACAGCAGATTACACTTTCTTCTCAAGTGCGCATGGAACATTTGCCAAGATAGATCATGTCTTGGGTCGCAAATTAAGTCTCAGTAAATTTAAGAAAATTGAAATCATATCAAGCATCTTTTCTGACCACCACGCTATGAGATTAGAAATGAATTACACGGAAAAAAAAACATAAAAAACTCAAACACATGTAGGCTAAACAATACATTACTAAATAACCAAGAGATCACTGAAGATGTCAAAGAGGAAACCAAAAAATACCTAGAGACAAATGACAATGAAAACACGACGATCCAAAACCTATGGGATGCAGCAAAAGCAGTTCTAAGAGGGAAGTTTATAGCTATACAAGCCTACCTCAAGAAACAAGAAAAATCTCAAATAAACAATCTAACCTTACATCTAAAGGAACTAGTGAAAGAAAAACAAACAAAACCCAAAGTTAGCAGAAGAAAAGAAATCATAAAGATCAGAGCAGAAATAAATGAAATAGAAACAAAGAAAACAATAGCAAAGATCAATAAAACTAAAAGCTGGTTCTTTGAGAAGATAAACAAAATTGATAAAACATTAGCCAGACTCATCAAGAGGGAGAGGACTCAAATCAATAAAATTAGAAATGAAAAAGGAGAAGTTACAACAGATACCACAGAAATACAAAGCATTCTAAGAGACTACTACAAGCAGCTCTATGCCAATAAAATGGACAACCTGGAAGAAATGGACAAATTCTTAGAAAGGTATAACCTTCCAAGGCTGAACCAGGAAGAAATAGAAAATATGGACAGACCAATCAGAAGTAATGAAATTGAAACTGTGATTAAAAATCTTCCAACAAACAAAAGTCCAGGACCACATGGCTTCACAGGTGAATTCTGTCAAACATTTAGAGAAGAGGTAACACCCATCTTTCTCAACGCTTCCAAAAAATTGCAGAGGAAGGAACACTCCCAAACTCATTCTATGAGGTCACCATCACCCTGATTCCAAAACCAGACAAAGATACTAAAAAAAAGAAAATTACAGACCAATATCACTGATGAATATAGATGCAAAAATCCTCAACAGAAAACTAGCAAACAGAATCCAACCACACATTAAAAGGATCATACACCATGTTCAAGTGGGATTTATCCCAGGGATGCAAGGATTCTTCAATATATGCAAATCAATCAATGTGATATACCATATTAACAAACTGAAGAAGAAAAACCATATGATCATCTCAATAGATGCAGAAAAAGCTTTTGACAAAATTCAACACCGTTTATGATAAAAACTCTCCAGAAAGTGGGTGTAGAGGGAACCTACCTCAACATAATAGAGGCCATATATGACAAACCCACAGCAAGCATCATTCTCAATGGTAAAAAAATGAAAGCCTTTCCTCTAAGATCAGGAACAAGACAAGGATGTCCACTCTCACCACTATTATTCAACATAATTTTGGAAGTCCTAGCCACAGCAATCAGAGAAGAAAAAGAAATAAAAGGAATACAAATTGTAAAAGAAGAAGTAAAACTGTCATTGTTTGCAGATGACGTGATACTATACATAGAGAATCCTAAAGATGCCACCAGAAAACTACTAGAGCTAATCAATGAATTTGGTAAAGTTGCAGGATATAAAATTAATGCACAGAAATCTCTTGCATTCCTATACACTAATGATGAAAATTTTGAAAGAGAAATTAAGGAAACACTCTCATTTACCATTGCAACAAAAAGAATAAAATACCTAGGAATACACCTACCTAAAGAGACAAAAGACTTGTATGCAGAAAATTAAAGACACTGATGAAAGAAATTAAAGATGATACCAACAGATGGAGAGATATACCATGTTCTAGGATTGGAAGAATCAAAATTGTGAAAATGACTATACTACCCAAAGCAATCTACAGATTCACTGCAATCCCTATTAAATTACCAATGGCATTTTTTACAGAACTAGAACAAAAAATCTTAAAATTTGTATGGAGACACAAAAGATCCTGAATAGCCAAAGCAGTCTTGAGGGGAAAAAGCAGAGCTGGCGGAATCAGACTCCCTGACTTCAGACTATACTACAAAGCTACAGTAATCAAGACAATATGGTACTAGCACAAAAACAGAAACACAGATCAATGGAACAAGATAGAAAGCCCAGAGATAAACCCACACACCTATGGTTAACTAGCCTATGACAAAGGAGGCAAGACTATACAGTGGAGAAAAGAGAGTCTCTTCAATTAGTGGTGTTGGGAAAACTGGACAGCTGCATGTAAAAGAATGAAATTAGAACACTCTCTAACACCGTACACAAAAATAAACTCAAAATGGATTAGAGACCTAAATGTAAGACTGGACACTATAAAACTCTTAGAGGAAAACATAGGAAGAACACTCTGACATACATCACAGCAAGATCTTTTTTGATCCACCTCCTAGAGTAATGGAAATAAAAACAAAAATAAACAAATGGGACCTAATGAAACTTAAAAGCTTTTGCACAGCAAAGGAAACCATAAACAAAATGAAAAGACAACCCTCAGAATGGGAGAAAACATTTGCAAATGAATCAACGGAGAAAGGATTGATCTCCAAAACATATAAACAGCTCATGCAGCTCAATATTAAAAAAACAAACCACCCGATCCATAAATGGGCAGAAAACCTAAATAGACATTTCTCCAAAGAAGACATACAGGTGGCCAAGAAGCACATGAAAAGCTGCTCAACATCACTAATTATTAGAGAAATGCAAATCAAAACTACAATGAGGTATCACCTCACACCAGTTAGAATGGGCTTCATCAAAAAATCTACAAACAGCAAATGCTGGAGAGGGTGTGGAGAAAAGGGAACCCTCTTGCACTGCTGGTGGGAATGTAAATTGATACAGCCACTATGGAGAACAGTATGGAGGTTCCTTAGAAAACTAAAAATAGAACTACCATACGACCTAGCAATCCCACTACTGGGCATATACCCAGAGAAAACCCTAATCCAAAAAGACACATGCACCCGAATGTTCATTGCAGCACTATTTACAATAGACAGGTCATAGAAGCAATGTAAATGTCCGTCGACAGACGACTGGATAAAGAAGAGGTGGTACAAATATACATGAAATATTACTCAGCCATAAAAAGGAAAGAAATTTGGACGTTTGTAGAGACGTGGATGAATCTAGAGACTGTCATACAGAGTGAAGTTAGTCAGAAAGACAAAAACAAATATCGTATATTAATGCATATATGTGGAACCTAGAATAATGGTACAGATGAACCGGTTTGCAGGGCAGAAATTGAGACAGAGATGTAGAGAACAAGTGTATGCACAGCAAGGCGAGAAAGCGGTGGGGGGGGGTGGGAGGGGAGTGTGATGAATGGAGATTGGGATTGACGCGTATACAGTGATGTGTATAAAATGGATGACTAACAAGAACCTGCTCTATAAAAAAAATAAATAGAATAAAATTTAAAAAAAACAACAAAAAAACTGAATTTCAGGTTAAAATTCTCAATATTGTATAGACCCTAGTTCTTCACTAATTGCTTTTCTTCTCTACAGCCCTTGTGTACTTTCTTTTTCCAGTTTGTAAAATCGTATGGACATGGCTTTACCATGCTCAAAAGATGCGTCTGCCCAGGAAAAGTCATATACATGAGGAAGAACACAGAACACACTAATGCATGATAAAAATGGGGCTTGCTATTCAGAAATCTCTCACGTGTTTTATAATCCCACTAATGAAATGAGACAGGTGTGGATGTTTGGTCACCAACTCCCCATACTTGCCAGATAGGGTAGAAAAGTCCTGGACAAAAAAGTTAATTCACGGAGCTCAGTGTGTGCACATAACTATTGCAATTTAAAAAAGAGCTTAATAAAAATCAAGCTAATATTTATAAAATGGAATAAACCACAGCACTGCAAAGATACAAAAGCCCTTAATAAATGGAAAAACCTTGGCAGACAATCTAAAATGCCTTCTGTAATGGATATATGTGTGATTCCCCACAATTCCTTAGGTACTTAAGTAAGTAATGAGTTTACATTATTTTGAAGAGGAGCAGTTTTCAAGGTCACTAACAGTATCTGCAAGGGCAGCCTTTATTTTGATACCAAATTTGAATGTGCAAAAAGAAGGTCTTGTGTGAGGCTGGTCCATTGCAGTATGTCCTGGAGGGGGAGTCAGCCTCCTTCTAAGCACAGCCCTTTGGAAACAGAAACCTGTTCCTTTAAAAACAGCCAAAACTCAAGGTAATCAATTCTCATAAAGTGCTGAAGAGGTGGGTCTGTCCAGGATGGCACCTGACATAATTCATCCTGCAGGAACCAGGGCTCGCATACCTGCCGTTGATTCCAGCAGAGAGTAGTAAAAAGCAACACCATCAGGGACATAGTTCCTCTCCCCAATCTTAGAAGGGATTCTGCTAGATTCCTGTGTGGTGTCTTGGTGCTGCAAAGCTGCTACAGCATATGCAGGGATTCATTTCACAGATAATCCCTGCTCCAAGTCAGGCTGGTTACCCAGGCAGCCAGTCTGGTTTGTTGCTTATGTTTTAAGGGGATTTTCAGTCTTGACAAATTAAAATATTATTAAATGCCAAAATAAATCTGAATGCTTAGAAACTTTCCTAAAAATATTTCTCTACTATAATAATTTTTAAAGTTTGTTGCTGCTGTTTTGTTCTTCTTTTCTTTATAATTAAACCCACGGGTTACTGGCTTAGGTTTCATTTCAGAATGAGGCCAAGGATTTGTCTTTTGTAGCATAACTAATGATTTTTTAATCTTAATTATTTTAAGTTTGTTGAAACCTCTCCCTTTATATAAAAATGTAAACACTTTCAATGTGCACATCTCAAATTTTTTAAATAAAATAATAATAAACTGATCTTTAACTCTACAGGAGTCTCTGTGCAATTATTTGAAATGATAATTCAAGGATGTTGGCACTGTGGAACTAATCCCTGGCCTGGAAGACGTCATTATTTACCAGCTGATTTAGAACAACCTGAAACTCACATACACAAGGCAGTGTGGGGTACAAGCATATAGTATTTGGAAATGCAGTTTGATGAAAATCAAACACAGAAGGAAAAGGCTGTTAATCGTTATGCTAAATAAAATCTAGATCCAGGCAATGGAATTCCAGCCTTAAGATCTTGATTAATCAAAAACTATGATTAAACAGTACATGGCAAAATATATTGTACACTACTTGCTGCCCAAATGCAGTAGACTCGCTCTGTGGGTTTCTGTTCATCCTGGCAAACCCAGCCCTCAATTTATGTGGGAGTGATTCATAAAAGAAAGGTGTTCTTTTTACATTATCCCTAGCAGCCTTCTGCTGCAATATATATTACACTCTTTCTATATTAGAAGTGCTTTTAAAATTAAGAGCCCTTTTTTTTTTTCTAATTTACTGCCCATATCTGATTTTCTAGAAGTCTGAGGGTTTTGAAGATTGGACACTGCAATGCAGAGGGCTGCCCACTACTCCTCCCAGCCCTGCAACTGCCCAAGCACAGTTTCTCACCCTTGGCACTATTGCTATTTCGGACTGAATAATTCTTTGCGTTGGGGGTTGTCCTGTGCAGTGTGGTGTTTAGCAGCATCCCTGGCCTTTATCCACTAGATACAGTAGCAGCAACCACTGAACCCACAATCACCCCCAATATGCCCCCAATACTCCCAACCCTCTAACACCCCCCAACATCCCCCCATCCCGCCTCCTCAGGTTGTGAGAACTGAAAATGTCTCCAAATTTTGTCAAATGTCCACCTCTACCGCCCTTAGTCTGAGGCTGAAGAGAACAGCCTTGCTCAAGGTCACATGCTCTGCCAGTTCAGGAAAACTCTGAGGGCTCGCTCCCAGCCTCCAGCCTCAGAGCTCCCTGGAGGACCAGTGGAGGCTTTGTCTGTGAATGCATAACCTTCTATGTCTCCCTCTTTCCCATCCTGCTTTCTTCACTCCTGACATTGATCCCATGAGCTCACACCGTTTAATAATCTCCATCTCAGGCAGGTTATGCTTCTCCCAGAACCAAATGGGTAACAAAGTATTTCATCAATTCACAGAAGCACATTTTTATCACATCTTATCATCAGTGAAATCAGCTTGTTCTTAAATCCGTGGCATGTTATACCTTAATTAGCAGCATGTTTTCTTTCTTATGGTAAATAAAATAACAGTCTAAAAAAGGAATTCCAACTCTCCTACACTGTTGGTGGGAATGTAAATTAGTATAAACACTATAGAAAACAGTTTGGAGCTTCCTCAAAAAACTAAAAATAGAGTAGCCATATGATCCAGCAATCCTACTTCCGTGCATATATCTGGACAAAACTATAATTCAGAAAGATATATGTTTATACAAGAAACATAGGGTACATGCACCCCTATGTTTATAGCAGCACTATTCACAATAGCCAAGACATGGAAGCAACCTAAATGTCCATTGACAGATGAATGAATAAAAAAGAAGTGGAAGAGTGAAATAATGCCGTTTGCAGCAACATGGATGGACCTAGAGATTATCACACTAAGTGAAGTACGTCAGAAAGAGAAAGACAAATAACGTATAATATCACTTATATGTAGAATCTAAAATATGACACAAATGAACTTATCTATGAAACAGAAACAGACTCACAGACGTAGAGAACAGACTTGTGGTTGCCAAGGGAAAGGTGGGGGAGGAGTGGAGTGGGAGTTTGGGATTAGCAGATGAAAACTAGTATATATAGAATGGATAAACAACAAGTTCCTATTGTATAGCATGGGAAACTATATCCAATGTCCTGTAATAAACCATGATGGAAGAGAATATGAAAAGGAATATATATATATATATGAATCAGTTTGCTGTACACCAGAAACTAACACAACATTGTAAATCAACTACACTTCAATTAAAAAAATAAAAATTAAATTAAAAAGGAATCTCATTTTAGTTGGTTAAATATAATAGATGAAATAAAATTAAAGTTAAAATTTTGGTATGAGAAAACAATACATTAGCCTCAGGTTATTAAATTATTTAGTAAAAACATTGGCTTCCAAGTGGGAATTTAAATTTAATACCTGTGCTAGCTATTTTTCTTAGTTACTAATAATATTTTGGTGCAGTAATAATTTACTACTTTACATGTTAATTTAAATGTATTAATCTTGAGATATATGCATATATATATGTCTATTGTATATATCTATGTGTAGCTATATTGTAAAGTGATAGATAAAAACAAAGCTGCATTATTTTTCTGAGGTATCTACTTTCTCATTAAGTTACCTTCTTGAAAATATGTATAAAAGACCCAATGTCCTCTGTTTCGTGTTACATTTATATCCTCTAGGTCATCTAGGTAATGACTTTTCTTCAACACAAGGTATCTAAACCTATGACTAACCTATATCATGATTTATATTGTCATTAAGTGAACCATGTAGAACTACATTCTGAAGGACATGTTGTGAATACTGCTTCTGTTCACCTTTAGCAATCCAAACTGCATTGGAAGCAGTCCAATTTAATTGCCGTTTATTGGTATGTAATTGCCTATGATTTGACATTGAGCATGATATTTTTTTTTCCTTTCCCAGATCAGTAAAGTACTAATATAATGTGCTTCTTTTTTTTCAAATTTTACAATGATCTCTAATTAAAATAGATTTTGAATTACTTATGTATTAATGCTTCATTTACTTTTTTCAAGATATTTAAAACATTTTTGAGCTACAATAGAACTTTATTTTCTTTAATAAATTTATTTATTTTATTTTTGGCTGCATTGGGTCTTTGTTGCTGCACGCAGGCTTTCTCTAGTTGCGGGGAGCAGGGGCTACTCTTCCTTGCTGTACGTGGGCTTCTCATTATGGTGGCTTCTCTTGTTGCAGAGCACGGGCTCTAGGCACACAAGCTTCAGTAGCTGTGCCTCACAGGCTCTAGAGCATAGGCTCAGTAGTTGTGGCCCATGGGCTTAGTGGGCTCCATGTCATGTGGGTTCTTCCCGGACCAGGGCTTGAACCCGTGTCCCCTGCATTGACAGGAGGATTCTTAACCACTGTGCCACCAGGGAAGTCCCTACAATAGAACTTTAAATGTTAAACTTGTTAAAGGTCTTCAAAAGAGCCACTTGTATACATTTTAAAAATGTAGTGATTATTTTCAGAAAAGGCAAAAATTTTTAAATATATTATGCAAAATGTGGGCTATTTGATAAAGCATTTATATTAAGTGGTCATGGAAATATATTTCCAAAATGAGGCAAATACTACAGTTGATCTAGAACAAACTGTAAAGTCAAAAACTAAAAGTTAAAAATATAATTTCATGGGCTTCCCTGGTGGCGCAGTGGTTGAGAGTCCGCCTGCCGATGCAGGGGACGCGGGTTCGTGCCCCGGTCCGGGGGGATCCCACATGCCGTGGAGCGGCTGCGCGCGTCTGGAGCCTGTGCTCCGCAACGGGGGAGGCCACAACAGTGAGAGGCCCGCGTACAGCAAAAAAAAAAAAATATATATATATATATATATATATATATATATATATATATATATATAATTTCATCAGTGTATCTTGATAATCATGTTGTTGCCTAAACATTCCCTTGTGTATAAAATTACTTAGGATCAACTGTTTTACAATTTCGTTGGTGGCTTAAATTAGACGTTACACAAGGTAATGTGTATTTTTAAATATTCAGGGAGCCCAGGTCTATCTAGGTAGGTGTGAAACTTCATCTTCCAAAACGAATGACACATATAGACCTGAGATTTAGGAAATTTTTATTCACAAGGTAAATGGTGGACTCTGAATCCAGCATCTCAATCCAGCATCTCATAGCTCAAACAATGACCCAATCAAATGCAATTTAATTATCTTTAGGTCATAATCAATCCATGCACATTACATGATCTTATCAGTTGATTATAAAAAATTCCACAAAACAGAGTGCTTCATCATCTTTTTTTCAGTCTGCAATTACGACACAATAAGTTTTGCTACTAATCATATTGATGGGGGCTGTAATGCTTAACTAACCTTCATAAAATACTATCGACATCTGCTCTCAGGTCACATCACACTTTCAGTAACAGCAACACCAGCTATACCAGCTACTTTTAAAACTCTTTTTATTGATGTTGCAGGTGGCCCTTGTTAGCTCTGTGATAATACTGATTTAATTGAACTATAGAATGGAATTAACCAAAGCTCTGAAATGTTTTCCCAAATATATATTGACAAAGGGAAATACAAAATAGATAAGAAAATGACATTTAAAGAGCAAGTAGACTTTCCTAAAATAAAATATTTGGCTTTGTTTGATGAGACCATCCTGAAAAACTGAATAAAAGAGTCTTGGCATACTACATTTTCAGTGTATAACTATTTCATGTAAAAAGCAGAAACAAAAACTTATCAGTATGCTTTTTAAAAAACTGCAAGTTTTGTGTCTTCACTGGTTCTACTTACTTTACAAATGAAAAAAAAAAAGATTTTTCCTAATACTTAAAAATTAAACAAGTGTGTTCATCTTTTTCTTTCTTTTTACCTGAACAACAAAGGGCATTAGAAATATATCTTGCAGTGAAATCCATCACTGAACGATTTCTATTACAAAATGTAAATCCAGTAGCTGACAAAAAAACCCCAATATTTATTGATGTAGCAAATATAGAATATATTTATATTACAGGTTATAGATAAAATATATGATATTTGTCAGTTTATCTGTTTTGCTTGTGGAGCTGTTCTTAACTAGATTCTACAATAAGTGGTTTAAAAGAGCTGTAACTGGCATACAATGTAACAATTTAAAAAACTACACTGTGAATGAATTTCAATAAACCACTGTGACAAGACTCTATAGGTGTAAACTAAAAATAATAAGTGTGTGCAGAATCAAGTAGACTGATAAAAAAATGTATTATCATATTGGTCTTGGCATTTTTTCCCTTTACTTTCCCAATTGATGTTTTTATCTTTCTCATACAATGAAAATATATGTAATTAGAAATTATATCAGAAATTATTATAGGGGTTATTTCTGTGAATAATTAATAAACACATTTAGATCATGACTCATGAGCTTTATCAGAAATACAATCTCAAATTTCAAGTATTTTCTGTGGCACTTTGCTTAATGCAAATTGGCTCAAGCTTTTGAAGTGTTAAGGGGATTCTCAATTCAAATCAACTTGGATTTTGATTGTAAAATAAAAGAATATTTTGGAAGACTTAAGGATGATGAGACTTTTGTTTTGTAATTCTATAGAAGCAGAAAAAAACATGACAGCATTTTTTTTTTTTGATGAGAGTAAAAGAAAAGATTGATCATCCCAAGCAACACACTACAGAAAGGTTTTCTAGAGAAGGAAGGAATGGCTGGTCAAGCCACTTGTTAGTTTGGAATAGTACAAGGTCATAACCACTATGTATTTTCAACTGCAAATACAGGAAGACTGAAGACTCACTGGAATCCAGGGGCCAGGCTCTCCCTCCACTGGCCCTACTCCTGGGGTGAGCTGTCTTGCAATGCCCACAGCTGACCCAGAGTAGGTGCTCCCACTCAGTGGAAAGTAGTGGCAGCTGCCAGCCATGAAAGCAGGATTAGAGAGGGTGGTGCTCTGTCTTTCTCTTGACCAATGCTTTTTTTGTGGTTGTTGAGGTTATATCTGCAATAAGCTTTGACATGGAATGACTTCATATATTTGAAAGTAAATCAAGCCAATAAAGTATAAGAAATTCAAATTCCCAAAAGATAGTCTCTTTAGTAAATGGTGTTGACCTAGAGGGGTGGGATAGGGAGGGTGGGAGGGAGGGAGACGCAAGAGGGAAGAGATATGGGAACATATGTATATGTACAACTGATTCACTTTGTTATAAAGCAGAAACTAACACACCATTGTAAAGCAATTATACTCCAATAAAGATGTAAAAAAGAAATAAATTTAAAAATAAATAAATAAATAAATGGTGTTGGGTAAACTGGATATCCACATGCAAAAGAATGAGACTTAACTGCTATTTTATACCACTCACAAAAAATGAACTTAAAATTGATTAAAGACTTGAACTTAAGAACTAAAACTACAAAACTCCTAGAAGAAAACATAGGGGCTAAGCTTTTTGGTCTTGGCAATGATTTTTTTGGATTTAACACCAAGAGGAAAGGCAACAAAAGCAAAAATAAGTGAGATGCCACCAAACTAAAAAGCTTCTCCGCAGTAAAGGAAACCATCAACAAAATAAAAAGGCCCAGGAATTTGAAAATGTTACAAATATTCCCAATAAATTTAGTAAAGGTAGCTGAGAAACACATTGAAAATCTCAGTTCTGTACCCATGCTATTTTGTTTTACCTCATTCAGATATTACACCAAGGTTAAGCTAGTAGAATAAATGATTGCATGCTATGATTTTCTATTTCTGAAAGAAATGTATGATCCATGATTTGTATGATTTTCTATATAAAATCAGAATTATCGATGTCTTGACAATTTTAAAAAATTTACCAATAAAGCAAGAGTCTTTGTGGAAAAAAAAAAATAAAAAAAATAATAAATAAATAAATAAATAAAAAGGCAACATATGGAATGAAGGAGAATATTTGCAAACCACATATCCAATAAGGCGTTAGTATTCAAAATGTACAAGGAATTTATACAACTCAATAGCAAAAAACAAACAATTCAATTAAAAAATGGGCCAAAGACTTACGTAGATACTTTTCCAAAGAAGACATACAAATGGCCAACAGGCACATGAAAAGAAGCTCAACATCACTAATTATCAGGCAAGTCAAAATCAAAACCACAATGAGATATCACCTCACCCCTATCAGAATGGTTATTATCAAGAACACAAGAGATATCAAGTGTTAGCAAGGATGTGGAGAAATGGAAACCCTTGGCATTGTTGGTGGCAATGTAAATTGGTACAGTCACTTTGCAAAACAGGATGGAATTTCCTCAAGAAAATAAAAACAGAACTGCCATATGATCCAGTAATCCCACTCTGGACATATATTCAAAGGAAATGAATTTAATATCTCGAAGAGATATCTGTATGCCCATGTTCATTGCATACACAACAGCCAAGACATGGAAACAACCTAAGTGCCCACTGTTGATGAAAAGATAAAGAAAATGTGCTTTATATATATATACACACAAAACAGACTATATTCAACCTTTAAAAAGAAGGAAATCTGCCATTTGCACAAACATGAATGAAATTGGAAGATATTATGCTAAGTGAAATAAGTCAAACAGAGAAAGACAAATACTTCACGTTTATGTGGAATTTTTTTTAAAAAGGCAAACTCATAGAAGCAGAAAATAGAATAGTGGTTTCCTGGAGCTGGAGGGTGGAGGAAATAGGAAGAGACTGGTCAAAGTGTACAAACTTTCAGTTATAAGATGAATAAAGTCTGCAGATCTAATTATATCATAGTAACTATAGTTGATAATACTTTATTATATAATTGAAATTTGCTAAGGGAATAGAACTTAAGTGTTCTGACAAAAAAAAAAAGGTAAATGTGTGAGGTGATGGATGTGTTAATTAATTTTATGGTAGGAATCCTTTCACAATGTATGTGTGTATCAAATCATCATGGTGTATGTGTTAAATATATTACAATTTTGTTTGTCAATTATACCTCAATAAAGCTGAAATAAAAAGAAATCAAAACTGCAGAAATGCCAAATGCATATATGTTGATAAAAATTAAGTAAAATTTTTTAATACTTGGAGGGTATAAAATAGATAGAAAAATGACAAATATTTTGGTAACACTTTTTGCTCCCTATTAAAGGGGAAGATATTTAATTCCAGTGTTTTAAGTATATTTAACATTTTATGAAAAAGAATGATTTTAAAATATCAGTTAAAATATAGGATTGTTTTGTGCTAAAAATATGACCAAATGCTATATCATTTAAAATAACATTAAAAAGGTAAATTTAAGAATGGTTGATAGGAAAAATGATATCTAAGAGATTTCAGTTCTGAAGATTTACTAGCTAAGGATCACAATGAATGTGAAATGTATCTGTCATTTATTGAATTCACTCTATGTGTTATATGCTTTACCTTCTTTTATCTCCAAATTCTCCAATTCTTATCTCTGTTTTGTAAATTAGATTGAGAGAGCCTGTTCTCAAGGTCACAGTTAACTTTCCTCTTCCTTGGCAGAAAAATATATATCTAGTAACCTAAATTATGAAGAGTAGCACAAGAATTGTGTCCTACATGACCTTTAACTAGATGGATAGATGTGCCAAGGTAAATGGAAAAATCCATCTCCAAATTTATATTTAATCAGAAAGGATTACTGAAACCAGCACTGCTGATAAAGTATAGGGAAAATTTTACTCACATCTTCACCCAATATTTCAGATGATACAGTTACTTAACAACATTCTAAGCTGTATAGAAAATCATCTTTACCAGGCTCTGGGATAATTTACCAGGATGCCCAGTTTATTCATGGTTTTCTGATGAGATTAGGAAACTGAGAAGGGTAATCTCAGTATGATCTGGAACTTGCCTCTCAGACAGCACTGGTGATTTTTTTGGATATTGAGTGTTCCCTAAAATTTTAGATCAGGAGCACAAAAAGAAACATCTTCTGTCTCATCTCATACAAACAGATTCTAAATACCTCTAATTCCTCCATTTGGTACTATTTCTGGGTTAATAACAATTATAAAGTGGAGAAAAGAAAAAGGCCAAACAACTGCTGGCCAGGCTAGTAAAGGAAGATCAAATTTAGGAGGGGTCATGCCAAGAATCTGGCAAAGTTGGATACAATTGTGAACGTCTGGTCTGCTGAACCCCATTAGCCATTCTTACCCTTCTAAACTGAAAATTAAGCCTAGAAGATCTCTAATTATCTTTACAACATATTATAACATATTGACCTATTCAAATTTCCTCCTCTGGGTAATGTTTATTACATATCTTCATATATTACCAGGGCATTATATTTCTCAAAAAATTCTATTTTATTACCACAAAATATCTTTAACTCTTTCACTTCAATCTCATTCTTATTCTTAATTACTTAAAAAATCTTTTTTATCATTTTTTTTTCACTAACCAAATCAGAATTTTATTGACTTCCAAGACATTTTCAGGAATCCAAATTTTGACTCTGATCATATATATTTTGTTCTATTTTCAGCTCTTATATTTTTTATATCTTACTCTTATTTTATTCCAATTTATTTTATTTTGCAATTTCTTAATTTGAATTTTGGCTTTGGTGTTTAATAAGAATTTTCTTTGTATCAAGAAGAATGATGGATTTTTATAAATCCTCTATGGACATAAAGAATGTGTATTATTTGTAAGAGGGTATTACATACTATATCTTTATTAAATATGACTTGATTAAATGATTTGAATCTTCAACATGCATGCTTATTTTTCCTTATTTTTCTTTTTAAGTTCAGTGGTTTCCAGAACTTTTTAATATTTTTAATTTTAATTTGTTTTCTATTCAGGTAACTGCTTTGTAACATTATATAAATTTCATATGTACGGCATTATATTTCTATTTCTGTATACACTATAGCATGTTCATGACCAAAACTTTAGTTTCCTTCCATCACCATACAGTTGGTTCCCTGTATCCATTTCACCCTTCCCTCCATCCCTTCCCTTCTAGTAACCACTACTTTGTTCTCTGTATCTACATATGTGTTTGTTTGGTTTGGTTTGTTCATTTCTTTTTTTGTTTGTTGCTTTTTATATCCCACATATGAATGAAATCATATGATATTTGTCTTTCTCTTATTTCACAAGGGCCATTCACACAGTCACAACTGGCAAGACTTCATCTTCTTTTAGTGGTGGGTAGTATTCCATTGTATATATATATCACATTTTCTTTATCCATTCATCTGTTTATGGGCACTTAGGTTGTTTCCATATTTGGCTATTATAAATAATGCTGCAATGAACATAGTAGTGCATATATCTTTTTAAATTAGTGTTTTTATATTCTTTGGATGAATACCCAGAAATGGGAGAGCTGGATCATATGGTAATTCTATTCTTAATTTTTTGAGGAATCTACACACTGTTTCCCATAGACCAACTTACATTCCCACCAACAGAGTATGAGGGTTTCCTTTTCTCCATATCCTTGCCCACACTTGTCATTTTTTGACTTTTTGATAATAGCCATCTGACAGGTGTGAGGTGATATTTCATTGTGGA
This sequence comes from Aethalodelphis obliquidens, assembly GCF_003676395.1. Lineage (NCBI taxonomy): Eukaryota > Metazoa > Chordata > Mammalia > Artiodactyla > Delphinidae > Aethalodelphis > Aethalodelphis obliquidens. The sequence continues at coordinate 5,172,112 of NW_020838018.1, forward strand.
TTTGACTTGCTTTTCCCTAATGATTTGTGACATTGAACATCTTTTCATGTGCCTGCTGGCCATCTGTATGTACTCTTTGGAAATATGTCTATTTAGATCCTCTGCCCATTTTTTAATCAGGTTGTTTGTTTTAATTTGATATTGTTCATATAAGTTCTTTATATATTTGGATATTAACCCCTTGTGATTTACAAATATCTTCTCCCATTCGGTAGGTTGTTTTTTCATTTTGTTGATGGTTTCCTTTGCTGTACAGAGCCTTTTAGTTTGATGTAGTCCAATTTGTTTATTTTTGCTTTTGTTTCCCTTGCCTCAGGAGTTATAGCCAGAAAAATATTGCTAAGACCAATGTCAAAGTACATACTTCCTACATTTTCCTTTAGAAGTTTTATGGTTTCAGGCCTCACAATCAAGTCTTTAATCCATTTTGAGTTGCTTTTTATGTATGGTGTGAGATAGGGGCCTAGTTTCTTTTTCCTTTTTTCCTTTTTGCATGTGACTATCCAGTTTTCCCAACATCATTTATTGAAAAGACTATCCTTTCTCCATTATATGTTCTTTCCTTCTTTGTCAGAAATTAATTGTCTATATATGTGTGGATTTATTTCTAGGCTCTCAATTCTGTTCCTTTTAGCTATGTATTTGGTGGGGTGTTCTTTTTGTTTTTGTTTGTTTGTTTTGTTTCGTTGTTTGCTTGTTTTTTGCTAATACCATGCTCTTTTGATTACTATAGCTATTTAATAGTTTGAAATCAAGGAATATGATACCTCCAGCTTTGTTCTTTTTTATTAAGATTGCCTTGGCTACTCATGATCTTTTGTGGATCCATGTAGATTTTAGAATTTTTGGTTTTATTTCTGTGAAAAAGGTCCTTGGGATTTTGATAGGGATTACATTGAATCTGTAGATTGCTTTAGATAATATGGACATTTTAATAATGTTAATTCTTCCAATCCAACATCACAGAATCTCTCTCCATTCATTTGTGCTTAGTTCAATTTCTTTCAACAACATCTTATAGTTTTCAGTTGTTCACCTCCTTGGTTAAATTTATTCCTAGGTATTTTATTCTTTTTTTCTTTTTTATCTTTCATCTTTTTATTTTTTATTCTTTTTTTAACATCTTTATTGGAGTATAATTGCTTTACAATGGTGTGTTAGTTTCTGCTTTATAACAAAGTGAATCAGTTATACATATACATATGTTCCCATATCTCTTCCCTCTTGCATCTCCCTCCCTCCCACCCTCCCTATCCCACCCCTCTAGGTGGTCACAAACCACCTAGCTGATCTCCCTGTGCTATGTGGCTGCTTCCCACTAGCTACCTATTTTACGTTTGGTAGTGTATGTATGTCCATGCCACTCTCTCACTTTGTCACAGCTTACCCTTCCCCCTCCCCATATCCTCAAGTCCATGCTCTAGTAGGTCTGTGTCTTTATTCCCCTCTTACCCCTAGATATTTCATGAACTTTTTTTTTCTTAGATTCCATATATATGTGTTAGCATATGGATAAAGAAGATGTGGCACATATATACAATGGAATGTTACTCAGCCATAAAAAGAAACAAAATTGAGTTATTTGTAGTGAGGTGGATGGACCTAGAGTCTGTCATACAGAGTGAAGTAAGTCAGAAAGAGAAAAACAAATACCATATGCTAACCCATATATTTTATTCTTTTTGATTCAATTTTAAATGGGATTCTTTTCTTAATTTCTCTTTCTGCTAGCTCATTGCTGGCATATAGAAACACAACAGATTTTTGTATGATGATTTTGTACCCTGTGACTTAACTGTGTTTGTTTATTATTTCCAATAATTTTTGGTGGAGTTTTTAGGATTCTCTATGTATAAAATCATGTCGTCCACAAACAGTAAGCATTTTACTTCTTCATTTCTAGTTTGGATACCTTTTATTTCTTTTTCTTGACTAGTTGCTCTGCCTAGGACTTCCAATACTATGTTGAATAAGCCTGGCAAATGTTGGCATCCTTGTCTTGTTCTTGATTTTAGAGGGATAGCTTTCAAATTTTCACCATTATGTGTTATGTTAGCTGTGGATCTGTCTTATAGGTCCTTTATCATGTTGAAGTATAAGGGGGTGTTAAAATTCCCTACTATTATTGTGTTGCAATCAATTTCTCCCTTTAGGACTGTTAATAATTGCTTTATACATTTTGATGCTCCTATGTTAAATGCATCTATATTAATCATTGTTATATCTTCTTGATGAGTTGGCCCCTTTACTACTATATACTGTCCATTTTGTCTCTTGTTACATTTTTTTGGCTTGAAGTCTATTTTGTCTGATATGAATATGGCTACACCTACTTCCTTCTGGCTAATATTTGCTTGGAGTATCATCTTCCTTCCCTTTACTTTGAACCTGTTTGTCTATAGAGCTGAGGTGAGTGTCTAGGATGCAGCATATATAAGTTGGATATTGTTTTTTAATCCATCCAGGTACTCTGTGTCTTTTGATTGGTGAATTCAATCCATTTACAATTAGGGTGATTATTGATAGTTGAGGACTGACATTTTATCTTTTGTTTTCTGGTTGCTCTATATCTCCATTGTTTCCTTGTGTTTCTGTCTGCCATTTTGATTTGGTGGTTTTCTATGTTTTCTTCAGTTTCCTTTTTTTATGTTTCATGTCTCTGCTCTAGATTCACGTTTTGTGGTTACCATGAGTTTTTTATAAAATGTCTCATAGATAAAATAGTCCTTTGTGTGCTGAGAGCATCATATCTTCATTTACCAATGTGGGTTCTATCCTTTTCCTCTTCCCCTTTTGTGTTTTTGTTGTCTCAAATTATCCCTTTTTATGTTGTGAGTTTGTTACCAAATTGAAGTAGGAATAGGTTTTTTTTTCTGCTTTTTTCCCTCTCATCTTTGTGCTGTAATAAAGTGTTTAAAAACCTATTCTGATATAGAGTTGCAACTTTCTAATTCTGTCTATTTATCACCTCACTCAAAGTTTTGTGTACTTTTGCCTTTTTGTTTCTGAGAGAAGAGTTCCTTTCAACATTTCTTGTAAGGCAGGTCTAGCGTTGATGAACTCCCTCAGCTTTTGTTTGTCTGGGAAGATCTTTATTTATCCTTCATATCTGAATAATAACTTCGCAGGGTAGAGTATTCTTGTCTGACAGTTTTTATCTTTCAGTATTTTGAGAATGTAATTCTACTTCCCCCTGGCCTGTTTCTGCTGAGAGATCTGCTGATAGCCCAACAGGGCTTCCTTTGTAGGTTACCATCATTTTCCCCCTGGCTGCCTTTAAAATTCTTTCTTTGTCATTGATTTTGACAGCTTTAGTATAATATGTCTTGGAGAAGGACTTTTTGTGTTGAGATAATTAGGTGTTCTGTTAATTTCATGGATTTGTATATCCAATTCCTTCCCCATGTTTGGGAAGTTCTTAGCTATTATTTCTTTAAATAAACTCTCTGCTCTCTTATCCCTCTCTTCTGCTTCTGGGATGCCCATTACTCTAATGTTTCCCTTCCTAAAAGAGTCTGATGGCTCTCATAGAATTTACTTATTTTTTTTAATATCTTGATTCTCTCTCCTCTTCTACTTGTATCATTTCTTCAGACTTGCTAATTCTCTCTTCTGTATGGTCTGTTCTATTTCCAATGCTTTCCTATGTATTCTTCATCTTATTTATTGAGTTCTTCAGCTCCAGAATTTATGTTTGGTTCTTTTTTAGCATTTCAATCTCTTTGGTAACGTATTCCTTCTGTTCACTAATTTTATTACTGAATTCATGTCAAGTGCTTTTCTGAGTTTTCTTGTAGCTCACTGAGTTTCTTGGTGGCAGCTATTTTGAATTCTCTGTAAGTTAGATTGCAATATTCTGTGACTTCAATCTTCATTTCTGGAGAACTGTCATTTTCTTTTTGTGGTACATTGTCACTGTGTTTATTTATGGTGCTTGATGAGTTGTTCCTCTTCTGGCTCATTTGCAGTAGTGGACACCTTTCTACATGATTCTAATGATTCAATAGATTAGAAATTATAGGTCTTCTTTTGTCTTCCAATAGGGGCACTATAGGATATGTTTTTGTTTTATCTTACCTGAGCTGCCTCTGATTATATTTGGGAGGCACTTTCCATCCTCCACAACCTCTGTCAGAGGTATTGCCTCATGCGTTTCTTATCAGTGCTTGTGCCTCTGGGATTGTTCAAGCCTTGCTGCTGCCGGTTTTGCTGGTGTTGCCACCTGGGGTAAGGGGATGGAGGGCTCTTCTTCTATCTCCTGAGTTGCAGGACCCCTGCCACAGGGGAAGGGGATGGGGGGAGCCAGCATCTCATGGGTGCCTCTGCTGTGTCTGGAATTGTCAGTTCCTTGGAATCCGTGGCTGTGGGGCTTGGAGGGGAACAGGGGCCCAGAGTCTTGGACATCTCTGCAGCTGGAGGGAGGGAGTATCAGGCCCCATGGCTGTTGTTGCACAGATACTTGAGGCCATGAATGCAGCTGCAGCAGAGTGGCTGGAGTCATGTGCATCACCTACCCTGCTGCTACCAGATTCTCTGGGACTTCAGGCTCAGCTGCTGTGCCTAGAGGACCAGGATTGCAGGTACCACCTCTGCTGTTTCACCAGTTTTGTCTCCTCTATGTGTTTCAGTCTGCCCACCTTTAGATGTATAGATGTGTAGGATTCTCCAGCATCCTGGTGTGTTGGGTCCTTGTTGAGTTACTGAATATAGGTTGAAGGGAAAAGATAATGTGAGAGTCTCATTTTGACATGATGCTGACATCACTCTGTCTTCTTTTATTCGGTAAGTACATTTCCAAAAGAGTGTGTACTAACATTTCAGACTATAATTATTTTTATTTTTGTCAAGGCCTATTTGCAATCAGTATTTGGTCACCCCATTGTTTAATGCATGTTTTTTTTTGTTTGTTTTTAATGCATGTTTTGATATATCTTCTTGGTTGATTATGCATTTGTAATTATATGTTTCACTTAGTTCTTCAGGCAAATCTCTCATTATTAAATAGTAACATTGTACCCTCTATTTTCTTTTCTTTTAATTGGTATATCTTTATCTCTGTTTAACTTCAATATTACTTTCCATTTTATGTGTTATTCTAAAAAGGGCATCTTACTGCATTGTGCTTTTTCTTTCCAAACTTGATCAAACTGCTTCCCTTTCAACAAGGGAATTCAGGACCTGATGTTCCTCCCAGGCACCATGTGCAGCAAGAGAGAAGGGCTCCTTCTGTCTGATCCCCCTCCATGTGTTCAAAGTATCTGAGATTACCAGACACAAGGTTCCTACTTGGCTGCTGTGAGAGGTGGTGAGTGAGGCCACAACTGTCTGCCCTAGAGAGTTTTATGGACCTGACCAGCACATGGTCTGCAGGGCACTGTGACTCAGGAAGGAGTTCTAGTCTAAGGACAGACACATAGAAGACATCAGAGTATATATGATGATTAACGCCATGGAAAAAGAGATGACAACCTAGGTATACTATGAGGCATGTATAGGAAGAATTATTGGGCATCAACATTTAAGGGCAGCTCAAAAAGGTGAGCCTGAGAAAGCTGCCCAATGAGATGATCATAGAGGTCACAGTAACACCAATGCAATATGGAATCATGGAAGCTTCAAGGAAGAGAGGACTTCTAGAAGATAATGACCAATGCTATCAAATGCTTCCTGGAGGTCATAACACAACTTAAAATTATCTAATGGATTAAGCTTCAGGGAGGCCATTACTCATCTTTGTTAGAGTAATTTCTGTAAAAAAGGAAGAGAAAACAGATAGAAGACAAAAAAGGAAAAACAGATGGAAGTGACTCAGGGTGTAGATAGGAGTGAACGATTGCACCCGACTTGATTTGCTGTGGCATGAGTTTCCAGCTTCCCCACCACCACTACCACCACCATCACAAAAGCTGACACCAGTAGTCACTGTGAGGCTCTCTCTATTTACTTATCCTTCACACTTACATTTCCTCATTCTGACTCTGTGCTTGAAATAACCTTCACCTTATCTCTTCCATTTCAGGTCCCAGCACACTTGGAGAGGCAAACCCATTTCACACTGTTATTAGGATCACAGGAAATCAATCTGATTGTTAGTAAGATAAAAACGGGTTATTTTATTTTATGTTTTATGTTATACAATACTGCCCATGGGAGATAGGGGGAATGTGGTACTTAATGGAGAGATAGGGGAAATGTGGTACTTAATTCACAACATAAATCTTATAATTTACCATTTTAAAAAACCTAAAGTAACTTATTTTTGTTCTTTGCTAATACATATTTATTTAGTTTAGTTTATTTAGTTTTTTTTAATGTATCTTCTCATCAGAGGATGAGGTCTCTGACCTCCAAGGAATTTTCTTTCATTACTAGCAGTGGTTGCTTATGGATTGCTAAGGTCCTTAGAAACCTGTAGTGACAAGGGGTAAATGTGTTCATTAATCCCTGTCCCAGGGGTCCCTGTCCTGATGGGATCTGCTTTCTACCTCACTTTACTATAAAGCCTTAATTTTCATATGTCTCAAGATCAGAGCTCCGTGAGCTGGAGTTCCATGCTGAACACTCAAGAGACTCAAGTCTAATTACCTAAAAAAAAAAAAAAAATCACTTTAAGAAATGAAATGGGATTCTAAGAATTATTACATGAAAATTACTATTTGTAAAAGTGCAGAAATTAATATAATGTACTTTTATCCAGAAGGAAAAAAATTAAAAATTACTTTGCAATATTTGCTTCCACTTTTTAATTAAAGAAATAAAATATCACTAACAAAGTTAAAATCCTCTTTATATCCCTTCATTTTAGAGATGCAAATGTACATTTATATATTTCTATGTATACATATCCATCTATATTATTGGTTTGTAATTCAGTTTTAGGTTTAAAATAGAGTCATATTTGGAGAAATATTATGCAACATACTTTATTCCCCCCAATATTATCTTTTAAAGACCTGTTCATGCTGATGAATATAGATCTAGGATATGTTTGAAAATAGCATAACATTCCATCATATGAATGAACCAGATTCTAATTGTCCATTCCCTGTTTAAACTTGGAAGCCTTAGATGTTAATCCAGAAAGGCATGTTGTGGGACTTCCTTCACATCATAATAGTTAACTGGTCTGATACCATCTACCTAGCAGGCATTTCTCTTTCATGGCAAGAATTCTAACCACAAAACACACTTGTTTGGTTATGCATTTGTTCAAAATACAGGCTTTAGGTACGAGGTCTGCCTCAGTTGATCTCCACCTGTGGATTTCTTTGCATGCTTTCTCCTTAACATCAAACCATCAGTGTTCATGGCTTGGATGAAGTTCTTGCTGTTGGTCTTTATGGTGCTGCTTCCTTTTGACCACCATTTAAATCCTCTAAGCTCTGCAGAAGGAGGAATGATTTCTTTTATGCCTCTGTTTGTAGGAAGAGCTTATTATTGCTGAAATTGAAACTCCAATTCTACATATAACACATTATCAAGTATCTCCCCAGAAACAGTAATCCAGAGGTTTTACTAGTTAATCTTTCTTCCATTTACATTGTATGAGTTACAAATACAATAAACATTATAGAATACAGTATGATCAATGTTGCCAGTAACTATTAGCAAAAGGAATTTATTGAAGAAATAAGACTGGGCAGGTTTGAACAGGTGGAGAGGTGAAAGGCCTTGTTCTCAGAGGGAAACTCTGGGTGCAGTGCAAGGAGGAAGGTGTGTGGGTGGCAGAAGCAGAAATAAGGACCTTTTTGGGAGAGGAGTAAAGATAAGGAAGATAGAACCAAATATCGGACAACTATCTAATTGGATACATAGAACTCCCTACCAGGAGATGCTAGACCAAAACACTGGTGTCTTGATGAGAGCAAAAGGAATCCAACAACAACACAGAGAAAAGAACAAATTAGTAAGAAATCTGGCTATGGATTCCAAGTTCATTAACCTAACCACTTCCATGTAAACCTGCAGTCAGATCTTTAAGATAAAAATCTTAATAAATAATGGAGTAGAAAACAATTTTAAAGAATCGTTTTTGTCAAGGGTGATAGTTTTAAGAAACAGAGGTCACAAGGACCAGTCTCCAAAGCACTGGACAGAGGGGTCCAGTGTGGCACTGCAGCTCGCCCATTGCTACAGCACCATCATCCACCACTGCTGCTCAGAACCCTCCTGCTGCTGCCTAACATATATTTCTCTGCTGCTCCTGGTCACCTGCTCTGGGACTGACTGAACTCCAGCCCCTGGACAAGCGAGAAGGGGCTTTAGAAGGTGAGTCAGAGATTATGGGGTTGGAGCCAGAGGTTGGCTTGGCCTCCTACCAAAACTTACAAAGTGAGGGATTCTCAAAACCTGTTGCAAAGATTGGGCCACTAAAAAACTGACAGTAAGTTTTCTCACCTACAAATAAATTGGATATTTTCCTAACTTTCTGTGAACTCTACTGAACCCAGGACACTAGCTTTTTGTAAAACAGCATTTGCTAGCTGCAACCCTGTATCTCAAGGTTATTCCCCCTTGTAACTATGCAACTACTTTGGATTCCAATCAATTCTTGTTTAATGAGCACCCTTACTTCTTTCCAGCTCCGATTATAATTCTTGGCAAAAAATTCATGTAACTAATTGTGGCCTTGCAGTTTTTGCCTTCATAAGCCTCCCCCATTTTGTAATCAGTGGAACAACAATTTAAGTGTCTCTTGAATCTGTGCCTCCCAGACTGAAAAAACCCAAATAAACACTCTTTATTTCAATCAGATCTCTGTTACTAAAATTTTGGTTAACATACAAATGAATTATTCTGCCCATAAGTTACTTTCACAATAATTTCCCAATCTTCAAAGAATAAGTTATGTATATATATATTTCACCTACCAACAGGTCTTTCTATCCTGTATACCACTCACATACTTTCATATGTAGGCAGACCTTGAAGACATATTTTTCTTGAATAGGGGGAGCCCTCTAGTATATTTCAAACCTTCATTTTTCACAAAGGAATAATGGTGACATTGATAATAGAGGAAACACATCTAGCCAAAATCTAGTGTTATATGTGGAACATACAGAAAATATTTCAGCAGGCTTTTACAACTAAGGTAGAAATTGGTTCCTAAAATTCACATCTCAATCTTCTGTGAATCCTTAGGAGAATTTAGGTTGTCACACTGTTATTTTACATAGTTCCAAGAACATAAAGGGCAGGTCTGTTTCTGCAGAGTTTACATAGACATGTAGTTCAGACTAAAGAATGAAATGTGGCTGCTGGATAGGATATAATCAGAGAGAGAGAGGCGGAAGATGGAGAAGGAGCATGTCCAGGGCTTTCTCGACCACAAATCTCACCTCCACTCCAACTCTCTTTATACTTTTCTTGCAAAAATAATAATAGAAATAAGGAGTTGGTGGGATTGCCAAAAACAAAAATCGTAAACTTCAACCATCTGGGGAAGGCAAAAATCCCATCTACCGCAACTCTCAGTTCAAAAGTAAAGTTGTACCGCACAAAATCAGGATATTACTTAAGAGTGTTCTTAAAGAACACATGGAGTGTGGCTGACAGGGTCTTGGTGCTCAGGCTGGGTGTCAGGCCTGTGCCTCTGAGGAGGGAGAGCCGAGTTCAGGACAGAGGTCCACCAGAGACCTCCTGGCTCCACATAATATCAAATGGTGAAAGCTCTCCCAGAGATCTCCATCTCAATGCTAAGACCCAGCTCCACTCAACGACCAGCAAACTACAGTGCTGGACATCCTATGCCAAACAACTAGCAAGACAGGAACACAACCCCACCCATTAGCAGAGAGGCTGCCTAAAATCATAATAAGGTCACAGACACCACAAAACACACCACTGGACGTGGTCCTGCCCACCAGAAAGACAAGATCCAGCCTCACCCACCAGAACACAGGCATCAGGCCCCTCCACCAGGAAGCCTACACAACCACTGAACAAACCTTACCCACGTGGGACAGACACCAAAAACAATGAGAACCACAAACCTGCAGCCTGCGAAAAGGAGACGCCAAACACAGTAAGTTAAGCAAAATGAGAAGAGAGAGAAACACACAGCAGATGAAGGAGCAAGGTAAAAATGCACCAGAGAAAGCAAATGAAGAGGAAATAAGCAGTCTACCTGGAAAAGAATTCAGAGCAATGATAGTAAAGATGATCCAAAATCTTGGAAATAGAATGGAGAATATACAAGAAACGTTTAATAAGGAACTAGAAGAATTGAAGAGCAAACAATGATGAACAACATAATAAATGAAATTAAAAATTCTCTAGAAGGAAGCAATAACAGAGGCAGAAGAATGGATAAGTGACCTGGAAGATAAAATAGTGGAAATAAGTAGCACAGAGCTGAATAAAGAAGAAAGAATGAAAAGAATTGAAGATAGTCTCAGAGAATTCTGGGACAACATTAAATGCACCAACATTCGAATTATAGGGGTACCAGAAGAAGAAGAGAAAAAGAAAGGGACTGAGAAAATATTTGAAGATATTATACTTGAAAACTTCCCTAATATGGGAACAGAAATAGTCAAGTCCAGGAAGTGCAGAGAGTCCCATATAGGATAAATCTAAGGAGAAACACACCAAGGCACATATTAATCAGGCTATCAAAAATTAAATACAAAGAAAAAATATTAAAAGCAGCAAAGGAAAAACAACAAAGAACATACAAGGGGATCCCCATAAGGTTAATGGCTGATCTTTCAGCAGAAACTCTACAAGCCAGAAGGGAGTGGCAGGACATAGTTAAAGTGATGAAAGGAAAAACCTAAAACCAAGATTACTCTACCTAGCAGGATCTCATTCAGATTCAACAGAGAAATTAAAATCTTCACAGACAAGCAAAAGCTAAGAGAATTCAGCACCTCTAAACCAGCTTTACAACAACTGCTAAAGGAACTTCTCTAGGCAAGAAACACAAAAGAAGGAAAAGACCTACAATAACGAACCCAAAACAATTAAGAAAAATGTAATAGGAACATACATATTGATAATTACCTTAAATGTAAATGGATTAAATGTTCCAACCAAAAGACACAGGCTGCTTGAATGGATACAAAAACAAGAGCCGTATATACACTGTCTACAAGAAACCCACTTTAGACTTAGGGACACATACAGACTGAAAGTGAGGAGATGGAAAAATATATTCTATGTAAAAGGAAATCAAAAGAAAGCTGGAGTAGCAATTCTCATGTCAGACAAAATAGACTTTAAAATAAAGAGTATTACAGGAGACAAAGCAGGACACTACATAATGATCAAGGGATAGATCCAAGAAGAAGATATAACAGTTGTAAATATTTATGCACCCAGCATAGGAGCACCTCAATACACAAGGCAAATGCTAACAGCCATAAAAGGGGAAATTGACAGTAACACAATCACAGTAGAGGACTTTCACACCCCACATTCACCAATAGACAGATCGTCCAAAATGAAAATAAATAAGGAAACACAAGCTTTAAAGGATACATTAAACAAGATTGATTTAATTGATATTTATAGGACATTCCATCCAAAAACAACAGAATACACTTTCTTCTCAACTGCTCATGGAACATTCTCCAGGATACATCATATCTTGGGTCACAAATCAAGCCTTAGTAAATTTAAGAAAATTGAAATTATATCAAGTGTCTTTTCCAACCTCAATGCTGAGACTAGATATCAATTACAAGGAAAAATCTGTAAAAAATACAAACACATGGAGGCTAAACAATACACTACTAAATAACCAAGAGATAACTGAAGAAATCAAAGAAGAAATCAAAAAAATACCTAGAAACAAATGACAATGAATACATGACGACCCAAAACCCATGGGATGCAGCAAAAGCAGTTCTAAGAGGGAAGTATATAGCAGTACAATCCTACCTCAAGAAACAGGAAACATCTCAAATAAACAACCTAGTCTTACACCTGAAGCAATTAGAGAAGAAGAATTAAAAAATCCCAAAGATAGCAGAAGGAAAGAAATCATAAAGATAAGATCAGAAATAAATGGGGAAAAAAAGAAAGAAACAATAGCAAAGATGAGTAAAACTAAAAGCTGGTTCTTTGAGAAGATAAACAAAATTGACAAACAATTAGCCAGACTCATCAAAAAAAAAAAGGGAGAAGACTAAAATCAACAGGATTAGCAATGAAAAAGAAGAAGTAACAACTTACACTGCAGAAATACAAAGGATAGTGAGAGATTACTCCAAGCAACTATATGCCAATAAAATGGACACCCTGGAAGAAATGGACAAATTCTTAGAAAAGCACAATCTTCAAAGACTGAACCAGGAAGAAATAGAAAATATATATAGACCAATCACAAGCACTGAAGTTGAGACAGTGTTTTAATATCTTCCAACAAACAAAAGCACAGAAGCAGATTGCTTCACAGGTGAATTCTATCAAACATTTAGAGACGAGATAACACCTACCCTTCTCAAACTCTTCCAAAATATAGCAGAGGGAGGAACACTCCCAAACTCTTTCTATGAGGCCACCATCACCCCGATACCAAAACCAGACAAAGATGTCACAAAGAAAAAAAACTACATACAACCTGATCAAGTGGGGTTTATCCCAGGAATGCAAGGATTCTTCACTATACACAAATCAATCAATGTGATACACCATATTAACAAACTGAAGGAGAAAAACCATCTGATCATCTCAGTAGATGCAGAAAAAGATTGTGAAAATATTCAACACCTATGTATGATAAAAACCATCCAGAAAGTAGCCATAGTGGGAACTTATCTCAACATAATAAAGACCGCATATGACAGACACACAGCCAACATCATTCTCAATGGTGAAAAACTGAAACCATTTCCTCTAAGATCAGGAGCAGGACAAGGTTTTCCACTTTCACCACTTTTATTCAACACAATTTTGGAAGTTTCAGCCGCAGCAATCATAGAAGAAAAAGAAATAAAAGGAATCCAAATTGGAAAAGAAGAAGTAAAGCTGTCACTCTTTGCAGATGACATGATACTATACATAGAGAATCCTAAAGATGCTACTAGAAAACTACTAGAGTTAATCAACGAATTTGGTAAAGTAGCAGGATACAAAATTAATGCAAAGAAATGTCTTGCATTCGTATACACTAATGATGAAAAATCTGAAAGAGAAATTAAGGAAACAATCCCATTTACCATTGCAACAAAAAGAATAAAATACCTAGGAATAAACCTACCTAAGGAGACAAAAGACCTGTATGAAGAAAACTATGAGACACTGATGAAGGGAATTAAAGAAGATACAAACAGATAGAAAGCTATATCACGCTCTTGGATTGCAACAGTAAACAATGTGAAAAGGACTATACTACCCAAAGCAATCTACAGATTCAATGCAATCCCTATCAATCGACCAATGGCATTTTTCACAGAACTAGAACAAATACTTTCACAATTTGTATGGAAACAGAAAAGACCCTGAATAGCCTAAGCAATCTTGAGAAAGAAAAACAGAGCTGGAGGAATCAGGCTCCCAGATTTCAGACTATACTACAAAGCTACAGTAATCAAGACAGTATGGTACTGACACAAAAGCAGAAATATAGATCAATGGAACAGGATAGAAAGCCCTGACATAAACCCAAGTGTGCTTGGTTTTTTGTTTGTTTGTTTTTTTTTTTGATAAAGGAGGCAAGAATATACAATGGAGAAAGACAGCCTCCTCAATAAGTGGTGTTGGGAAAACTGGACAGCTACATGGAAAAGAATGAAATTAGAAAACTCCCTAACACCATACACAAAAATAAACTCAAGATGGATTAAAGACCTAAATGTAAGGCCAGACACTATAAAGCTCTTAAGGAAAAACATAGGCAGAACACTATATGAAATAAATCACAGCAAGATCTTTTTTGACCCACCTCCTAGAGGAATGGAAATAAAAACAAAAAAACAAATGGGACCTAATGAAACTTAAAAGCTTTTGCACAGCAAAGGAAACCATAAACAAGATGAAAAGACAACACTTAGAATGGGGGGAAATATTTGCAAGTGAAGCAACTGACAAAGGATTAATCCCCCAAATTTACAAGCAGCTCATGCAGCTCAATATCAAAAAAAGCAAACAACCCAATCCAAAAATGGGCAGAAGACCTAAACAGACATTCTCCAAAGATATACAGATTGCCAACAAACACATGAAAGGATGCTCAACATCACTAATCATTAGAGAAATGTAAATCAAAACTACAATGTGATATCATCTCACACCAGTCAGAATGGCCATCATCACAAAATCTACAAACAGTAAATGCTGGACAGGGTGTGGAGAAAAGGGAACCCTCTTGTACTTTTCGTGGGAATGTAAATTGATACAGCCACTATGGAGAACAGTATGGAGGTTCCTTAAAAACCTGAAAATGGAGCTACCATACGACCCAGCAATCCCACTACTGTGCATATACCCTGAGAAAACCATAATTCAAAAAGAGTCATGTACCACAATGTTCATCGCAGTTTTATTTACAATAGCAAGTACATGGAATCAACCTAAGTGTCCATCGATAGATGAATGGAAAAAGAAGATGTGTAAAGCAATTATACTCCAATAAAGTTGCTAAGAAAAAATGAAATGCAGTTGAGGAATAGATTTAAAAATTTTTAAATCAATTGTTTAAATATTAGCTATGGCTTATTGTCCCCTGGTAATATTTTTTCGTTTCCTAAGAGATGATGAGAGATGATGATCAGCCACACTGTTTGGCTTCACCCTGAAGGGGATGGATTATTTATGCTCATCTGACATATGAGAGAGAAAAAGAGATACCTTTCTCTTACTTGTTAATTTTCTCTGCACTCTACACATAAGCAACATGTCTTCCTGTCTGGTTCCCAGAGGGTCTTTCTCCAAACATAATAGTGTTTAGGTGTCTTTTCTTTCTTTTTTTTTTTTTAATATTGTGACTGAAACTCACAATTTAAGCAATGTAAATTATTAAATATATATATGTAAATCTTTCAGATCAATAAGTCTTCAGATAACGAGAATTTAAAAGGTCTTATAATTATTTCAATAACAAAACTATTTACTTTTTCTTTTATAGGTGGCAGTGGTTCTTTCAAGAGTATTTTCTTATCTTGCCATGTTTCATTACTTTTTCCCTTATTTTAAAAAGGTATTTTTCTCTCTATTTAGAGATTGCAATGCCCAGGAGATCCTCACATTTGCCTCCCCAGTCTATGAGCCCTATTTGGAACGTCCTCTAGAAAATATTTATGTAGCGTCTTTCACAAAGAGCAACAGGATCGATTAAAAAAGCCGTGTCTCTTCAGTGGAGTTTTGAAATCAAGTATATAGACAAATCTATATCACATTCCATCCCCAGTTCTTATTCTGATTTAATCACATTTACTGGAACAACAATATTGATTTCTATGGGCAGCTTGTAATAACTTCAGGTACACAACATCGCAAGGAATTGCAAGTCTAAGCAACATTGTGTAACTAATGAATGCACAACCATAAAACACTGTATGGATAGGTTTAGAGTTATGACAAAATTCTAAAAAGATTAAATTGCTTAGAACTACACATCAAATACTCACAGACCTAGTGCAAAGACACACATTGGTTCTAAAAATATATAAACAATGCTTTCTCTAAAGCACAGCAATAAAATTGAATATTTTGGAAACCTATCAAGGACATTACAAAAATTAATCAAAGGAGGCATATTTTTAAAAGCTCTTTATCAACTATACCCCAGTAAAGAAATAAATTAAATTAAAAAGCAAAAAAAATCTTTAAAAATCATTTACAAGATCTATTTGTTAATTCTGAATGTAGATACCTTTATTTTTAATCCACTGGATTATAGAATCTTTGATTGATTGATTAATTTTTCTGAGCAGTATCTGCATACTGCAAAGGATAGTTGAATTAGGGACAAATTACATACTTGAACAAGGCTACTGGGACAAAGTTTATATCAGTGACTACCAAACAGGAGTGATTCTGCCCCACAGGGAACATTTGGCAATGTATGGAAACATTTCTGGTTGCCACAATTGTGGGTCAGAAGCAGGAAGTTGTTACTGGAATCGAGCACATAGAGGCCAGGCATGCTGATAAACATCCTACAATGCACAGAACAGCCCTCACAACAAAGTATTATTTGACTAAAATGCCAATAGTGCTGAGGTTGAGAAACACTGATACAAGTATTCCATTCCTTGGTATGGCTGAACAGTATTCCATTGCATAGATGTAATATATTTTGTTGATCATTCCACTGTTCAAGGCCATCAGGTTGTTTTCAGTGTTTGGATATCATCAATAATGCTGCTATGAACATTTGTGTGTAAGTTTTTGCACGGATGTATGATTTCATTTATTTTTCACAAGTAGCTGCAAGTGGAATAGCTAGACAAACATCTGAATTTTTAAGAAAGTACCAAACATTTTTCCCTCCACACCCTTGTCAGTCATCCTCATTTTCCATTATAATAGGTGTGTAGTTACTGGGGTATAGCAATGTGGTTTTAATTTGTGTTAGAAACCTAATGTTGCTGTAGGCCCCCCAAAGATGTTCACATCCTAATCCTCAGAACCTGTGAATATGTTATCTTAATGGCACAAGGGAATTAAGATTACAGATTAGCTGACCTTAAAATAGGAACATTATCCTGGATTGTCTAGGTGGGGCCAATGTTATCAAAAGTATCCTTAAAGGTAGAAGAGGGAGGCAGAAGATTAGGTCAGAGTACAGCTGACACTTGAACAACTTGGGGCTTTGGGGCACTGACCCTCCATGCAATTGAAAATCCATGCATAATTTATAGTTGGCCCTCCAGATAGACAGTTAAGTTCCTCTGTACCTGTGGTTCCACATCCTAGGATTCAACCAACTCTGGATGATGTAGTATTGTAGTATTTACTATTGAAAAAAAATCCACATGTAAATGGACCCATGAACTTCAAAACTTCATTGTTCAAGGGTCAACTGTAATTTGATGTGAGAAGGGCTCATGGCGTTGCTGGCTTTGTCCACAGAAAGGACCAGAAATCAAGTTATGTGGATACACTGTAGAATGTAGAAAAGGCAAGAGAGAAGATTCTTCCCTCAAGCCACCAGAGAGAAATACAGCTCTGCTAACATCTTGATTTTAGCCCAATGAGGTCCATGAGAATGGACCTGAGAATCTATGGAACTATAATATAATATGTTTGTGTTGTTTCAGGCCACTAAATTTGTGGTAGTTTATGACACCAACCATACAAACTAATATAAGTGTTGTGCAACTTTCCATGATCTTATTTGCTATTTATATATGTTTATTGGCAAGTTGTCTGTTCAAATCTTTGGCCTGCTTTTTGTGTGTGTATTCATTCATATTTATTTAACAGTTTAATTGAGGTAGAATTTAAACCATTAAATTTACCTATTAAAACTGTACAATTTAATAATTATTTTGAAAGTTTATAGAATCACAACCCAATTTTAGAGCATTTTTATAGCACCTCCACCCCAAAACCTCATGCTTGTTTGAGTTAATCCCTGCTCCCACAACCAGATCTAGACAACCACTGATCTGTTTCTGTCCCTATAATTTAATGGAGATTTCATATAAGTGGAATCATACCACATTTAGCAATTTAGGTCAGGATTCTTCTACTAAGTGTAATATTTTCTGAGGTTCATTCATGTTGCACTTATCAGTTTTTTTTCTTTTTATTGTTAAATAGTGTCCCATTACATTTATATATGACAGTCTATTTATACATTCACCAGTTGATGGATAGTTGGATAACTTCCAGTTTAGAACTATTATCAATAATGTTGATATGAACGTTTGTTGCATCATATGGTATGTTTATATTTAAAATTTTAAGAGACAAACTGTCTTCCAAAATGAAAATATTTTGCATTCTCAAGATGAATAATAATGAAGATTCCAGTTTCTCTACATCAACAGCATTTGTTGTCTATCTTTTCTTACAACTATAGTGAGTGTGAAATGATATCTCACTGTGATTTCAATATGCATTTTCCTAATGACTAAGATATTGAGCATCATTTCGTGTGCTAATAAGCCATCTTCTTTCAAAAAATTTCTATTCAAGTCTTTTGTTCATATTTTAGTTGGGTTATTTAGTTTCATATTATTGAATTGTAAAAGTTTTCAATATATTCTGGATATAAATCCTTTATCAGACATATGATTTACAAATTCTTTCTCCCATTCTGTGGTTTGCCTAAATTTTCCTAATTGTGCCTTTTGAAACACAATTTTTTTAAAAATTTTATTCAAGTATAGTTGGTTTATGATGTGATAATTTCTGCTGTACAGCAAAGTGATTCAGTTATACATATATGTGCATTCTTTTTCATATTCTTTTCCATTATGGTTTATCACAGGATATTGAATATAGTTTCCTGTGCTATAGAGTAGGACCTTATTGTTTATCTAGATTATATATAATAGTTTGCATCTGCTAATCCCAAACTCCTAATCCATGCCTCCCCCACCCCCTCTCCCCCTTGGCAACCACAAGCCTCTTCTCATGTCTGTGAGTCTGTTTCTGTTTCATAGATAAGTTCATTTGTGTCATATTTTAGATTCCACACATATGTGTTATCACATGGTATTTGTCTTTCTCTTTCTGACTTACTTCACTTAGTATGATAATCTCTAGGGCCATCCATGTTGCTACAAATGGCATTATTTCACTCTTTTTTATGGCTAATATTCCATTGTGTATATATATATATAGATATATAGGTATATATATCTCACATCTTCTTTATCCATTCATCTGTCAATGGCCATTTAGGTTGTTTTCATGCCTTGGTTATTGTGAATAGTGCTAGGATGAACATAGGGGTGCATGTATCATTTTGAATTATAGTTTTCTCTGGATATATGACCAGCAGTGGGATTGCTGGATCATATGGAAACTCTACTTTTAGTGAAACACAAGCATTTTAAATTTGATGAATTCCTATTTGTCAATTTTTTCTTTTATGGATTATGCTTTTGCTTACATATCTCTTTGCTTCTTGCCCAACCCAAGGTCAAGATGGTTTTCTCCTAGGTTTTCTTACAGAACTTGTATAGCTTTAGTTCTTACATTTAGGTCTATTATCCATTTTGAGTTAATTTTTAAGTATGTTGTGTGGTAAGGGTCAAAGTTAATTTTTGCATGTTGATATACAATTTTCCCAGGATGACTTATTGAAAAAAAAAAACATGCCCTCCTCACTGAATTATATTGGCACCTCCTTCAAAAATCAACCATTTCTTTTTATAATAATTATCATCTTACATCTTTGTAACTACTTTTTAAATCCTATGCATGTGTTTTTATATTTTACCTCTCTTCAATTCTAAAACATAATAACATCCACCATTTAAAAATCATAGTATAGATTGGCTCTGAATAATCTACTAGGGTAAAAATTAAAAGCAGTATCAATTCTAATTCATAATATTGGGAATTGGAAAATATACTTGGAACTTGGGCTTTAGCTTTTTATTTAAAGTAAAATTATATTTTGTGTTGTGAAATTTTCTTAGATTTGTATTAGTATTTCCTAAGTTTAATTTCTTGAAAATTAGAGCAACCCAACAAGTATTCCACCTCATCATGTATTCAACTTGTACTGAGTGCTTCTCTCACAGTGAACTAAAGGTACAGGCACAAATTTCAGATAAATTTGAAGTGAAAGCTAACTGCTGTATGATCTTTAATTTTACCTTGAGTGAAAGGTAACTAGAAACATTGGGAAAGAATGTGACTGATGGTGGATAAAATCCCATAAATATCCTTTCAATCATGGATGTTCAGGATCTGTTCAAATCACAAACCAAAACCAAATACAGTCAAACGGTGTAAGTTAAGACATCTATTTTTCAACTTTTCATCTGGTGGGTTACTTGGATTGGGCATGTGCTACATTCTTTAAACACATTTCACGTTCATTCCATTGTCCTAAAGCAATATTGAGATCATTTGCTTTCTTATCAATTCAAGACCAAATCACATCTAGGTCAAGAACAAGCTTATGTGGTTACTGTCTTTTTGAGAAAAAAAAATCCTTTAACAACAATTTTGCTTTATTTCCCTCATGAAAATTACCATCTGTTGTCTCTTCTTGCTACCACACCTTCCCTTTCTCCATAGCTGCCCCTCATTTAAATACGTCCTGGTCTCGTTTTGCAAATGCCAACAGTTTAGAGAGCACAACAGAGGTTGTCACATAAAGAAAAGCCCTAGAGTCCTCTAAAACAAAACTTGTGTCTCATTTTTAAGAGAGTAGGGCCACAGCTCAAAGCCTTGGTTCTATTTAAAACCCACAGTGTTTATGCAAATTAAACTTCAGTTTTAGAAGATCAGGTCAGAACAGTCAGTAACTGCCAAAGACTGATTAATGATCACACCTAAATCACATTAAACAAATAGATCATGCAACAGCACTGAGCAGAGCCTGAAGCAGCACCCTCGCTGAGGCTGGGCATAAGAAAGCTGGAGGCTCTGCAGACCCACTGCCTTTATCAGAACAGGGCAGGGTTTCCATTCATTAGAGACCCTTGTATAGCAAGAAAGTCATGTTGTCATAGTAATAAGTAAACCATGGCTTCCAATCAGAAGAAATACTCTTTCCGACTTTTCATTATTTTTTTAAATTGAAGTATAGTTGATTTACAATGTTGTGTTAGTTTTATGTGTACAGCACAATGATTCAGATAGATGGATGGATAGATCGATACATAGATAGATAGATATTCTTTTTCAGATTCTTTTCCCTTACAGGTTATTACAAAATACTGAGTATAGTTCCCTGGGCTATACAGTAGGACCTTGTTTTTTACCCATTTTATATATAATAGTTTGCATCTGCTAATCCCAAACTCCTAATTTATCCCTCCCCCTCCCTTTCCCCTTTGGTAACCATAAATTTGTTTTCTATATCTGTGGGTCTGTTTCTGTTTTGTAAATAAGTTCATTTGTATCATTTTTTTTAGATTACACATATAAGCGATATCATATTGTATTTGTCTTTGTCTGACTTACTTCACTTAGTATGATAATTTCTAGCTGCATCCATGTTGCTACAAATGGCATTATTCCATTCGTTTTATGACTAATATTCCATTGTATATATGTACCACATCTTCTTTATCTATTCCTCTGTCAATGGACATTATGTTGCTTCCATGTCTTGTCTATTGCAAATAGTGCTGCAACAAACATTGGGGTGCATGTATCTTCTCAAATTATAGTTTCCTCCAGATATATGCCCAGGAGTGGGATTGCAGGATCACATGATAGTTCTATTTTTAGTTTTCTTTTTATAAATTGATTTATTTTATTGATTTATTTTTATTTTTGGCTGCATTGGGTCTTCATTGCTGTGTGCAGGCTTTCTGTAGTTGCGGCGAGCGGGGACTACTCTTCATTGCAGTGTGGGCTTCTCATTGCGGTGGCTTCTCTTGTTGCAGAGCATGGGTTCTAGGCACATGGGCTTCAGTAGTTGTGGCATGTGGGCTCTGTAGTTGTGGCTCGTGGGCTCTAGAGCACAGACTCAGTAGTTGTGGTGCATGGGCTTAGTTGCTCCGTGGCATGTGGGATCTTCCCATACCAGGGCTTGAACCTGTGCCCCCTGCACTGGCAGGCAGATTCTTAACCACTATGCCACCAGGGAAGTCCCTATTTTTAGTTTTTTAAGGAAACTCCATATTGTTCTCCACAGTGGCTGTACCAAGTTACATTCCCACCAACAGTGTAGGAGGGTTCCCTTTTCTCCACACCTTCTCCAGCATTTGTTATTTGCAGACTTTTTGATGATGGCCATTCTGACTGGTGTGAGGTAATACCTCATTGTAGTTTTGATTTGCATTTCTCTAATAATTAACAATGTTGAGCATTTTTTCATGTGTCTGTTGGCTATCTGTTCTTAATGAGTTTTATTCACTGTATTATGAATATTGAACTCATTTTTAAGATCAGTCTTGGTACTATCTTCCTTTTTTTTTTAGATTTTTGACACTTTTTTGGTACTAATTTATGTATTGATAAATGCTTATGGCGGTACTTCCCTAGTGGTGCAGTGGTTACAACTCTGAGCTCCCAATGCAGAGGGCCCAGGTTTGATCCCTGGTCAGGGAACTAGATCCCACGTGCATGCTGCAGCTAAGAGTTCACATGCCACAGCTAAGAAGCACACATGCCACAACTAAGGAGTTGGCCGGCCACAACAAAGACCTGGCACAACTAAATAAATAAATTAAATAAATAAGTAAATAAATAAATTGTTAAAAAGATGCTTATGGCTATGACAGTGATATAGAACAGGTATACATCTTCTGTCACATCTAGTAAATGAGGAGAAAAGTACAAAGTCAGAATATAAATGATAAATTTTGACCCAAGTAGAAACTGTACAGACATCATCACTTAATAAGTCAGGTAAAAATTATTTTCTACATAAATCAAGCATCTACTACATCATAAATCAGAAATATCAAAACTTCAGGAATTCTGAAAGCAAGTGGTATTATAAAACAGTTTACCTCTGGATTCCTTTAATCTCAAATTACAGCAGTTTTCTATTCTATATTTTTCCTAAGAAGATACTTCTGTTTAAAGGATTGTTACATTAAAAGTAAAAGAAAAGATGATTGTCAAATATATGCTGATACAAATATATATGCAAAAAGAAGCAAAACAAATTTTAATTGCTTAAATCATAAATTTAATATGATATATACAATGGAATATTACTCAGCCATAAAAAGAAACAAAATTGAGTTATTTGTAGTGAGGTGGATGGATCTAGAGTCTGTCATACAGAGTGAAGTAAGTCAGAAAGAGAAAAACAAATACTGTATGCTAACACATATATATGGAATCTAAAAAAAAAAAAAAATGGTCATGAAGAACCTAGGGAAAGATGGGAATAAAGATGAAGACCTCCTAGAGAATGGACTTGAGGACACAGGGAGGGGGATGGGTAAGCTGGGACAAAGTGAGAGAGTGGTATATATGGATATATATACACTACCAAATGTAAAATCAATAGATAGCTAGTGGGAAACAGTTGCATAGCACAGGGAGATCAGCTTGGTGCTTTGTGATCAGCTAGAAGGGTGGGATGGGGGGGGTGGGAGGGAGGGAGGGAGAGGCAAGAGGGAAGAGATATGGGGGATATATGTATAACTGATTCACTTTGTTATAAAGCAGAAACTAACACACCATTGTAAAGCAATTTTACTTCAATAACAATGTTAAAAATAAACAAATTTAATGTGATAAAAGTGTATTATGATTGGATTTCAGCTCATATTTTCAGAATGAAATGCAACATATACATGTCTCTAAGACTGTGTGCACATTTCAAGTTAATAAGAAAGTGCACTTAAATAATTTTAAAAGCATTGTTTAAGCCCCATCATAGAGTGATCATGTGCAATTGATAATGAAATTAAAAGTGTACACATTTAAATACATTCCTTTTAAAAACTTTTATGCTGACAGAAAACATACAACTATGTGACATGAAGAGCATCAATACCTATTACCAAAATATTGTAGACTACTTGAAATCTCCAGGTGTAAATGTTCTAACATATTGATACCATTAGTTCTACTCATATTTCTAACCATGGCCATACATGAGTCCAGTAAAGCTGAATCTATAGGCAGGGACCTGGGAATTATCATTTTAAACTCTTCAAGGAATCCTAATTTTGTATTTATATATTATCTTTTGAAATAATTTTAGATTTATATACAGCTGTCAAAATATTACAAAGTTCTCATCTGCTCTTCACCCAGATCTTCCCAATGTTAACATTTTGTATAACTATTTCCTATTTCTTTGTATTGCTAATTTTCTTGAACTTTTTATTTTAAAATAACTGTAGATGCATAGGAAGTTGCAAAGATACTACAAGGAAGTCCTGTGTACCTTTTACCCAGCTTACCCTAACAGTTACATTTTATATAATTAGGTGATTCCAATGTATAGCAGGTTGAGAGCTATCAAGCAACACCACAAAAAAGAATTTATTCAGGAGATCATATTAATAAAGGATGAATGTCAAACAAATACATATGTAAAAAATTAAAAAAAAAACTAGCTTCCACTGCTCTGATCATAAATTTAAGGTGAGTGACATAGACATTATATATATCTGCTCTTAATGATTTAGAAAACACCAACACTATCAAAATATTCATCTGGATTAAAACTTTATTGTAGGGGACCTTCAAGATGGCGGAGGAGTAAGATGTGGAGATCACCTTTCTCCCCATAAATAGATCAAAAATACATCTACATGTGGAACAACTCCTACAGAACACCTACTGAACACTGGCAGAAGACTCAGACTTCCAAAAAGGCACGAAACTCCCCACGTATCTGGGTGGGGCAAAAGGAATTAAAAAAAAAAAAAAAACAGAGACAAAAGAATAGGAATGTGACCTGCTCTTCTGGGAGGGAGTTGTGAAAGAGGAAAAGTTTCCACACACTAGGAAGCCCCTTCACTGGCAGAGATGGGGGGTGGGCAGGGGGAAGTTTCAGAGCCATGGAGGAGAGCATGACAACAGGGGTGCATTGACACAGAGGATCAATGCCTACAAGCATTCACGAGCCTGAGAGGCTTGTCTGCTCACCCACTGGGGCGGGTGGGGGCTGGGAGCTGAGGCTCGGGCTTCAGAGGTCAGATCCCAGGGAGAGGACTGGGGTTGGCTGCATTAGCACAGCCTGAAGGGGGCTAGTGCACCACAGCTAGCCAGTTAGGAGTCCAGAAAGAAGCCTGGAACTGCCTAAGAGGCAAGAGACCATTGTTTCGGGGTTTTTGAGGAGAGGGGATTCTGAGCACTGCCTAAATGAGATCCAGAGACAGGCATGAGCAACAGTTATCAGCGCAGACACCAGAGATGGTCCTGAAATGCTAAGGCTGCTGCTACAGCTACCAAGAAGCCCGTGTGCAAGCACAAGTCACTATCCACACCTCCCCTCCCAGGAGCCTGTGCAGCCCACCACTGCCAGGGTTCTGTGATCCAGGGACAACTTCCCCAGGAGAACATATGGTGTGCATCAGACTGTTGCAACGTCACTCTGCCCGCAGCTGCCACAGGCTCGCCCCGCATTCTGTACCCCTCGCAACCCCCGGCCTGAGTGAGCCAGAGTCCCCTAATCAGCTGCTACTTTAACCCTGTCCTGTTGGGGCAGGGAACAGATACCCTCAGGTGACCTACACTCAGAGGCGGGGCCAAATCCAAAGTTGAACCCCAGGAGCTGTGTGAACAAAGAAGAGAAAGGGAAATTTCTTCCAGCAGCCTCAGGAGCAGCAGATTAAATCTCCACAATCAAATTGATATACCCTGCCTCTGTGGAATGCCTGAATAGACAATGAATCATCCTAAAATTGAGGCAGTGGACTTTGGGAGCAACTGTAGACATGGGGTTTGCTTTCTGCATCTAATTTGTTTCTGGTTTTACGTTTGTCTTAGTTTAGCATTTAGAGCTTATTATAGTTGGTAGATTTGTTTATTGATTGGGTTGTTCTCTTTTTTTTTCTATATATATATATATATATATACTTTTTTTCCTTTTTCTCTTTTGTGAGTGTGTATGTGTATGCTTCTTTGTGCGATTCTGTCTGTACAGCTTTGCTTTTACCATCTGTCCTGGGGTTCTATCTGTTCATTTTTTTTTCTTTCTTCTGTTTATTAGTATAGTTTTTAGCTCTTGTTATCATTGGTGGATTTGTTGTTTGCTTTGGTTGCTCTCTTCTTTCTTTCTTTCTTTTTCTTTAATACTTTTTTATTTTCAATATTATTTTTTATTTTAATAACTTTATTCTATGTATTTTTCTTTCTTTTCTTTCTCTTTTTTTCCTCCCTTTTCTTCTGAGCTGTGTGGCTGACTGGGTCTTGGTGCTCTGGTCGGGCATCAGGCCTGACCTCTGAGGTGGGAGAGCCCAGTTCAGGACATTGGTCCACCAGAGACCTCCTGGCTCCACATTATATCAAATGGTGAAGGCTCTCCCAGATATCTCCATCTCAATGTTAAGACCCAGCTCTTCTCAATTACCATAAAGCTACAGTGATGGACACCCTATGCCAAAAAACTAGCAAAACAGAAACACAACCCCACCAATTAGCAGAGAGGCTGCCTAAAATCATAAGTTCACAGACACCCCAAAACACACCACCAAATGTGGTCCTGCCCACCATAAAGACAAGATTCAACACCATCCACCAGAACACAGGCACCAGTCCCCTCCACCTGCAGGCCTACACAACCCAATGAATCAACCTTACCCACTGACGGCAGACACCAAAAACAGTGGGAACTACAAACCTGCAGGCTGGGAAAAGGAGACCCCAAACACAGTAAGTTAAACAAAATGAGAAGACAGAGAAATACACAGCAGATGAAGGAACAAGGTAAAAACCAACCAGACCCAACAAATGAAGAGGAAATAGGCAGACTACCTGAAAAATAATTCAGAGTAATGATAGCAAAGATGATACAAAATCATGGAAATAGAATGGAGAAAATACAAGAAATATAACAAGGACCTAGAAGAACTAAAGAGCAAGCAAAAAATGATGAACAACAAAATAAATAAAATTAAAAATTCTGTAGAAGGAATCAATAGCAGAATAACTGATGCAGAAGAATGGATAAGTGACCTGGAAGATAATAGAGTGGAAATACCTACCACAGAGCAGAATAAAGAAAAAAGAATGAAAATAATTGAGGACAGTCTTAGAGACCTCTGGGACAACATTAAACTCACCAACATTCAAATTATAAGGGTCCCAGCAGAAGAAGAGAAAAAGAAAGGAACTGAGAAAATATTTGAAGAGATTATAGATGAAAACTTCCTTAATATGGGAAAGGAAATAGTCAAACAAGTCCCAGAAGTGCAGAGAGTTCCATACAGGAAAAACCAAGGAGAAATACGATGAGACACATATTAATCAAACTAAGAAAATTAAACACAAAGAAAAAATATTAAAAGCAGCAAGGGAGGGCTTCCCTGGTGGCGCAGTGGTTGAGAGTCTGCCTGCCAATGCAGGGGACACGGGTTCATGCCCTGGTCTGGGAAGATCCCACATGCCGCGGAGCAGCTAGGCCCATGAGCCATGGCCGCTGAGCCTGCGCGTACGGAGCCTGTGCTCTGCAATGGGAGAGGCCACAACAGTGAGAGGCCCACGTACCGCAAAAAAAAAAAAGCAGCAAGGGAAAAACACAAATAACCTACAAGGGAATCCCCATAAGGTTAATGGCTGATCTTTCAGCAGAAACTCTGCAAGCCAGAAGGGAGTGGCAGGACATATTTAAAGTGATGAAAGGAAAAAATCTACAACCATGATTACTCTACCAGCAAGGATCTCATTCAGATTCGACAGAGAAATTAAAACCTTTACAGACAAGCAAAAGCTAAGAGAATTCAGCACCACCAAACCAGCTTTACAACAAATGCTAAAGGAACTTTTCAAGGCAGTAAACACAAGAGAAGGAAAAGACCTACAATAACAAACCCAAAGCAATTAAGAATATAGAAATAGGAACATACATATCAATAACTACCTTAAATGTAAATGGTTTAAATGTTCTAACCAAAAGACATAGACTGGCTGAATGAATACAGAAACAAGACCTGTATTTATGCTGCCTACAAGAGACCCCCCACTTCAAACCTAGGGACAGATACAGACTGAAAATCAGAGGATGGAAAAAGATATTCCATGCAAATGGAAATCAAAAGAAAGCTGGAGTAGCAATTCTCATATCAGACAAAATAGATTTTAAAATAAAGACTATTACAATAGACAACGAAGGACACTACATAATGATCAAGGGAACAATACAAGAAGATATAACAATTGTAAATATTTATGCACCCAACATAGGAGCACCTCAATACATAAGGCAAATGCTAACAGCCATAAAAGGGGAAATCAACAATAACACAATCGTAGTAGAGAACTTTAACACCACAAGTTCACCAATGGACAGATCATCCACAATGAAAATAAATAGGGGAACACAAGCTTTAAAGAATACATTAAAAAAAATGGACTTAACTGATATTTATAGGACATTCCACACAAAAACAACAGAATACACTTTTTTCTCAAGTGCTCATGGAACATTATCCAGTATAGATCATACCCTGGGTCACAAATTTTCTTGGTAGATTTAAGAAAATTGAAGTCATATCAAGTATTGTTTTTGACCACAACACTATGAGACTAGATATCAATTACAGGGAAATATCTGTAAAAAATATAAACATGTGGAGGCTAAACAACACACTACTAAATAACCAAGAGATCACTGAAAAAATCAAAGAGGAAATGAAAAAATACCTAGAAACAAATGACAATGAAAACACGAGGACCCAAAACCTATGGGATGCAGCAAAAGCAGTTCTAAGAGGGAAGTTTATAGCAATACAATCCTACCTCAAGGAATAAGAAACATATCAAATAAGCAAATTAACCTTATACATAAAACAATTAGAGAAAGAAGAACAAAAAAATCCCCAAAATTAGCAGAAGGAAAGAAATCATAAAGATCAGATCATAAAGAAATGAAAAAGAAATGAGGGAAATGATAGCAAAGATCAGTAAAACTAAAAGACAGTACTTTGAGAAGATAAACAAAATTGACAAACCATTAGCCAGACTCATCAAGAAAAAATGGGAGAAGACTCAAATCAATAGAATTAGAAATGAAAAAAAAGAAGTAAAAATTGACACAACAAAAGAAAACTATGAGCCAATATCACTGATGAATATAGATGCAACAATCGTTAACAAAATACTACCAAACAGAATCGAACAGCACATTAAAAGTATTATAAACCATGATCAAGTGTGGTTTATCTCAGGAATGCAATAATTCCTCAATATATGCAAATAAATCAGTATGATACACCATATTAACAAACTGAAGGAGAAAAACTATATGATCATCTCAATAGATGCAGAAAAATCTTTCAACAAAATTCCACACCCATTTATGAAAAAATTCCTCCAGAAAGTAGGCATAGAGCAGACTTACCTCAACATAATAAATGCCATATATGATGAATCCACAGCCAACATCATTCTCAATGGTGAAAAACTGAAACCATTTCCACTAAAATCAGATACTAGACAAGGCTGCCCACTCACCACTGTTATTCAACACAGTTTTGGAAATTTTAGCCACAGCAGTCATAAAAGAGAAAGAAATGAAAAGATTCCAAATCAGAAAAGAATTAAAACTGTCACTGTTTGCAGATGGCACGATACCATACATAGAGAATCTTAAAGACACTCCCAGAAAACTACTAGAGGTAATCAATGAATTTGGTAAAGTAGCAAGATACAAAATTAATGCACAGAAATCTTTTGCATTCCTATACATTAATGATGAAAAATCTGAAAGAGAAATTAAGGAAACACTCCCATTCACCAATGCAACAAAAAGAATAAAATACCTAGGAATAAACCTACGTAAGGAGACAAAAGACCTGTATGCAGAAAACTAAAAGACACTGATGAAAGAAATCAAAGATGACAAAAACAGATGGAGAGGCATACCATGTTCTTGGATTGGAAGAATCAATATTGTGAAAATGACTCTACTACCCAAAGCAATCTACAGATTCAATGCAATCCCTATCAAACTACCACTGGCAATTTTCACAGAACTAGAACAAATACTTTCACAATTTGTATGGAAACACCAAAGACCCCGAATAGCCAAAGCAATCTTGAGAAAGAAAAACAGAGTCAGAGGAATCAGGCTCTCTGACTTCAGACTATACTACAAAGCTACAGTAATCAAGACAGTATGGTACTGGCACAAAAACAGAAATATAGATCAATGGAACAGGATAGAGAGCCCAGAGATAAACCCATGCACACATGGTCACCTTATCTTTATTAAAGGAGGCAAGAATATACAATGGATAAAAGACAGCCTCTTCAATAAGTGGTGCTGGGAAAACTGGACAGCTACATGTAAAAGAATGAAATTAGAACACTCCCTAACACCATACACAAAAATGAACTCAAAATGGATTAAAGACCTAAATGTAATGCCAGACACTATCAAACTCTTAGAGGAAAACATAGGCAGAACACTCAGTGACATAAATCACAGCAAGATCCTTTTTGACCCACCTCCTAGAGAAATGGAAATAAGAACAAAAATAAACAAATGGCACCTAATGAAACTTAAAAGCTTTTTCACAGCCAAGGAAACCATAAACAAGATGAAAAGAGAACCCTCAGAATGGGAGAAAATATTTGCAAAAAGAAAAAACTGATAAAGGATTAATCTCCAAAATTACATGCAGCTCATGCCGGTCAATGTCAAAAAAACAAACAACCCAATCCAAAAATGAGCAGAAGACCTAAATAGACATTTCTCCAAAGAAGATATACAGATTGCCAACAAACACATGAAAGAATGCTCAACATCACTAATCATTAGAGAAATGTGAATCAAAATTACAATGAGGTATCACCTCACACCAGTCAGAATGGCCATCATCAAAATACCTAGAAACAATAAATGCTGGAGAGGGTCTGGAGGAAAAGGAACCCTCCTACTCTGTTTGGGGGAACATAAATTGATACAGCCCTTATGGACAACAGTATGGATCTTCCTTAAAATACTAAAAATAGAACTACCATACGACCCCGCAATCCCACTACTGGATATATACCCTGAGAAAACCATAATTCAAAAATAGTCATGTACCACAATGTTCATTGCAGCTCTGTTTACAATAGCCAGAACATAGAAGCAAGCTATGTGTCCATTGACAGATGAATGGATAAAGAAGATGTAGCACATATATACAAAGGAATATTACTCAACCATAAAAAGAAATGAAATTGAGTTATTTGTACTGAGGTGGGTGGACATAGAGACTCTCATACAGGGTGAAGTAAGTCAGAAAGAGAAAAACAAATACCATATGCTAACACATATATATGGAATCTAAAAAAGAAAATGGTTCTGAAGAACTTAGGGGCAGGACAGGAATAAAGATGCAGACTTAGAGAATGGACTTGAGGACACCGGGAAGGGGAAGGGGAAGCTGGGACGAAGTGAGAGAGTGGCATGGACATATATACACTACCAAATGTAAAATAGAGAGCAGTCAGAAGCAGCCCCATAGCACAGGGAGATCAGGTCGGTCCTTTGTGTCCACCTAGGGGGGTGGCATAGGGTGGGTAGGAGGGAGACGCATGAGGGAGGACATATGGTGATACATGTATATGTATAGCCAATTTGCTTTGTTATAAAGCAGAAACTAACAAACCATTGTAAAGCAATTATACTCCAATAAAGATGTTTTAAAAAAATGATTTAGGAGAACTGGGTGAGCTGGTAGAGCTGGGTTTTGAGTGATGGGTCATACCAGGATCCCAGAGGTCCAAATGATCTTATGGAAGCTAGGTGTAGGGAGCTGGGAATGAAGGGGAGTATAAAAGGGAAAATAAGGGGATTTACATCCGATTTTTAAAAAATTTGTTCTAAGTCTAGCTTCTGTTCCTTCGTTTCATTAAAGATTCCCTAAGGATAGCATCAAAAGATTTTTTTTATTGTAAATGTAGGGGTTTTCATTCTACTCTAAGGGGGATATATACAAGTTTGCTGGATCCCAGTAGACTCAAAGTTGTTTTTGTGGGACCAACTGCTTGGAAATTTGGGGGATGGCCACCTAAGTTGATTTTGCAATAGTTCTTGGTCTGGCTGATTCTGCCTTCAAGAACACAGTATCCACATTAACTAGGAGGGGGTAACACTTTTTAAAATTTTGTTTTGGCTTATCTATACTGTTTTTAAATGTATCACTTCGTACAGATCTTTTAGTTGTTACTCTGGTATTACATAACTTATTGCAGTTCCTTGGTGTGGACATTTTACCATATGAAGTGGAGGAAGCTTAAACTTCCCACTTTATAATTTGCGTTAAATATCTCATCTACATACATTGAAAACCCTATCAAACAAGGTAGTAATTTTTGCTTCAATTGGCCAACACAATTTGGAAGCTCAAGGCAAAAAGGATATTAGTATTCACCCACATTTTTACTCTTTCCATTTTTCTTTAGTTTTCATGGTACGAGTTTCCTTTTTCTATCATTTCATTACTGGCTTAAGAACTTCCTTCAGTCACTCTTAACTAGGTTTCTGGTTGTTTCTTGAGGCTTGGGCTCCCAAGTCACTTCACAGTGTAGCTCTGGGATATGCAGGTGGGCACAGACTGTGGGAGGTCCTGGAACTCAGGCAGAGGGGTCTGCACTTGATCCCAGAGACATACCCCCAAGCATAAGAGCCGCTGAAACAGGAGAGGGTTTTATGGAAGCTGTGTTTCATAGTGATTATCTTTATCTATGAAGATTAATATTTTGGATAATTGTTAATCTGGGAGACCAACTGGACAGGTTTGAATAATTTCAATAAATATTTAAGGCCTAAGCCAAGGTGGGGATGAATGGGGCTGGGGAATAGACAGCAACATGTTGAGATAATCTAAAGGGAGAAAAACAAAATGTTACATGCGTTT
Organism: Aethalodelphis obliquidens; assembly: GCF_003676395.1. Classification (NCBI taxonomy): domain Eukaryota; kingdom Metazoa; phylum Chordata; class Mammalia; order Artiodactyla; family Delphinidae; genus Aethalodelphis; species Aethalodelphis obliquidens. Next base: position 5,204,685 of record NW_020838018.1, read on the forward strand.
GATTTTGAAAAGAGTGAGGAGGCACTTCTGGCTCCCACTCTTATCTCCAGGAAAAGTTGTGTTAGACTCAATCCATGCTAATTCCTTGTTCTCTTCTAATTGTGAAAAGTATATGAAAAGAATCCCACGCAAAGGTAATTTTCAGAAAATGAAGCCATAATATTATTAGCAAAATCTCCTTTGATTTAAAAAATTACATGTCATTTGTCCTCAACGTGGGATGAACACTGGACATTTACGAACTACCAGAAAGGAAGTCTTTATTGCTCTGCTGTCCAATCAATGCTGGGAAAAGACTGAGAGAGCAGTCAGGGCTTTGAACTAAGCTCCATGAAAATGGCCTCAGCCTTTTCTTCCTGGAAATGCAACTATCAACATTGACTGCAAGGTTGTCTGACACAAGGAGTCACAGGGACTATGAAAAGGGAGCACACACCCTTGTAGCAAAAAGTCCACGACTGTGGCCCTTACCTTGCATGTCCAAATGTTGTGCCCTCTGGGAGTGCAGAGCCAGCTGCTGCTCACAGCACTCAATGAAGTCCATGCAAGTTGCCCCAGGTCAGCCACACAACCTAGTAAAGGATGCTTGTGTGTGAGTACCCTCAGGAGGAAGATTCTATCACCACATGAGGGCTGCCCTGCCACACCATGGTCCACACAGCATCTTGTGAGAATGGAAAGACATCAGTGGGCTGCTGAGGTCAGCAGAATATGTACAAAGCAGAAGCATTTTTTATTTGATTTTTTTCTAATCATCAAATCTCTTTTTGTTTGTTTGTTTGTTTGTTTGCAGTATGCAGGCCTCTCACTGCTGTGGCCTCTCCCGTTGCGCAGCACAGGCTCCAGGCGCACAGGCTCAGTGGCCATGGCTCACGGGCCTAGCCGCTCTGCAGCATGTGGGATCTTCCCGGACCGGGGCACGAACCCATGTCCCCCGTATTGGCAGGTGGACTCTCAACCACTATGCCACCAGGGAAGCCCCATCAAATCTCTTTAAGGTGTGAAGTCAACATTAAAATCCTTAAAATATTTTGGTCATAATAAATAGTGATTTTTTTAAAACTGAGATTTGCATTGCAATGTGTTTGCTGTAATGTTCTGTTTTAAAGTTGTGTTGCAATATGTTTAGACAGAACACAGGGTCTATGAGAAAATATACTGGGAGACCTTGTTGTTAATTATTGTGAAATAAAATTTTAAATTATATAATGTTGAAGGATTCTAGAAAGATGGTGGAGTAGGAAGCACCAGGAATCAGTCTCCCCATGTAGATAACAATTACACTGGCAGAATCTGTCTAATGGAACAATTTTGGAACTCTGGAGTCTACTGAAGACTTGCAACATCCAGGGAAAAACTTGGACAGTAAATTGTGGTTAATTTTGGTCAATTTCAGCTCCTAGTACAGTAGCAAAGAATGCTTTGAAACTTAAAAAAGCGGGCTTTAATACTTGAGTATTAAATAATTGTAATACCTGGGTATTGCATTTGTAATACTTGAGCAACTCCTACACTGATGGGCAAAGAAAGTATTTTTGTACATTTAACCAAAAAAAAGAAAAATCTCCTATCTCCCACCCCTCAGCTCCGTGGCAGAAAGCTGTGTACATGTTTCTGGAGCAATTTGAATACACCTTTCAGGAGCCAGGGTGAGTAAAAAGGACCCTGTCCTCCAAATATTGGAGAGCTGTGCTCTTCTTGCTGATTGCTGCTTCTGATCACAGAGGTGCAGACAAAAGGCAGACAGTGACCATTTTTGTTGCATCTCTCCCCATTGTTGCAAGCCTCTCTTTCTCTGGTTGTAGTGGCATCTATGATATTTAGGGAGATGGTGCCTTTTCCTCCTGTTTGTTTTACTCTCTTCCTTTTTTGAGAGCAGACACTGAAGACTAGAACACTCAAATGCAACTACTTATATGGGGAAAATTAGAAAGTCACTGCATACAAGCAAAAGAATGTGTGGTGCAGAAAAGACTTGATGACACCTTAAATTTATCCTCAAACTGATCCTCAGCACAGATACAGACTACAATGATCTAAACACACACTCACACACACACACAGACAACAGCAAACTCTGGGGAAGGTGGAGAATCTAATTTCCAGAGTTATCACATTATTTCATTTAAATGTCCACTTTTCAACAAGAAAAAAGCAAGGCATGCAAACAAACAGAAAAGTATGACTCATTCAAAGGGAAAAGAAAAAGAGAAATTGTCCTTGAAAAAAGACATAATGACACATCTACTAAGCAAAGACTTGAGAACAGCTATCTTAAAGATGCTCAAAGAACTAAAAGAAGATATGGAGGAAGACAAGGAAATAATGTATCAATACAATGTAAATATAAATAAAGAGATAGAAAACCTAAAAAGAAAGCCAAAAAATATTTTGGAACTGAAAAATATAACTGAAATATAAAATTCACTAGAAGGCTTCAAAGGCAAATTTGAGATGAAAGAATCAGTGAACTCAAAGATAAGAGAATGGAAATTATGTAGTCTGAGGAAGAGAAAGAAATAAAAAGAACAGGTTAAAGAAAGTGAAGAGAGCCTAGGGGACTTGTGAGATACAATTAAACAGACCAACATACTCCTGGTGGGAGTCCCAGAAGGAGAATGAAAGAAAGGAGCAAAGAATATTTGAAGAAATAATAGCTGAAAACTTCCAAAATTTGATAAAAGAAGTAATTGTAAATATCTAAAAAACAATTAATTCCATGTAGGATGAACTCAAAGAGATCCACACTGAAACACGTCATGCTCAAACTGTCAAAAGGCAAAGACAAAAAATGTGTTTTGAAAGCATCAAGAGAGAAGGGACTCATCACATGCAAGGAGTCCTTAATAAGATTATCAGCAGATTTCTCATCAGAAATTTCAGAGGCCAGAATGCAGTGAGCTGATATAATCAAAGTGCTTTTAATAAAAGTGAGAACAGTCAACCAAGAATACTTTATCAGGCAAAACTGTTCTTCAAAAATGAGAAAGAAACTGACATTTCCAAAAAAACAAAAGCTCAGGGAGCTCATTACCACTAGATTTGCCTTGCAAGAAATGCTACCGGGAGTCATGTAGTTTGAAATAAAAGCATAATACACAGCAACTTAAAGCCATATGAAGAAATAAAAATCTCAGTAAATGTAAATAAAAGATCAATTATAAAAGCTAGTATCATTGTAATTAAGCTGTGTAACTCCACTTTTTGTTTTCCACATGATTTAAGAGACTGGTATATTTTAAACAAATTATTAGTCTAAAAGATAGTGTAGCTGTAATTTTGGTTTGTAACTACATAATTTAAGAGACTAATGCAGTTAAAAAAATATTCTTCTATATTTTTGGCACACAATCTATAAAGATATAAGTTTAACTTCAACAACTAAAAGGGGCGGGGACAGAGCCATTAAAGGAGCAGAGTTTTTGTTTGTTATTGAAGTTAAACTGGTATAAATTCAAATTAGAGTGTTATAACTTCAGATTAAATGTAATCCCTATGGAAACCACAAATAAAATATCTAAAGAATATATACAAAAGGAAATGAGAAAATAATTTGTGTTTCACTATACAAAATCAACTGAACACAGAAGAAAACAGTAATATAAGAAAATACAAAAAAAAAGTATAAGGCATATAGAAAATAAATAGTAAAATGACAGAAGTAAATCCGTCCTATTCAGTAAATACTTTAAATGTAAGTTGATTAAATTTTCTAATCAAAAGTCAGGATTGGCAGAAGGATTAAAAACATATAGATGATCCAACTATACACTACAAGAGACTCACTTTGGATTTAAACACAAATAGATTGAAAGTGAAAAGATGGAAAAAAGATATTTCAAGGAAATAATAACCAAAAGAAAACAGAGGTGGCTATACTAATATCAGACAAGGTATACTTTAAATCAAAAAATTACAAGAGACAAAGGACATTATATATTAAAGTTTCAATTCAGCAAGAAGCTATAACAATCATAAATATTTACACATCAAATAACAAATCCCCAAAACATATGAGAAAAAAATGAATAGAATTTAAGAAAGAAATAGAGAGTTCTACAATAATAGCTGGAGACTTCAATACTCAACTCTCAAAAAAAGATAGAACAGCTAGATAGAGATAAGTAAAGAAATAGAGGATTTGAACAACACAATGCACAAACTAGATCTAATAGACATATATAGAACACTGTACCTAACAACAGAATATGCATTCTTCTCAAATGCACATGAGACAGTTTCCAGAAATAGTCCATATGTTAGGCCACAAATTACATCTCAGCAGATTTTAAAAGATATCATACAAAGTAGCTTCTCTGACTGTAACAGGATGAAGTCAGAAATCAATAACAGAAAGAAAACTGAAAAATTTGTGAATTTGTGGAAATTAAATAACACACTCTTAAACAACAAATGGATCAAAAAGGAAATCAGAAGGGAAATTTAAAAATACTTGAAGATGGATAAAAATGAAAACACAGTATTTCCCCACAGCAAATCTTGTGGGGAAACAGCAAGAGCACTGATAAGAGGGAAATTTATAGCTAAAAATGCTTACATTTAAAAAACAAGAAAAATCTCAAATTAACAACTCAACTTTACAATTTAAAGAACTAGAAAAAGAAGAACAAATTAAACTCAAAACTACCAGGGAGAAAGAAGTAATAAAGATTGCAGCAAGGATTTAAAAAAAAATTAGAGAATAGAAAATCAATAGAGAAAATCAATAAAAACATATGTTGATTCTACAAAAAAAATCAACAAAATTAACAAACTTTTAGCTAAGTTGACTAAGAAAAAAAGAAGATTCAAATTACTAAAATCAGAAATGAAAATAGGTACATTACTAATTCTACAGAATAAAAGATATTATAAAAGAGTACTATGGACAGGTGTACACCAACAAAAAAGATAACTTAGATAAAATGGACAAATTTCTAGAAACACAAAACCTACTAAGACTAAACCAAGAAGAAATAGAGACTCTTAATAGACATAACTAGTAAGGACATAAAGAGATTGAATCAGTAATTAAAAATCTCCCAAACAAAGCCCTGAACCTGATGATTTCAACCAGAGATTTCTACCAAACCTGTAAAAACCTACCATCAATCTTTCTTAAACTTCTAAAATATTGAAGAGGAGGAAATACTCCCTAACTCATCCTTATGAGGCCAGCATTACCTTGGTGTCAAAGCCAGACAAAGACACTACAAAAAAGGAAAACTATAGACCAATTCCCTGATGAACACTGTTGCAAATCCTCAAGAAAATACTACAAACTGAAGTCAGCAGCACATGAAAAATGTTATAACCATGCCCAAGAGGGATTTATTTCTGGAATTCAAGGATGGTCAGCATATAAAAGTTAATCAATGTAATACACCAAATTAACAAAATGAAGGACAAAAGAACACACACACTTTATCGTGTCAATTGATGTGGAAAAAGCATTTGACAAAGTTCAATGCCAGTTCATGATTAAAAACACTCAATAAACTAGAAATAGAAAGAATCTACCACAACATAATAAAAGCCATGTGTGAAAAACTCACCCAGACAGCATATTTAATGGTGAAAGAGTGAAAGCTTTTCCTCTAAGATCAAGAATAAGGCAAAGATGCCTGTTTTGCCACTTCTGTTCAGTCTAGTACTCGAAGTTCTAGCTAGAGCAATTAACATAAATAGACAGATAGATAGATGATAGATAGATAGATGGCATGCAAATTGGAAAGGAAGAAATAAAATGACCTCTGTTTGCAGATGATATGATCTTATCATACCAATGGGTTTTTGATTAAAAAAAAAACCCCAAAGATTTCACAGAAAAAAAAAAAGAATATCAGAACTAATAAACAAATTCAGCAAAATAGCAAGATACAAAATCAACACCAAAAAAACAGTTGCATTTCCATGTATTAACAATGAACAATTTGGAAAGAAAATTAAGATAACAATTCCATTTTACAATGGCATCAAAGAAAAATACTTAGAAATAACTTAGCCAAGAAGGTGAAAGATTTGTACAATAAACATTTCAAAACATTTCTGAAAGAAAGTAAAGAGGATATAAATAAATGGAAAGATTTCCCATGTTTATGAATTGGAAAACATAATATTGTTAAGGTGTCAATAATACCCAAAGTGATTTACATATTTAATGCATTCCCAATCAAAATCCCAACGATGTTTTTTGCAGAATTAGAAAAAAAATCCTAAAATTTATATGAAATTTCAAGAAATCCTGAAAAACCAAAATATCCTGAAAATAAAAAGAACAAAGTTAAAGGACTTGTATTTCTTGATTTCAAAACTTACTATACAACTACAGTGACAAAAAATAGTGTGGTACTGGTGTAAAGATAGACATTTAAACCAATGGAACAGAATAGAGAGTTTAGAAATAAACTTTATCAAATGATTTTAAACAAAGGTGCCATGACCATTTAATGGGGAAAGTCTTTTCAACAAATGGTCCTGGAAAAACTTGAGATCCACGTGCAAAAATGAAGTTGAGTCCTTGCCTAATACCATACACTAAAATTCATTCGAGATGGATCCATTACCTAACTATAAGACCTAAAGTTGTAAAAACTCTTAGATGAAAACATAGGACAAAACATCATGGTATTGGATTTGGCATAGATTTCTTGGATATGACACCAAAGGCACAGGCAACAACATAAAAATAGAAAAATTTGATTTTGTGAGCCTTAAGACAATTTGTGGATCAGAAGGAACTATCAATAGGGTAAAAATACAACCCATGGAATGGGAGAAAATATTTGCAAATCATATATCTGAGAAGGAATTAATATCTAGAGTATATAAAACTCCTAAAACTCAACAACAGCAACAACCAGGCAAAAATGGGCAAAGAACTTGAATAGACATGTCTCCAAAGAAGATATGCAAATGGTCAATAATCACATGAAAAGATGATCAACATGACTAGTCATTAGGGAAATGCAAATCAAAACCATAATGAGATACCACCTAACACTCATTGGAAGTTAAATTGAACATTAAAAGCAAACAGTATATACAAATCCCTTCTCACTCCTTCACATCCTGGGGAGATTTGAATGGTTTGGTCACAGGCAAATTTAACAGCCTTATTGAATTTCACATACTCCTAACTTACCAAAACAAAACAAACAAGCAAAAATAACAACAAAAACAAAAGCAGAGATCCAGGGAGAAAAAATGTAAGAAAGACACAAATGCTATTGAAGTTACTGAAATAATTCTTACTCAACTCACAGTGTCTTTGAATATTATAATGTAATAAAGTGAAAGTAATCAATACAATTTAAAATTTGGCAAGGAAAAAAAATGTGTCGTTAGGGCATCTAGCTTACTGTACTCACTAAAGAAGTCTGTGAGTTTTCCTAGAGTAATTTGAATTCCATAGATATTTTCCCCTCTTTAATTATGTTCTTTTCAGGCATTTTATGCTTTAAAATTTTCATAGGAAATTGCTAGCAATGGACCCGTCATTTCTTACACATTATCTACTCTACATTTTCACTATGAGTCTCTTCCATCAAGTGATTCATGTATAAAGAGACTTTCAAGAATACTAAATTGGACTTTGAAGTTAATCAATCTGGCGCCATTTTGGTCATTTTTTTAATGGGTTACAGCAGTGGGAGAAAGTTGATGTACCCATATATTTCTTCTTGGCTGGGGGGGTCAGTCACTGTGGTAGATTTTCCATCACCCATAGTTAAAAAGTAATACCAGAAATCTCCCTCAAGTAAAGAGAAAGGAAGGGCTGAGTGAAACCATACCTATAAAACTGCCTTTCTGAAGAGTGGACTAGAAAATAGACTATGAGGTATTTTTCTTTCCATTGAAATCACTTCCTCTTATCACATCATTAGTGCAAAGAGTCAAGCAAGGACAGAACAATTCTACATTTCCCTGAGAGTTCACAACAGGTGATTCTCATAGTTTGTGAGAATATTGACAAGACCCTGGAGTGGACTTCAGAGATCACTAATATAACCCTCATATATTATTCTTTTATTGATGAAGAGCTAGATCCTAAAGTACTTCAAATGACCTGCATAATGAAAAAGATTATATTTGACGTTCACATAGTTTAAACCATGAATTATGTGTGGGGAGATATAATGACAACAATGGATAAGTTTGAAAAGATTTCTATGATGCAGCTGAGTCAGACCACCTCAGAATTTGTTTATTCTGACTCACTGGAGCCTGTTTTATTAGCTCATTAAGAGGGTAATTATTAGTTGACCCTTGTCTCTCCTCTAAAGCTCAGTCAAATAAATGTACAATTTAGTAAATTAAGCTAATTTAACTGTATGATTTTGTTGGGTTTAGCAGGATGCAAATAATAAAATTTACTCTTAATATTCAATTTTGTTTCATTTTGTGAAATATCTGCTTTGCAATTCTGTCACATGTTCTTACACTCTTGAATCCACAAGAGTCTTTTACAACCCATCTCTAATATGAAAGAAAAGAAAAGAGAAGGTGTTTTAATGGAAAAGAAAACAGACCTTGATTTTTCATGTAAGGTAAAACAAAACAAAACAAAAATCAGAAGCACATTTGTTTTGTCCATTCCCATGTGCCCAAGAGGAAAATGAAAATAAAGACCATGTCAAGAAAACTGATGCCACTATAGGATCTGTCATTCATGATTTGGAAATTTATCTCCAGCAAAGTGAGGGCAAAATCCCCTTTCTCTCAGCAGCCCATAAATAATTCACATTTTTTAAAGAAGAGAGTCAAAGACTCTAATTTAAGAAACATGGAAAATTGATTCTGATGGAAAAAGGAAATACAAGTCATGATGAAATGGAGAAGAAAATACACATCGATGATTTATCTTGTCACATTTTACATCTAGATATCTAGTGTATCAAAGAGATACATGCCTGATGATGAATAAAGATGGGCTGATGAAAGCACAGACAACTATTTTTGGAAGCACAAAACTGTGGCTCTGAGAACTGTAGCCCCATATCAGATTGTCTTCCACTATGTACTATCCTGAAAGAGACATGCACATTGATTAGAGTCTATGTTTTATCTAGATGAACCCTCTTGCATACATATAAGTAAACTGAGTCCTAAAAAACTGAACTCACCCAAATTTACAGACATAGTTAAGTTTGTCACATGAATGGCTGAAATTCCCAGAGATTCTTGAACAATCTTATTGTAAGATCGTTGGAGAGCCAGCAACTGAGTTGGGCAAGATGTCCAATTCCTCTCCCATGTTTCACATGAAAAATATCAGTGGGAACAGAGCTAAATTAAGGGAGTTAATGTACATACCCAAGAGCTGGTGTTGCCTAGTGTGCCATCTGAACATTTCCCTGGGAAGTCTTTTCTTTAAGAGACACTATTTTCAGCATCTTAACAAAGCCTTGTCAATCTCTGCCATAGGTCTCAGAGGCATGGGCTCTGCCTGTGTTTCTACACCAGGGAAAGTCAAGGATGTCGTAGTGGTTGTCCTTGTGTTTTACTGAGTTTGGGGAAGGGGCAATGAAGGTCCCATTTAGTTGTCTCTCACACCCCATCTCAGATGCTGGAGGGGAACAGGCTCAGCTAGAGGCAGCACTGGTCATGGTTCCCACACAGGCCATTGTCTTCAACCACAGTAATAAGCACAAAACAGTGGAAAGTGAGTAACTTGGGGTTTTGTCATTAGCACCAGAATCATAAGATCTACAAATAACTTTTCTTTTTTTATTAATTTTATTGAAGTATAGTTGATTTAATGTGTATTCATTTCTTCTGTATAGCAAAGTGACTCAGTCATACATATATATACTTTTTCGTATTCTCTTCCATTATGGTTTATCACAGGATATTGAATATAGTTTCCTGTGCTATACAGTAGGACCTTGTTGTTTATCCTTCCTATATATAATAGTTTGCATCTGCTAATCCCAAACCTCCAATCCTTCCCTCCCTCACCCCCTCTCCCCCTTGGCAACCACAAGTCTGTTCTCTATGTCTGTCAGTCTGTTTCACAGATATGTTCATTTGTGTCATATTTTAGATTTCACATATAAGCGATATCATATAGTATTTGTCTTTCTCCTTGTGACTTAACTTCTCTTAGCATGATCATCTCTAGGTCCACCCATGTTGCTGCAAATGGCATTATTTTGTTCTTTTTTATGACTGAATAATATTCCATTGTGGGGTGTGTGTGTGTGTGTGTGTGTGTGTGTGTGTGTATACACCACATTTTTATCCATTCATCTGTCAATGGACATTTAGATTGTTTCCATGTCTTGGCTACTGTAAATAGTGGTACTCTGAACATAGGGATGTATATATATTTTTGAATTATAGTTTTGTCTGGGTATATGTCCAGGAGTGGGATTGTTGTATCATGTGGCAACTCTCAAATTGCTTTCTCTTCAAGCAATTTTCTAATTTTCAATTTTCTTTAATAGAAAGATTCTATAGAAAACCTATTGTTTCGGTCTTCATTTTTCTAATATTCAATCTAAAAGAAAGTCTATGTCATCACACTTTAAAGTTTTTCTCAGTGTTAGTGACTAAATGCTTGCCAAAATCCCAGGGAGGAATATCCATTTACAGTGACAATACCCTGAGATCTTGGGTTTTGCTGTATCACTTTCACTGGATCACTTCTGATAAAATCTCATGACTACCTCAGAAATGCTCAGACTGTCCATTGCATAAAAAGAGGATTATAAGTAAATATTCCTCCTGATGATTTTTAAGCTACTCACAGACTTCAATCATAAACCTACCCATGGAAGTTTCTTTCCTTGGGGAAACTGCATTTTTATTTGGGTTCCCAAAGTAGAGCTGATATGATGACTCCCAACTACGCTAATGCCTGCTGGGGAGATTTTCTTCTCAACTTGTCCTCAGGATTTAGCAAAGTAAAAGAAAAATTAAATATTTATATGGTATCTGACCACTGCCACTGCTGAAGAAAACTGTTGTTCCAAACCACCCAAAAAACACAGAAACGGTCCTACTAAAGGATTATTGTTTTATTTTGGGCGAGCATATAATTATTCTAAGACTTCCATAATTATGGATCTGATCAAGAAATACAGTGAATATTTTTGTTTCAGATCATTAAGAAGAGGATTTTACTAGATGCTCCACAAAGATAACATAAGCACAGTAATAATGATTCGATTTTGGATTATTACCATTGGACTATGTTTTGAAGATAATGTGTAACACTTCTACTTAAGAATTACATGACTACCAAAATGAACATTTAACAAAAGGGCAAATAGGTAACTCTTCCACCTGGTTTATTATGATGTTGTGTATAAACAAGAGATATGAATGTGAATGCTTGTTATCATGCCTGTAATGTTGCAATGCACAGGAAATGACCCCAGGGGAACACTTGCATCTGAGAAAAGCCCAAGAGGTTTCCTCTGTGCTGTGGGTTTCTTAGATGCTCATAGAGACCTGCAAAAGAACACAGTTCATTCTAAGTGGAATGAAACAATGAATCCTTTAACATTTTTAATTAGGACCTCAAAAGATTCTCAGTTTTGAATTACTACTCTATGATGTATATCAAACATAATTTTTTGTTAATATGCATGAAACTAGATTTGATCTGAGTAAAAGGAGAAAAAGAGAGGTGTTTTTATTAAGGGAAATCTATTTTATTACCAGAGTAATATGGCATGGCTTATTCAAAATGCAAATTTGGTGTACATTCATAATATAAGGAAAAAGGAAACAATGTTCAGTGCTTAAATGTGAAGGAAGGCATGTGTTAAGCATACTGTAACCACTTTGACTAGTGACTATCATTTTGCATTGTCCTTACATTTTCTACAGGTAACTATTCTTTCTTTCTTTAAAATAAGGCACAAGGATTCTGAAGAGTAGGGTAAATCTCAAGAGATATCACTGGGAAACCTGTAGATTTGAACTTTACATGCTATAGAAATGTAAGATTCTTTTCAAAGTCATGGTGTCTGGAGTTCAGAATTAAACCCTATAATTAAGTAAGAAACTCTGATTCTAGTACTGACTCGTGGTAACTGAATATCTGAAGTACATTAGTTCTATCTCCCTAAATGGTCTGTTACTATCCAAGTATTCATGTTGTAATCAATTTTTAAATTATGCAATAATTAAACCCTTTGCTTCCTTAAAACCATGTTACAAATAAAATTCCTTTTTAAAAGATTAATGTGATTTTGAAGGCCAGCAGCTCCTCCTTATTGAAAAAATTAAGTTGGTTTAAAAGTTGTTTTCCATAAATGTTCTACAAATAAGAATTCAATTCAATGTAATTGAACTTCAAAAAAAAGAGAACATATATTTATATGAAGGAGCCCAGATGACCATAGCTACCATCTCACCCTATCCTAGTGTGCACACAAACAGGACTTAACTATATCTGAAGTAACTACCAATCAGCAGAGGGATGAGTGCATTCAGGAGAATTAAAGCCCACATCTTGGTAGGGAGGAGGGGAGAGATGTATTTATAATACTAACGAAATTCGATTTTATACTGACTTAATTATTTACATTAGTTTACTTTTAAAATATTCATTAATTTTTTCAAATATTTAAAAAAAATCCAGGGATGAGAATGAAAATTGTTTGCTGGGTTTTTTTTCTCCTTTCACATAATGGGTACTTTAAAGGAATGTTTCTTTGCACAAGGAAATTATAGAAGGAAGCAACTACTTGGTAAATATGACCAAATTTCGACAGAGAGTCGTTTCACAATAACTTGCCCACATCAAGTGTGTTGCTATTATCAGTTGGTAGGAGGACATCTGCACAGTGTGGAATGGTTCTCTAATGAGTTTCAGTGTCATTCATTATATACTTATATACATACATATCATGCTCATAAAAGCATGGAAAAGTTCTGGATATTGATAACAGACATTGCATTTGGGATGGGGCCTGGGATTGAGGAGAGGGCTTTGCTTTCATGTATTGTTTGCATTTTTATATAACTATCGACAAATATATCATTGGTATAAATGTTTAAAACAACAATCTATTGCCCCTAGATCTGCCAGCCTCCCCTGCCTCATGATTAGTACTGTTTCTTGGCAAGTTTCACATTTATTTAGTTTACCTCTTTGGGAGCAAACTGTGGCCCATAGTTGAAATAGCTTTTTTAATCTTCTACTTTTTTTTTCAGAGATGCTATTTTGTTTTAATAACAGCTAATGATCATGCTTCAGCATGAATCATTCATCAGTGGTGATGCTTAATACACTAAGCTGGGCTAATGAATAAAGCAAAAGATGAAGAGCTGCTCTTCCTGTACCAGCTCTGAGACTTGGGCAAGTCACCAGCACCCTGGCTTCTGAGGCTACAAAGCTCTTGAAAAAGCCTTAGCAATAGAAACCTGTCTGCACACAAAATCTACCGGCATTTCAACAGTTAAGGTCGGTGTCCATGTCACCACTCTGGTGGAGTGGGGTGGGGGCCCCTGACTCTTTCCCTCTGCCCAGCCAATGGGTTTCACAGGCTCCTCTGGGAGCCTAGCCCCAGGCTCCCTGAGATCCAGCCAACACACATGTAAAGGGAAGTGACAACAATCTGCACCCTGCCTTCTTTCCATCACTTCTGTGAAAATCAAATTAAGGAATTCACATGGAAGAGTTCTGAAAAGTACTAAGTGTAGCACCACATGAGGGGTGAAGGTGATGGACCTGCCAACTTTGAAAGAACGCCCTTTCCCTAAGGACCCAAGGTCCTGGGAGAAAGCTACAGGGAGGGGTGATTCAGAAGCATCGATGGCAACATGAAAAAAGAATAGACCATTGTGTAAACAAACAAAAAATAGAAAACCATGCTGATCTCAGGGCTTCTGCCATATGCTCCTAATAGTTAAAGGATTAGAGGTCAATAAAGTGTCAGGCACTTTAAAAGATAAGAATTATTCCTCAGAAAAGCTATGTGATATGTGATGCTGGAGAGCATCAGAATCTCCTGGGAAGGCATTGCCTGCTACCTCTTTGTTGAATCCTCTTTGAAGCTGAATGAGACAACACTGTCTGGTCTTCATTCTCACACAGAGATGACCAGAGGAGGGAAACAGAAGGGGCCAGTACCGTGAGAGCAGAACCTCTGGCTCTGGGGCCAACTCTGGTACATGCTATTGGAGTGGCCTCAGGCAAGTCACCTAACACTTCTGAACCCAGTTTTCTCTGTTGTAAAATAAAGAAAACAGAATCCACCAGGATGTACTATTTTTTAGGGTTTAAGAAGATAACCTATGTGAGATACGTGTACATATGTTCCTGAGGAGCAATGGTTCAGTATTCACCAATTCACCGTTGGAAGAGATTTTATAGAACATACGGCAAATAATGAGAATCAATTATACTTCATGTTTTCCCACATGGTTGCCAATACAGATATATATATATATATATATATATATATATATATATATATATATATACACATATAATAAAACTGGGACAAGGAGGCAATCAGAATAGAAAGAACTGCAGTGTGTTATACTTACAGGAACAGCAGGACCCTGCTTTGACCAGTGTTGTCACAGACCCGATGGGCAGGGGTCATTTTCATGGGCCAGTGACCAATGCAGTTGTGCAGGACCCCTGCACTGAGAAGGGTCCTACACTTGGGGTTTAATACTCTGTGGTCACTGTCTTGAAATGCTTGATAATTTTGTCTTTGAATTTTATAAGTGAAGGCTGATGGGAAAAGGGAGCACATGGCCCTTAAAGACTTGGGGCCTCACCTTGCTCACAGGACATCCCACTTCCCCCTGCCTCTTGGATGCAGATTCTTTGTCACCTGCCTCTCTGCCTCTCAGACAGCCTCCCCTTCACCAAGCCCACCCAGAGACCCCTGCTGTCCTGATCCAAATAGAGGGAGGGTCATGGTTGGGAGCACCCCACTCAGCAGCAGCTTAAGGTGGGCCACCAGAGATGACCACCCTGACCCATTACCCAGCCCCTCCTAGTGCAGAGATGCAGGCCCTTGGAAGTCACCTGTTAAATTTGGTTTAGGCAGCTGGCAGTGGGAAGGGGAGATGCCTGGCTCAGCTTCCCCACCCCAGGTTGGTCTGGCTGCTTGCAGGAAGAACACCTGGCAACCATCAGGCCCTAGTGCAGGCCCTGAACACTAGTGGGTCCTCAGCACGCAGGAGCCCAGGGGAGTCTGCACTTGCCTGATGGTCTCCCTGTGTCTAAGGGGTCACCCTTCAATCCCACCCCACACCTCTCTTCCTCCTTCTAACCTTCCTGACTTGTGTTCTCCCTTCCAGCCAGCTCAAGGCACCTTCTGAGGCAAGCCACAAAATACAATTGTGTGACTTTGGTGACTTGACATACATATCAAATGCTTTTATATTTGCATTTAATAGTGACATTACACAATATTAAGATAAATAATAAAATTAATGATGAAAATTTTAGAGAAACCTCCTTACTGTTCTCCATAGTGGCTGCACCAGTTTAGATTCCCACAATCAGGGCACAAGGGACCCTTTTTCTCCCCACCCTCTCCAACACTTGTTATCTTTTTTTTTTTTTTTTAAATCATAGCCATCTTAACAGGTGTGAGGTGATATCTCATTGCGGTTTCAATTTGCATTTTCCTGATAATAAGTAATGCTGAGCATCTTTCATATACCTGTTGACAATCTGCATGTCTTCTTTGGAGAAATTTCTATTAAAAATAGAACTACCATATGATCCAGCAATCCCACTTTTGGGTATGTATTTAAAGGAATTGAAATCAGGATCTTGAAGAGATATCTGCTCTCCCACAGTAATTGCAGCATTATTCGCAATAGCCAAGATAAGGAAACAACCTAAATATCTATTGACAAATGGGAGAGACCTTCAAGATGGTAGAGGAGTAAGACGTGGAGATCACCTTCCTCCCCACAAATACATCAGAAATACATCTACATGTGGAACAACTCCTACAGAACACCTACTGGACGCTGGCAGAAGACCTCACTCCAAAAGGCAAGAAACTCCCCATGTACCTGGGTAGGGCAAAAGAAAAAATAGAGACAAAAGAATAGGGATGGGACCTGCACCTCTGAGAAGGAGCTGTGAAGGAGGAAAACTTTCCACACACTAGGAAGCCCCTTCACTGGCATGCATGGGGGGTGGGGAGCTTTGGAGCCATGGAGGAGAGCACAGCAACAGGGTTGCAGAGGGCAAAGCGAAGAGATTCCTGCACAGAGGATTGGTGCTGACAGCACTCACCAGCCTGAGACACTTGTCTGCTCACCCACTGGGGTGAGTAGGGGCTGGGAGCTGAGGCTCGGGCTTCAGAGGTCAGACACTAGGGAGAGGACCGGGGTTGGCTGCGTGAAGACAGCCTGAAGGGGGCTAGTGCACCACAGCTAGCCGGGAGGGAGTCTGGGAAAAAGTCAGGACCTGCCAGAGAGGGAAGAGACCATTGTTTCGGGGTGCACAAGGAGAGGGGCTTCCTGCTCTGTGCCCAGAGATGACAGAGCACTGCATATGTGAGCTCCAGAGACGGGCTTGAGCCATGGCTATCATCTCGGACCCCAGAGGCAGGCATGGACCACTACTGCTGCCGTTGCTGCCACCAAGGATCCTGCGTGCAAACACAGGTCACTACCCACATCCTCCCGGGTGCCAGTGCAGCAAACCACTGCTGGGGTCCCATGATTTAGGGCCAACTTCCCCAGGAGAACACATGGCATGCCTCAGGCTGTTGCAACTACACACCAGCCTCTGCCACCGCAGGCATTCCCCACATCCCAATTATGACTGCCGTACCCCTCCCTCCCCGACCTGAGTGAGCACGAGAGCCCTAATCAGCCGCTGCTTTAACCCCCTCCT
Source organism: Aethalodelphis obliquidens (assembly GCF_003676395.1). NCBI lineage: Eukaryota > Metazoa > Chordata > Mammalia > Artiodactyla > Delphinidae > Aethalodelphis > Aethalodelphis obliquidens. Next base: position 5,221,522 of record NW_020838018.1, read on the forward strand.
GTCTGGGTGGGGAACAGATCCGTGATGGAGGCCTACATGCAGAGGTGGGGCCAAGAACAAAGCTGAACCCCAGGAGCTGTGCAAACAGAGAAGAGAAAGGGAAATCTCTCCATGCAGTCTCAGGAGCAGCAGATTAAGCCCCCGCAACCAGCTTGGTAAACCCTGCATTTGTGGAATAGCTGAATAGAAAATGAATGTTCTCAAAACTGAGGCGGTGGACTTTGGAGGCAACTGTGGACTTCGGGTTTGCTTTCTGCATTTGATTTGTTTTTGATTTTATGTTTATCTTACTTCAGTTTTTAGTGTTTGTTTTCATTTGTGGGTTTGTGTATTGGTTTGGTTGCTCTCTTCCTTTGTATTTTTCTCTTTTTGTGAGTGTGTGTGTGTATGTTTCTTTGTGTGATTTTGCCTTGTTAGTTTTGCTTTTACCATTTTTCTTGGGGTTCTGTCTGTTCGTTTTTTTTTCTTTTTGTGAGTGTGTGTGTGTGTGTGTTTCTTTGTGTGATTTTGTCTGTTTAGTTTTGTTTTTACCATTTGTTTTGGTGTTCTGCCTGTTCATTTTTTTTCTTCCTTTTATTCCATGCTGTGAGGCTGGCAGTGTCTTGGTGTGCAGGTCAGGTTTTGGGCCTGAGCCTCCGAGGTGGGAAAGCCAAGTTCAGGACGTTGAACCACCAGAAACCTCCCAGCCTCATGTAATATTAATCAGCGAGAGCTCCCCCAGAATCTCCATCTCAACACTAAGACCCAGCTCCACCCAATGGCCAGCAAACTCTAGTGCTGTATGCCACATGCCAAACAACTAGCAAGACAGGCGTTCAAGCCTACCCATTAGCAGACAGGCTGCCTAAAGTCATACTAAGTTCACAGACAGCCCAAAATACACCACCAGACATGGCCCTGCCCACCAGAGGGACAAGATCTAGCCCCACCCACCAGAACACAAGCACCAGTCCCCGACCAGGAAGCCTACACTAGCCACTGAACCAACCTCACCCACTGGGGACAGACACCAGATATAAGAGGAACTATGAACCTGCAGCCTGTGAAAAGGAGACCCCAAACACAATAAGTTCAAAAAAATGAGAAGACAGAGAAATATGCAGCAGATGAAGGAACAAGGTAAAAATCCACCAGGCCAAACAAATGAAGAGGAAATAGGGAGTCTACCTGAAAAGGAATTCAGAGTAATGATAGTAAAGACTGATCCAAAATCTCAGAAATAGAATGGAGAAAATATAAGAAATGTTTAGCAAGGACCTAGAAGAACTAAAGAGTGAACAAACAATGATGAACAACACAATAAATGAAATTAAAAATACTTTAAGAAGAATTGATAGCAGAATAACTGAGGCCAGAAGAATGAAAAAGTGACCTGGAAGATAGAATAGTGGAAATAACTGCCACAGATCAGAATAAAGAAGAAAGAATGAAAAGAATTGAGGACAGTTTCAGAGACTTCTGGGACAACATTAAATGCACCAAAATTCAAATTATAGGGTTCCCAGAAGAAGAAGAGAAAGAGAAAGGGTCTGAGAAATGACTTGAAGAGATTATAGTCAAAAACTTCCCTAACATGGGAAAGGAAATAGTCAAGTGCAGGAAATGCAGAGAGTCCCATACAAGATGAACCCAAGGAGAAACACACCAAGACACATATTAATCAAATTATCAAAAATTAAATACAAAGAAAAAATACTAAAAGCAGCAAGGGAAAAGCAACAAATAACATACAAGGGAATCCCCATAAAGTTAAAAGCTGAACTTTCAGCAGAAACTCTGCAAGCCAGAAGGGAGTGGCAGGACATATTTAAAGTGATGAAAGGGAAAAACCTACAATCAAGATTACTCTACCAAGCAAGGATCTCATTCAGATTTGACAGAGAAATTAAAACATTTACAGACAAGCAAAAGTTAAGAGAATTCAGCACCACCAAACCAGCTTTACAACCAGCTAAGGGAATTTCTCTAGCCAGGAAACACAGAGAAGGAAAAGACTTACAAAAACAAACCCAAAACAATTAAGAAAATGTCAATAGGAACAGACATATCGATAATTACCTTAAATGTAAATGGATTAAATGCTCCAACCAAAAGACACAGACTGGCTGATTGGATACAAAAATAAGACCCATAAATATGCTGTCTACAAGAGACCCACTTCAGACCTAGGGACGCATACAGACTGAACGTGAGGGGATGGAAAAAGATATTCCATGCAATATGGAGATTGCATGGAATATATGCAAAGATATTCCTTTCTTTCTTTCAAAAGAAAGCCAGAGTAGCAATACTCATATCAGACAAAATAGACTTTAAAATAAAGACAATTACAAGAGACAAAGAAGGAGAATACATAATGATCAAGGGATTAATCCAAGAAGAAGATATAACTATTTTAAATATTTATGCACCCAACACAGGATCACCTCAATACATAAGGCAAATGTGAACAGCCATAAAAGGGGAAATCGACAGTAACAAAATAAAAGTAGAAGACTTTAAACCCCACTTGCACCATTGGACAGATCACCCAAAATGAAAATAAATAAGAAAACACAAGCTTTAAATGAAATATTGGAACAGATGAATTGAATTGATATTTATAGGACATTCTATCCCAAAACAGCAGAATATGCTTTCTTCTCAAGTGCACATGGAACATTCTCCAGGATAGCTGATATCTTAGACCACAAATCAAGCCTCAGTAGATTTAAGAAAATTGAAATCTTATCAAGTATCATTTTCAACCACAATGCTATGAGACTAAATATCAATTACAGGAAAAAACACTGTAAAAACTACAAACACATGGAGGCTAAACAATATGTTACTAAATAACCAAGAAATCAAAGATGAAATCAAAAAATACCTAGAAACAAATGACAATGAAAACACGATAACCCAAAACCTATGGGATGCAGCAAAGCAGTTCTAAGAGGGAAGTTTATAACATTACAATCCTACTTCAAGAAACAAGAAAAATCTCAAATAAACCACCTAAACTTACACCTAAAGCAATTAGAGAAAGAAGAACAAAAAAACCCTGAAGTTAGCAGAAGGAAAGAAAACATAAAGATCAGATCAGAAATAAATGAAAAAGAAATGAAGGGATCAATAGCAAAGATCAATAAAACTAAAAGTAGCTTCTTTAAGACAATAAAATTGATAAACCATTTCCAGACTCAGCAGGAAAAAAACCCAGAAGACTCAAATCAACAGAATTAGAAATTGAAAAGGAGAAGTAACAACTGACACTGCAGAAATACAAAGGAGCATGAGAGATTACTACAAGCAACTATATGCCAATAAAATGGACAACTTGGAAGAAATGGACAAATTCTTAGAAAAGTACAACCTTCCAAGACTGAACCAGGAAGAAATAGAAAATATGAACAGACCAACCACAAGCACTGAAATTGAAACTGTGATTAAAAATCTTCCAACAAACAAAAGCCCAGGATCAGATGGTATCACAGGCAAATTCTATCAAACATTTAGAGAAGAGCTAACACCTATCCTTCTCAAGCTCTTCAAAAATATAGCAGAGGGAGGAACACGCCCAAACTCATTCTACAAGATCACCATCACCCTGATACCAAAAGCAGACAAAGATGTCACAAAAAAGAAAACTACAGGCCAATATCACTGATGAACATAGATGCAAAAATCCTCAACAAAATACTAGCAAACAGGAGCCAGCAGCACATTAAAAGGATCATACACCACGATCAAGTGGGGTTTATCCCAGGAATGCAAGGATTCTTCAATATATGCAAGTCAATCAATGTGATACACCTTAATAACAAATTGAAGCATAAAAACCATATGATAATCTCAGTAGATGTAGAAAAAGCTTTCAACAAAATTCAACACCCATTTATGATAAAAACTCTCCAGAAAGTGGGCATAGAGGGAACCTACCTCAACATAATAAAGGCCATATATGACAAACCCACAGTCAACATCATTCTCAAGGTGAAAAACTGAAACAATTTCCTCTAAGATCAGGAACAAGACAAGGTTGCACACTCTCACCATTATTATTCAATATAGTTTTGGAAGTTTTAGCCTAGGCAATCAGAGAAGAAAAAGAAATAAAAGGAATCCAAATTGGAAAATAAATAAAACTGTCACTCTTTGCCAGTGACATGATGCTATACATAGAGAATCCTCAAGATGCTACTAGAAAGGGCTAGAGCTAATCAATGAATTTGGTATAGTAGCAGGATACAAAATTAATGCACAGAAATATCTTGAATTCCTGTGCACTAATAATGGAATATCTGAAAGAGAAATTAAGGAAACACTTGCATATACCATTGCAAAAAAATAATAAAATACCTAGGAATAAACCTACCTAAGGAGACAAAAAACCTGTATGCAGAAAACTAAGACACTGATGAAAGAAATCAAAGACGATACAAACAGATGGAGAGGCATACCATGTTCTTGGATTGGGAGAATCAACATTGTGAAAATGACTATACTACCCAAAGCAATCTACAGATTCAATGCAATCATTATCAAACTACCAATGACATTTTTTACAGAACTAGAACAAATAATTCTACAATTTGTGTGGAAACACCAAAGACCCCGAATAGCCTAATCAATCTTGAGTAAGAAAAATGGAGCTGGAGGAATCAGGCTCCCTGACTTCAGACTATACTACAAAGCTATAGTAATCAAGATAGTATGGTACTTGCACAAAAACAGAAATATAGATCAATGGAACAGGATAGAGAGCCCAGAGATAAACGCATGCACATATGGTCACCTTATCTTTGATAAGAGCCTCTTCAATAAAAGGTGCTGGGAAAACTGGACAGCTACATGGAAAAGAATGAAATTAGAACACTCCCTAACACTACACATAAAAATGGACTCAAAATGGATTAAAGACCTAAATGTAAGGCCAGACACTATAAAACTCTTAGAGGAAAACACAGGCAGAACACTCTATGACATAAATCACAGCAAGATCCTTTTTGACCCACCTCCTAGAGAAATGGAAATAAAAACAAATATAAACAGATGGGACCTAATGAAACTTAAAAGCTTTTGCACAGCAAAGGAAACCATAAACAAGACAGAAAGACAACCCTCAGAATGGGAGAAAATATTTGCAAAAGTAACAACTGACAAAGGATTAATCTCCAAAATCTAAAAGCAGCTCATGCAGCTCAATATAAAAAAAAAACAAAAAACATACAACCCAATCCAAAAATGGGCAGAAGCCCTAATTAGACATTTCTCCAAAGAAGATATACAGATTGCCAACAAGCACATGAAAGGATGCTCAACATCACTAATCATTAGGGAATGCAAATCAAAACTGCAATGAGGTATCACCTCACACTGGTCAGAATGGCCATCAACAAAAAATCTACAAACAATAAATGCTGGAGAGGGTGTGGAGAAAAGGGAACTCTCTTGCACTGTTGGTGGGAATGTAAATTGATGCAGCCACATGGAGAACAGTACGGAGGTTCCTTAAAAAACTGAAAATAGAACTACCATATGACCCAGCAATCCCATTACTGGGCATATACCCTGAGAAAACTGTAGTTTAAAAACCACAATGTTCATGGCGGCACTATTTCCAATAGCCAGGTCATAAACAACCTAAGTTTCCATCAGCAGATGAATGGATAAAGAAAATATGGCACATATATACAATAGACTGTTACTCAGCCATAAAAAGAAATGAAATTGAGTTATTTGTAGTGAGGTGGATGGGCCTAGAGTCTGTCATACAGTGTGAAGTAAGTCAGAAAGAGAAAAACAAATACGGTATGCTAACACATATATATGGAATCTAAAAAAAAGTCCAATGAACCTAGAGGCCGGTCAGGAATAAAGACACAGACATAGAGAGTGGACTTGAGGACATGGAGGGGGGAGGGGAAGCTGGGATGAAGTGAAAGAGTAACATTGACATATATACACGACCAAATGTAAAATAAATAGCTAGTGGGAAGCAGCCGCATAGCACAGGGAGATCAGCTTCATGCTTTGTGACCACTTAGAGGGGTGGGATAGGGAAGGTGGGAGGGAGTTTCAAGAGGGCGGGGATATGGGGATATATGTATGCATATAGCTGATTCACTATGTTATACAGCAGAAACTAACACAACATTGTAAAGAAAAAAAAGGATTAAAAATATCTATTCACAAATGAATGGATAAAGAAAAAATGATATATATATATATGCGTATATATGATATAAAATAAAATTCCATTTTAGATATATAAAATGGAATATTATTCAGCCTTATTAAGAGGAACTTTTGCTGTTTGTGACAACATAAGGGAAAGTGGAGGACAGAATGCTAAGTGAAATGAGCCAGGCACAGAAGAGTACATACTGCATGTTACCACTTAAATAAGGAATCTAAAATAGTCAAACTCTTAGAAGCAGAGAATAGGATAGTAGTTGTCAGGGAACAATAAGAGGTGCAAATGGGGGATTGTTAGTCAAAGGTATGAAGTTTCATTCATACAAGATGAGTGAGCCGAAAGGTCTGCTTACAGCATAGTGTCTATAGTTAACAATACCGTATTGTGTATTTAAAATTTTGCTAAGTGGGTAGATCTCATGTTAAGTATTCCTGTCACCAAAATGATAATAATAATAATAAATAAAGGGGGCTGGAGGGAGCTTGTAGAGGGGATGGATACATTCATGGCATAGACTGGCAATAATTTCACCAGTGTGTATTTATCTCCAAACTCAGTGAGTTGTGTACACTAAATATGTACAGTGTTTTGAACAATATTACATAGCAAATAATAAACACCGTGAGAAAGCAAGAGAGCACCCACAGAATGAAGAAAAAGCTTTACCTTTAATGACTACTTTTTCCTCTTTTTGAACAAGTGGTCATGTTTGCATTGTGTGCTGGGCCCTGTGCATTATGTGACTGGTCCTGACAGGAGAGTTGTTTACAATCAGCAACAGTCACCCCATGTTTATGACAGTTGGACACACTCTTACTGACCAAAACCAGATTAATGTGAAATAGATGTGGCAACAGCAATGTGAACAGGAAAATTCAACTTGATGAGAGATATTGGGGTTGTCCTCAAAGTTCCCTCATCATGGGACTAAAGTATAGATTAAAAAATTCATTAAAATACAACCATTTCACCTATAATTATAAAAATGGCATTTTCAGGCCATATTATTCTTTTTATTTATTTATTTTTATTTATTTTATTTTTTTTTCCTTTCACTCATGTATTCAATGAGTGTTTATTGAGCGTCTATTGTGAACCAGGCAGCGGGGCTGGAGCTGGGGATACAGAAAAGACACACAGACAACCCCTCCCTGCCCTTGCAGACCTCACTGCACACCGTGTAGTGATGACAAAAGATGTTAAAAGCTAAATAAGTATAACATTCAACTTGCGTAATATTAGTGTCCATGCACATGTAACATTTTCTCAAGGCAAAATCCTGCTGTGTGTCCTATAGGGAAAAAAGGTACAACCCTACAACAGTGAGTCAAAGCTACATCTCCATTATCTCTGGCCTGGCCAGGATCTCTTCCCAGAGGCTTTCCTGTCACCTTAGTGGAACTAAAGGTGTATTGAGTTCCATGTGTGAGCAGCATCTCAGGTGAACTCTGAAGCAACAGTGAACATGTGATCCAGCCCACATGAAATGCATCCACCCCCATGCTCTCCCTGAGAGTGAGATTCAAAGAAGACCCTCCAGTTGAGATGAATCACAACCTCGTTGTGGATCATTCAGTCACTGGAGGGGTTCCTGTACCACAGCCAACCACCTGTTTTCCAAGGAGCCTTGTCCCAGCGGGAGGGGCAGGCTACCCAGCAGCCAGGAGAGACACTATCATGGTAACGTCCACTGCACTTTGAAACTGGGAGTGACATAGATGCCACACGCCCCTCCACCCAGGGGCCAGAGTCAACACACGCGTATCCATCTAGGTATCCACGAGCATACACTGAGGCAGCACGGCTTATAAGAAAAAATACAGGCAGTTCTGGACTTCTTCCCCATTCTTGGCACTGAACCTGTAAAACCCTCAGAATTTCCAAAAACCATATTATTCTTTTTAAAAAAAGAAAACATGCAACTGTCTAAATATGTATATTATTATACCTTTCTTTGCACAAGTCATATCCTGCACAATAGAACTATCCTCATCATTCTTTCTCTAGCTCCTGAGTCATAGCCTGTATTAATTTCATTACATGTGAACTTGTGCAGTTAGATTCTCATCCACAAATCTGAAGAGATTTTATAAGATAATTATTTACATTTACTCCCTTTATTTCTCAATTTATCTTTCAAAAGACTTTCACTGAATATAAAGTTTCACTGAAACCGGAGATAGTTAAACCAAAATTCATCACATCATTATACTTAAAAATAACTGAGAAAAATTATGAAACATTTAAGTCCAGACATTTGAATTATTTTCTTGTAAAAAATGTCCAAGAAGCAAAGAAAAATGGATATGAACTGTAAAAAATGGCATAAAGGAAGCCTGAAACTGAGCCAAAGATTGAGAACTTGTTTCAAGATGAGAAAGCATGAGAAGCTTTCCTGGGGAACATGGAGGGGAACGGAGCCCTGCTCAGGGGAAAGCTGCCCACTGTGAACATGTGGAGAAGAAAAATACATGCATCTCCTTCTTTATTCATGTCATCTACCCCAAGGGGGCTGACCACTAAATGGAAAAAGTAGAACAAATACCACTAAGAGGGCTGACTGAAAAAAACATGCACAGCCTGAGAGTTGAGAATTATGTTTTATTCAGTGGACTTGCTGAGGACTTAAACTTGGAAGACAGACTCTCAGATAGCTCTGAGGGATTGCTCCGAAGAGGAAACGGAGGAGCCAGGATATATAGGAGTTTTGCAAAAACAAATCAGGTAGTTGAACATCCAAAGATTTCTGCTAGTTAAAGAAAAAACCAAATACTTCAAGTTAATGAATTTAGTGCTTTTCTATGTATGAGAAGGTGCAAGAGTCTGGGCTTATTGAAATCATTCCCTTGATATGCACCTTAACTATCTAGGGTCAGTATCCTGTTTTTCTCCTTCCTCAGTGCTCGGAGTGTGCAGTCAGGGTGGCTACAGTGGCTGATGGCTTGATGGCCACAACATTCTTTGTTTACAGATATGGCAGGAGACATTCTTCATCCACAAGAGAAAATTGCTCTCTCCAGGCTTCTACTGTCCCATACATACACTTGAGGTGACCGTGGTCACCTGCCTGCTGCCCAGGACTACTGGGAGGACATGGGAGGGGTCCTGCCATGCACACAGGCATGCACATAGCAGTGGGGTGGGTACTGTACCCTGGGATGGTGGTGACTGCCCTCAAGCCTGGCAAAAACAGCCCTGCCCTCACCTCATCAATTGGGGTTTGGACCACTGCCTATGTCTCACCCTCATCTCCATCCACCAAGGAAATGTTGTGCGGGAGGTAAGAGGAAATGAAGGCTCAAAAGTTCACTCTGAGAAGCCAGGGCTGGTAAGGAGAGACTGTGGGTCAGGGGTAGGAGAGGGACCAGGAGGTCTGAGATGAGACCCCTGGTTGGCAGTGGAGGCCAAGGCCTAAGAAGGAGCTGGTGGGATGGAAGCTGATGGGAGGCTTCAAGGGCCTGAATTTGCCTGTCTAGGGCTCCCTTGAGGAGGACATGAGGGTCGACAGCGTCCCTGGCCTGCCCAGACCCCAGCACCCAACTGTCATCAAACCCCGAGTGAACCACAACTAAAAGTCTTGGATCGATACAAGAGGGTGATGTGGGCTTGGTCCACACTCAAGAGAAGCACAGTCTCCTTGTCAAGAGGGTGTGGCCCCATGCACAACATGCAAGAGATGCTTCTACACTTAAGGAAGACTGAACAAAGTGATTGAGTGATGGGGCAGCATTAGAGATTATGATAGTTATTGGAATCAACAGGAAGGGCAGTAGCAGGCACCTAAAACCACGACTGTTCAAATACCTGAAGGACCAAAGCATGGTAAATTGTGTGTGGTCTGGCTTATGGGTAGAGGGACCATCAGTACAAGTATAAGTCACTAAGACAGGCAGATGGGGCTGGTGAGGCTGCAGGAGGTTCCAGCCCCTTGTCCCCTTTTTTGACACAAGCAACAGCTCTTCCTTTTACATAATTGAAATCTTCAAGATCATGCTTGATTCCACATATTTTTAAAAGATGTAAAGCCATAGTTATATGATAACAAGGGACATATATATATATATATATTAACCTAAAAATATTTTGGGAGAGTATTTTTAGGAACTTATAGAGAATTTATGATGAATAATTATCATGTAGCTATACTATCAAATATTTTAAAAATACCCTTAAATATAGTACAAGATGTCAAGGACATTGGAGATTAGTACAAGGAAAGGGAGTGAGGGGTGTGAAGGGAGGAACGTGGCCTGCTCAGCATGGTCCATGTGTGGCCATCATCTTCTTGCTCAGGGATGCTCCAGATGGTGTTCTTGTGAGCCCAGGAGCCCATGTAAGCCTTAGACAAATTTTGGTTATCTAAAATTTAAAACCTGGAGTCTGAAACACAGTAGGTTTTCTGCTGTCCTCTTCAGGACTGTGTCCCAGGACTGTTTTTCCTGATAAAGCACTCATTTTAACTACTGGAAGAGGGGCACATTTGTTAGATGAACTAGTGTGGCTCAAATTTGTGGTTCTTGTTCTAGTTTAAATTTCAAACTTATTTCTAAATTTTCTGTGCACTTTGCAAAATAATTTATAGCGTAAATTTAAACCATTAAAAACCTTTTATATTTTATATACATATAATTAAGTTCTCTATATGGCCTATATCATTTGATATAAACCACTCACGTTTCAGTAGTAGATGTTGCCTTTATCAGCACAGTTGGCCTTGCTCCTAGGAGGCCTGCAGAGGGGCCAGCAGCCACAGTGGTTAGGGCAGGGGCTCTGGAAGCAGAGCCTGGATCTGGGTCTCCCTCTTCCCCTCCTTAGCGCAGAGACCCCGGGTAATTTGCTGGACCTCACTGTGCTGTCTCTGCTTCTGGAACATGTGAATTTCCAAATTCTGCTTTTGGAAGATGTAACTCATAGGAGTTTTGTGAGGATTAACTGAAATAGTGATTCCCTCCCTCTCCTTCTTCCGTCCTGAAGAAATTCCATTTAATGGTGCATTGGAAATCATGTCAGCAGGTCTGGCATAAAAGGCAAAGAAAAAACTCTTCCTCTCAAGAGTACGAAAATAAGATAAGGTAAAAGGTGATTCCAAAAGTTAAACCAATCCAAGCATAAAAGAGCAACTTTTTGCAAATCTGTCTGCCATCTAAAAGACTCATAGCTATTTTCCATTAGCTGAAAGTTTTGTTCAAAAAATAATAATAACTTAATACCCAGGTCTATCCTAAATTGGCAAATATCTATGAAAATCCATTTTAGGCTTGGTACTTATATATTTCTATTTTTTTTACTTTTAATCTTTTTTTTCCTTACTATAAGAGCTACATGAACAAAGCAGGCAATGTGGATTTCTTATGTAAAAATGCCTGGAGTCTGTGTTTCAGACTCCAGGTTTTAAATTTATGGTATAAAAGGATTGCAAAAATGTTGTGAGTAAATCATATTTTATGAGTGAATTGACAAGAAATAAAGTCAAAATCAAAGTACTACTGTACAAGCAGGGGAAGTTACAATTGGATTGCAGCTGAATGACAGCTCTCCTCACTCACAACGTGGGTGGACCAGAAAACTCCTCCTGATTCCCAACAAATGAGTGGGGCTGCCTTCTGCCCTGTGAGCAGGCTTCCCAGCGAGCATCTGGAAGCCTTTCCCATCACCGAGGAAGGCTTGGGGTTCTGGAGTTGGTGTGGGGATGACTAGTGGATGCAGATTGGGTTTGTGCCAAGAAGTCAAGAAGGAGGGTTAGTGGGTGAATTATCACTTTACACATCCCTTCTCTTTCTATTAATATTTTAATACAAATCAACAGAATGTGCTCATGTGAGAAGATTGCTCTCTGTTAAAGAGATAACTTTATGTAAGTAAATGTTTTTCTTGATGGAAATCTTATTTTTAAGGTATATCTACACATTATTTGCAAACTACAGCCAATTTAGCTGTACATGAAAATTTTTTAATAAATATTAAAACTTAACATTTCTCTATAGATAAAAATCTTCTGAGATCTGTGCAGAAAATAAAATGTTTATTCCATGAGGCTTTCAATATGTTCAAACATGGACAATAGGTTCAAATGTCCATGTACCTCAATCTAAAATAATGTGCATTTTTTCCTCAATGATATAGAAATTAAATGGAATCAGTTTGGGCAAGGAGGATTTCACTAACATGATATTTGGGACTTATGACTGAAATGGTCTTGTAATTTTTACTAAAATAATGTTTTGCTGTAAAAATATGTTGTGTAATTTATTATTCAGTTTCTTCAATTTTCCTCTGAGTGTTTCTAGAACAGACATGAATATACAGACCTAAGTATGACACAATAGTGAAAGGGTGACACAGGGGTCCACACGTCCATTATTCTATCACATCTGAAAATGAGGATCCCATTGGAATAACATATGTAAAGCAGTTGGCAATCCCTCAGCAAATGGCTTGTGAATTTACAATACAGGTACCTGTTTTGAATTTTTGTTTGCTGTTATTGGTGAATTATTCAGTTTTTTGAACACTCATTCTGCTTCCTTTCTAAAATTGTTATGTATCACATTGTTCTTTTGTTTCTAGATTGAAAAGAAAAAAGAGAAAACAAGATGTAGGCTAGTGTCTCACTAGCCAGAAAATTCTGTTGATATACATTGATAAAACATATAAAAAGTTAGTATGTGGCATGATTGGGTAAAAAATTTAAATAGAACTAAATAGTTTTTAAAAAACAGAAGGTGTCCTTTTCCCTAATCCCATATTTACCCACTTTTCAGTGTTTAATGTGATTGTCTTTTCCTTCTGCATTTTCTGTGTTCATCTTAACATTTTTCTTCGCCAGTAATTCATTTTCCACTATGTCTATCGTGTTCATTCTTTTATATAATTTATTAGTTCTGTGATGGTGTTGTGGCAGTTCAATCTTAACTGAAAAGTCTGCTGTATCTCTTCAACTCATTGATTTTATCGGCTCACCTTTGTTCCTCTTTCTAACTAAACATATTATTCTCTAAATTTACTATGACCTGAAATATTTATAAGGAATTCTTTTTTCCTCAGTTGCATCATCTAGAATGCTCTCATCATTGTGGATGAAAAATGTCACCTGCCATATCAGCAAACAAAGGATGTTGCAGCCATCAAGCCATCAGCCCCTGCAGCCCAACCGACTGTGTACCCTGAGGGGATTCAGGATGGTGAAAAGCAGGGCACTCACCCTAGATAGTTAGGGTGCATATCAAAGGAATGATTTCAATGAGCCCAGACTCTTGCATTTTCCCATTTATAAAAAAGCACTAAATTCATTAACTTGAGATGTCTGGTTTTTCTTTACTTATTATCTTTTGGTGTTCTATCTGGTTTTTTGTTGTTGTTTTCTTCTGTTTTGTTTGTTTTGTTTTGATTTTTACAAAAATTCCTATATATCCTGGCTCCTCTTTACCTCTTCAGAGCAGTCCCTCAGAGCTATCACAGAAGCTGCCTCCTGGACTTAAGTCCTCAGCAAGTCTGCTGAATAAAACATAGTTCTCACCTTTTAGATTGTGCTTTTATTTTTTTCCAGCTGACATCATGACCACTTACCTCTTCTCCCTGAAGTGTGTTTGCATTGACTCCATGCTTTTCCCTACCTTGTTCTTAATCTAACTTGGGAAGGTCCCTTCCTTTGTTCTTTGTTCCTTTGTGAGGTGTGTGAGTGCGCCTTGCTCCCCCCTCTACCTTTCTGGAGATTACCCTGTGATCTGCAGCCTGGGGAAAGGGGCCACTTTTCCCCTTGGAAAAGGCAGCCTTGACCCACTTTTGCCTGTTGCACCCATGCCCTGTACTGGCTCATTCTTTCTGGTCTGCATTTGTTTACATCCGTGTGGTTTAGCACAGGGCTCCAGCTCGGGCCATCAGGAGAGCCAGTCTGTGCGACACTGGACACCTATAAGCTGTGTCCTTCCCCAGAGGGAGGGGAGCAGAGCCTGAGGAGGCTTATTTGGGGTCTGTTCATCAGAAACCACCAGGTTGGGGGGCAGATTTCTCCGGAGACACTGCATTTTCCAAGGATCCTGGGTTCCTTTAGAAGAGCTTTTCTCACACCTTCTCTCTGAATCATACCTCACAGCTACAGAAATGTAAGTCATCTGCTTCTCCTTTTCTTTTCTTTATTTTTTTTTTAAAATTTCAGTGCAGCTACCAATATATCCTAATTCAGTGTCCTTTTTCTGTCACTGATTACAACAGGAAGTGCTTCTACTCTGAAAGAAATTTCTAAATCTCTTCCCTGAACTGCTTCATTCTTTCTCCTTTTATCTCTCCCCATTTTGGCACATAAAAGTGACACTTTCAGTATTAGAAAATAGAAATTCTCCTCACCCTCTCACCTCACAACCACCCTCACTAGAATGTGTGTGGACAGAGGTTAGCAGGCACTGGGTCCCCATCTGACATGTACAGAGTATAAGCATCGGGTCCCACAAAGCCCCACCTGCTACATGGGTCATCTTCATAGGACCACTGCCCTTTTCATACAGCCATGCTGAATTAGCTCTGAGAAGAGCCAGCTGTGGCCGTATTTCTGTCTTCCTCCTGAGGAAGAATGAAGGGAGACAGGGAAGTGATGAGGGTGAAAACTGATGGCTCCACGAAATCCGAAATGTGCAGGGCATTACGTTCAGAGCAAGCCTCAGACCGATTTCAGCATAGCAAACAAAGAATAGGCTGATACATTCTGTGTGCGATTCCACCTTCTCCAGTCCATTCATCAGCTAGGTGAATCATGGGGTGACTTAGCTGAGTCCCTGTTTCCACATCTACTGACCAGGATAATATGGCCTGTCCCTCAGAGTGATTAAGAGAATTACATGTGATAAATGTATATCACCCTGGGCAGGGCCTGGTGCATAAGCACCCGTCTTCTAACTGTCCCTCCCCTTTCACGCCTTACCCATGTGGCTTCCCTTTCTCCTCCTTGTCAGGCTTGATGACATCCACTTCCAGAAATCAAAACTGGGGCTTATATTGTAAGTATGTTCTAAACTCTCATTGATAGAGACTTTTCCTCTAATATTTATGTAAAGCAGTGGGAACAAAGCTGACAGTGACTCTGAGCCATATCCCAGAGCAAGGCAGCAGCAGGTCTGTCTGCACCCTCATTGTTTGTGTATATTCCCTGGAGCAGGGCTCCTTTTATCTGATCACAGATAACTGAGGTGCATTCTCACACCACAGGTTTCTTTCTGCTATTCAACCTTAAAATATCCATTGAGTTGATCATTTGCCCCAAACATAAGGTGTTAGTTCATAGTCTAAAGCTTGGCTTTTACTTGGTCTTACCCTGAAACTCATTCCCAGCCCTGACACTTCAAAGATAAATGATTTCATTTGGGTCTTTCTACAGAGAGAGAATTATATCACCCCACGATAAGAGCTGAAGCACAAGAAGTATTACTGTTTTAAAATAAAGGGTTTTAAAGTCATGTAAGTACTAGAAAATGTAAGGCATCAATGTGAATGACTTATATAAGTAGAAAAACAAGTTTGTCTAGGAAAGAATTTTCCATCTACATCTGGGTAAGTCTCACAATGAACTCAGTCTTCTGCAGTTGTTCATTTTGAAGTTATGTGTTCACAATTATTAATCAACATGAAACAAGAGGATCTCATAAATAAGTGCATGCCTGGGAAGTGTCCAGAAAACTGCTGTTGAAGACATACAGATAGCCAAAACGCACATGAAAAGATACTCAACATCACTAATTATCAGAGAAATGCAAATCAAAACTACAATGAAGTATCACCTCATACCGGTCAGAATGGCCATCATCAAAATGTCTACAAATGGTAAATGCTGGAGAGGGCGTGGAGAAAAGGGAACCCTCCTACACTGTTGGTGGGAATGTAAATTGGTACAACCAGTATAGAGAACAGTATGGAGGTCCCTTAAAAAACTACAAATAGAACTACCATACGATCCTGCAATCCCACTCCTGAATATATATCTGGAGAAAATCATAATCCAAAAAGATACATCACCCCAACGTTCCTTGCAGCACTATTTACAATAGCCAAGACATGGAATCAACCTAAATGTCCATCCACAGAGGAATGTATAAAGAAGATGTACATATATACAATGGAATATTACTTAGCCATAAAAAAGAATGAAATAATGCCATTTGCAGCAACATGGATGGACTTAGAGATTATCATACTAAGTGAAGTAGGCAGATAGAGAAAGACAAACATCACATGATATCACTCATATGTTGAATATAATTTTAAAAAATAATACAAATGAACTTATTTACAAAACAAAAACAGAGTTACAGATATCAAAAACAAATTTATGGTTACCAAAGAGGAAATGTGGGGGGGGGGGGGGGGGAAAATCAGGAGCTTAGGATGAACATACACACACTACTATATATAAGATAGATAACCAACAAGGACCTACTGTATAGCACAGGTAACTCTACTCAATATTCTGTGATCACCTATATGAGAAAAGAATCTAAAAAAGAATGAACGTATGTGTATATATATATATATATATATATATATATATATATATATATATATAACTGAATCACTTTGCTGTACACCTGAAACTAACACAACATTGTAAATCAACTAGACTCCAATAAATTTTACTTTTTAAAGTGCTGTCCAATAGAACTTTCTGTGGTGATAGAAAAGTGCTTTATCCCTGATGTCCAGCACAGCTGCCCCCAGCCATATGTGGTTAGGGAGCACCTGAAATGTACCTAGTGTGACTGAAGAACTGAACTTTTAATTTCATCCATTTGTAAGCAGATTTTGGAAGGAAAGAGCTCTCTGCAGGAGGCCCCTTTTGTCTTGTCACCAACCTTAAACCAGGCACCCCCATGCTCAACTCATCTCCAGTCCTAGCACACCTTTCAAATCTTTTGATCACACAATACCTTGCCTAAACTGTTGGTTCTTTCTGTAGATCAAAGAAGTAGAAACGAAGAATAAGTAATTAACAGAGGACCAGATCTCTTCCCTAGCTTCCCCTTCAGTAATCTCACAAACTGTGTGAACAAGGTAACATCTAAGGAAAGATCATAAGAAGTCAACAAGCCTGCACTCAGTGGGGGATGGCGAAGACTCTGACTCCCTATTTCAATGATTAACTAAGATTACTTTCTTTTTTTCCCTTTAAAAACTTTCATGGCCAAGCAGAATCTTCAGAGATGGTTTTGGAGGACACTGAGTCCACCATCTCCCGAGATTGCCAGCATTCTGATTAAAAGCAACTTTACTTTCTAGCAACATTTGCCTCTTTCTCGGGTATTGATTTTCAAGCAGCAAGCAGCTGGACCTGAGTTTGGTAACACAGTTATGACCAGTAGCTACAGTACTGGATGCTTTTCTAAATGAAGAATATTTGGGGTATTTTCCTTTTGTTTTTGTTTTTAAGGAAGACAGTAAAAACAAAATTTGGGAATAGAGAGGAACCAATTTCCCCATAGAGAAAAGCCCAGTTTTACTGTTAATTTTTTTCAAAACTGAATTTTTTTCAGTTTGATTTAGTGAAGACAATTTTTAAAGAAGGTCTTATTCATCTACAATTAAGAAACCATTAGGTAATACATATTATGAAATTCTAATTAATTTATTTAAATTCAGAGGTAATATTAACTATTTTTCACTGACCAGACATTTGCTGAATACCAGAAAACTAAGGGTCTTGCTTTTTTTTTCACATCTTCACATTTTCACTTCAAGCATGGGTTTCACAGAGACTAATTTTTGCTTAAGTACACTTTATTTTAAACTGTGAATTCAGTAGAACTCTTATTAAATTCTCAAGTGAACTCCAGAATTTCTATTCCTTCCAGAATGTTTTACCTTGCTATTGGTATTATTTTCATTAACACCAGAATTTTAATCAGTCAATTAAAAGTGAGCCTCAAAACTTGTTGGCTACTGTTTTGAACAACCATGTAGGATACTGATTTTTTTTTAAAAAATATGTGCACTATGCATATGCATGGACTGTCTAGGTCTAACCCACAGCTTCAGTTTCCTTGATGAATAGAACATGTTCTAGTTTTCTGAGATGTGTGAACAGCAAGGAAGCTTCTCATGAAGCATGTTACAGGTTCTTGGGTAATTCTCTTAACAGGGTTGCTCCACCTGCATCTGGTAACTGCCCAGCCCATCAGTTCTCAGGGATCACCCTCCATCACTGTGACCACAAGAGTCACCTGGCTGGACCACTCCCTTGTAAGTTCTGCTCCCATGACTCACTCATGTACTCATCTCCATCTGAGATGACCTTTCTTCTTCACCTTAATAACGTGCTTATTCCTGACTCCTGACATTTAGACTTACTCTTCATTCTAGCTTATAAATTCTTCCCCAGTTGTACCCTGGCTGGCTCCTTTAACCATTCAGGTTTTAAATCAAACAGCACCTCTTCTGTGTAGCATCCCTGATCCCCTGACTAACACTCTCTCCCCATCCCAAAAGTCATGCTGTGTCATCACTCCCCATTGTGGTGGTTGTTGTCTCTTTCACTCTCAGAATGGTCATACTGGAAAATTTGTCCTGAGACAAATTTGTCCGGAAAAATGGAATATTTCCTGCCATATCAGCAAACAAAGGATGTCATCAGCAATTGCAGCCCTCCAACGTGAGCCTGTGAGCCCTGAGAAAACTTAGGAAGGAAAGTACCTGTCATCTAGCAGCCATCAGACTGCAGCCATCAGACTCCAGCCATTGTTATTGTGAGCCCTGAGGAAACTCAGTATGTGAAAATACAGGATACTGGCCCCAGATACCTGAGGTGCATATCAAAGAAATGATTTCAGTGAGCAGACACTTGCATCTTCCCATACATAGAAAAGTGCTAAATTCCTTAATTTGCTATTTCTGGTTTTCTTTTATTAACAGTAATATTTTGATGTTCTGAATACCTGCCCTTTGCTGCAAAACTTCTGTATAACCTGGCTCCCCGCCTCGCCTTCTCAGAGCAGTTCTCTCAGGGTTACTTGAGATGCTGCCTCCCAGACTTGAAGTCCTAAAAATTCCTGCTGAATAAAACATAACTCTCAACTTTTAGATTGTGAATATTTTTTAAGTCGACAGTCCTCACGTTTACTGACCGTCTCTCCCCAGTGCTGTTTGCGTTTTTTGACCACTGAATACCAAACCTAGCACAATAGCTACTACATAGTTGGTGCCCAGGAAATAGTTGATTAAATTAAGATACATTAAATTGTAACTGATAATTAAGCCTTATCAATTGTGACGGATATTCTCCAAATTAATTTCTCAAATACATTTTGCTTCTCACATGAAATAAACGTCTCACTGGAATTCTAGGTGGTGTGTGGCAGAAGATGTGTCGAAGAAATCATGGTATACAGACCCTACTTGGAGGAGAAAAAAAGAGGCCATTATAACCTCCAGCCTCCTCACTGTGGATGACCAAGTGCCACATCTAAGTATCGATACTTACGATTTGGAGGCTTAAATATTTTTCAGGTTCATGGAATTTCTTATTAAAAATGCAAAACCCCTTTCATGGTGATTCTTCTCCAGCACTATGTTAAGCTCTGGAAAGTAGATGATGAAGAAGAGAAGACATGATTCCTGCCCTTGCGAGAGCTTACATTTTAGCCTCATTTGCTCCTAATTGAGAATGACAGATACAAATTAAATTTTTTAAAATTAGGGAATTAGTCAGACTCATCAAGGAAATAAGGGAGAAGACTCAAATCAATAGAATTAGAAATGAAAAAGGAGAAGTAAAACTGACACTGCAGAAATACAAGGGATAATGAGAGATTACTACAAGCACCTATATGCCAATAAAATGGACAACCTGGAAGAAATGGACAAATTCTTAGAAAAGCACAACCTTCCGAAACTGAACCAGGAAGAAATAGAAAATATAAACAGACCAATCACAAGCACTGAAATTGAGACTGTGATTAAAAATCTTCCAACAAACAAAAGCCTAGGACCAGATGGCTTCACAGACAAATTCTATGAAACAATTAGAGAAGAGCTAGTACCTATCCTTCTCAAACTCTTCCAAAACATAGCAGAGGAAGGAACACTCCCAAACTCATTCTACGAGGCTACCATCACCCTGATATCATAACCAGACAAAGATGCCACAAAAAAAGAAAACTACAGGCTAATATCACTAACGAACATAGATGCAAAAATCCTCAACTAAATACTAGCAAACAGAATCCAACAGCACATTAAAAGGATCATACACCATGATCAAGTGGGGTTTATCCCAGGAATGCAAGGATCTTCAATATATGCAAATCAACCAACGTGATACACCATATTAACAAATTGAAGGAGAAAAACCATATGATAATCTCAATAGATGCAGAAAAAGCTTTCAGCAAAATTCAACATCCATTTATGATAAAACGCCCCCAGAAAGTAGGCATACGGAACTTACCTCAACATAATAAAGGCCATATATGACAAACCCACAGCCAACATTGTTCTCAATGGTGAAAAACTGAAACCACTTTCACTAAGATCAGAAATAAGACAAGGTTGCCTGCTCTCACCACTATTATTCAACATAGTTTTGGAAGTTTTAGTCACAGCAATCAGAGAAGAAAAAGAAATTAAAGGAATACAAATTGGAAAAGAAGTAAAGCTGTCACTGTTTGCAGATGACATGATACTATACATAGAGAATCCTAAAAATGCAACCAGAAAACTACTAGAGCTAATCAATGAATTTGGTAAAGTAGTAGGATGCAAAAGTAATGCACAGAAACCTCTTGCATTCCTATACACTAATGATGAAAAATTTGAAAGAGAAATTAAGAAAACACTCCCTTTTACCATTGCAACAAAAATAATAAAATACCTAGGAATAAACCTACCTAAATAAAGATCTGTATGCAGAAAACTATAAGACACTGATGAAAGAAATTAAAGATGAAACAGACAGAGAGATATATCATGTTCTTGGATTGGAAGAATCAACACTGTGAAAATGACTATACTACCCAAAGCAATCTACATATTCAATGAAATCCCAATCAAAGTACCAATGGCATTTTTCACAGAACTAGAACAAAACATTTCACAATTTGTATGGAAACACAAAAGACCCCGAATAGGCAAAGCAATCTTGAGAAAGAAAAATGGAGCTGGAGGAATCAGGCTCCCTGACTTCAGACTATACTACAAAAGCTACAGTAATCAAGACAGTATGGTACTGGTACAAAAACAGAAATATAGATCAACAGAACGGATAGAAAGCCCAGAGATAAACCCATGCACATATGGTCACCGTACCTTTGATAAAGGAGGCAACAATATACAATGCAGAAAAGACAGCCTCTTCAATAGCGGTGCTGGGAAAACTAGACAGCTACATGGAAAAGAATGAAATTAGAACACTCCCTAACACCATACACAAAAATAAACTCAAAATGGATTAAAGACCTAAATGTAAGGCCAGACACTATAAAACTCTTAGAGGAAAACACAGGCAGAACACTCTATGACATAAATCACAGCAAGATCCTTTTTGACCCACCTCCTAGAGAAATGGAAATAAAAACAAATATAAACAGATGGGACCTAATGAAACTTAAAAGCTTTTTCACAGCAAAGGAAACTATAAACAAGATGATAAAATAACCCTCAGAATGGGAGAAAATATTTGCAAATGAAGCAAAAGACAAAGGATTAATCTTCAAAATTTACAGGCAGTTCATGCAGCTCAATATCCAAAAAACATGCAACCCAATCCAAAAATGGGCAGAAAACCTAAATAGACATTTCTCCAAAGAAGATATACAGATTGCCAACAAACACATGAAAGGATGCTCAACATCACTAATCATTAGAGGAATGCAAATCAAAACTACAGTGAGGTATCATCTCATACCAGCCAGAATGGCCATCATCAAAAAATCTACAAACAATAAATGCCGGAGAGGGTGTGGAGAAAAGGGATCCCTCTTGCACTTCTGGTGGGAATGCAAATTGATACAGCCACTATGGAGAACAGTACGGAGGTTCCTTAAAAACTAAAAATAGAATTACCATATGATCCAGCAATCCCACTACTGGGCATACACCCTGAGAAAACCATAATTCAAAAAGAGTCATGTACCACAATGTTCATTGCAGCACTATTTACAATAGCCAGGATATGGAAGCAACCTAAGTGTCCATCAACAGATGAATGGATAAAGAAGATGTGGTAAATATATACAATGGACTATTAGCCATAAAAAGAAACGAAACTGAGTTCTCTGTAGTGAGGTGGATGGACCTAGAGTCTGTCATTCAGAGTGAAGTAAGTCAGAAAGAGAAACACAAATACGATATGCTAACACATATATATGGAAACCAAAAAAAAAAAAAAAGTTTCTGAAGAACCTAGGGGCAGGACAGGAATAAAGACAGAGACATAGAGAATGGATTTGAGGACATGGGGAGGGAGAAGCTTAAGCTGGGACAAAGTGAGAGAGTGGCATTGAATTTGGTAAAATTCATACACTACCATATGTAAAATAGATAGCTAGTGGGAAGCAGTCACATAGCACAGGGAGATCAGCTTGGTGTTTTGTGACCACCTAGATGGGTGGGATAGGGAAGGTGGGAGGGAGATGCAAGAGGGAGGAGATATGGGGATATATGTGTATGTATAGCTGATTCACTTTGTTATAAAGCAGAAACTAACACACCATTGTAAAGCAATTATACTCCAATAAAGATGTTAAAAAAAAATAAAAAAGTAAAAATAAAATTCAATGAAGAAAAAGACAAGTACCTAGCAAAAACATAGCAATAGGTTATTATGGATGATAATAAATATGTGGGAAAAACAACAGGAAACAAATAGTTGCTTAGGGATTTCTCCATATTGTGATAAAACTATCCTTCATATGCAAAGATGGTAAGTAACTGTGATATTGTGATGTAAAAAAAATATGTATTCGGTCTTCAAAACAAATGTGGGGAAAGGGAAGGAAGGTAAGAGAAAAATTGCAAAAGACTAATTTTGCCTACATCACTATTTTGTCTAAAGTTGGCCCTGTAGAACATAAAATATGTGTAAAGACTGTGCCAAAGTAAATGGCTCATGTAGTGAGCATTTCTAAGACAGTATTATGGCTCACTCTACCAATTTTATTGTAAAAGTGTCTGCTTCCAGTACTTCTCAGAGACAAATCTTGAGCAAGCAGTGTGATCAGAAGGCCATTTTGATCTATAAGATCTTATCATTCTATAGATCTGTAAGATCTATAATTACACTCCTGAGGTTTCAGCCATTTCACACTTTTCATGTTGAGCCTGTTAGGAGTCAGATTGATTCAAGGAGGTGTGTAATCTCTCTTCTGAGTGTTTCTACATGAGACTATTTTTCTTAAAAATTGTATAGCTGTGTAAGCTGTAACTCTAAATGAAAACACTGAAATAGATTTCACTACTTTTTAACATTAAATACTCGAGGTAGAACTGAAGTATAGAAAAATAATTCCTCTGTTGTTCCCTTGCCACTTAAGGAGGCTTTTCTTTTGCAGATTTTGAGTTTTGAATTTACAAGTCTTAACTATGTTTAAGACAGATGTCTCTTATGCACAACCTGAACTGATCTAGAAAGTTCTAAATGTAGGAGGACAGTTCCAGCTCAACATGGTAACTCAAATATTCCATTAAATACAGAACGGTAGCCAACACCCTCAGCTGCTTGGGTGCAATGTTTGGCCTCTCACAGAGCCCCTCCTTACAGCCACAGTTTATAGGAAGCTGGTGAGCCTGCCCTCTAAGTTGGACCCATTAGTGGAGCCCTGGTAGCCACGGAGTGTCTCCCCAGGAGACTCATCACTCCCTGCAGATTCAAAGGGAAGGCCAAGGGTGATGAGAATTCTCAGACCATTTTACTTCCCATATAACTCACTGCCCCATGCTTCCTTCCCATGGCAGCTCTCTGGGCTCTTTTCCTAAATTCTCAGGAGTGATGTGATCTTCAGAGATGGTGAATTTTTAGGACCCTTCTGCCCAATTTTGATCTACTCATAAGTTTAGGATGCAGCACTAGATTCTGCTGGGGAAGAAAATTAATGGAGTTTAAGATTAGAAGGTCTAGATCAGAATTCCTGTCCTGTCTCTTCCAACTCCAGGTTTAATTCACTTAATCTTTTTGAACTTCTATATTTCATTAATAATGGCGATACTGAGGATTGTTCCAAATACTTTATCTAAGAGAATACAACTAAGTATTCTGTAAACACAACACATCATAAGACCACAAGTGATTTACTCCTCAGATCTGTTTAGAATGAGGCAAGGTGGAAAGAAAGAAGAAAAATAAGAAAGGAAAAAATATCTTGCACTACTATTGTTTGCACTCTGATAAATGCACCTGGGAGTGTTAAAGGTGAAAGCTACTGGATGCTTTGTAGACAAACCTCCCAAATGTCTGTGGACACCATGGAAAGCTCAGCAAAATGCCACCTTTTAAAAACGTTCTATAACCATTAATACCAAGAACAGAACACACTATTTTTCTCTCTTTAACTTTCTGTGAACCAAAAAGCTATGTACAGTATTTCAAAATTATATTGGGCATGATCAAAGTAAGATCTTGTTTTTCTCACTCTGAAGAAGGAAAATAAGGATGAGAATGAGGTGATATTGGCAGAAAATTAATTTATTTTCATTCCAAATACAACCAGTTTAGGAAAGCACAATGTTTCCTTACTGTCTCTTTCTAGACGATTTCTCTCTGTCTTTGAAAGTCACTACAGAATGTTTCCTGGTCATTTGCTCAGTGACTCCGTTCCCTGAGGGAGGGGCAGTGAGCAGTGTCTCGGAGGAGGGCGAGCACCCTGCCGTCTTCCGCAGTCCCGAGCCCTCATCCTTATCCAGCCCGAGGTCTGAGAGGTGAGCGGTCCCTCCTTCCTCAAGGGCAGAGCCCTGCCTTCCCCTCCTCAGGAGTCCCTCCTGGGATGAGCCCTGGGTGTGGGGCCCGGAGAGGCTGCCCCCGGCAGCTCCCTGTAGTACTAAGGGCTCCTCCCAGCGTTTGCCAGCAGCTTCCGTGCTGGTGTTTGTTAGGGCCGCCGGGCTGGGAGGACGGGACCCACAGAAATGTGTCATTTAGTGCAGGGATTCCCCAACCTGGCGTTTCTGCTAGGAAACGGGCAGCACTGCAGGCGGTGAGTGGAGGGCGATTGAGCGAAGCTTCATCTGCCGCTCCCCGTCACTTGCATTACTGCCTGAACCTTCACACACACGCATGCACACACACACCCTGTCCGTGGAAAAATTGTCTTTCACGAAACCAGTTCCTGCTGTCAAAGAGGTTGGGGACCAATGAGTTAGTGAATCCACAAAGTGGCATCACTCAGCGTAGGTTGTGAGAATCACATCCAGATGGCCCTCAGGAAACGCCTGATAGAAAATGGTTAAGTGTAGGTCACCAGAAATGCGCCTGGAGGGAGCAGATACTGGAGCAAGGAAGCACTTAGGGGACTTGCAGAGCCAATGACAGAGGACGCTGGATAAAACAAGGCCTGGATGGGTCAATAGGGAGATGTTAGATGAATTAATTGAAGGAACATGGGGTCATTGCTGGATCCTAACACATTCTGGCCACATACTTCCTGTGCAGAGTGAAGAATGCTTTAGAAACCAGCATGTTTTTATATTTACAATACTTCTGTCATTTCCTGAACAAGTATTGGCCTGGGAGCATGTCAGTACACTTTATTTTTGTGGGGTGTCCAGGCATGCAGTGTTCCATTCCCAGCAGCATCTGGAGAGACTGACACCACCCTCAGAGCAGAGCTGTGTTTGAGGGGAAGCATCTCCAGTTATACAAGGTCAATTGGTTCTCTGTAAAAAAGTGACAGTGTCCACGTGCAGTTCTAAGGGCCCTTTTATCCATCACACGTGACAGGCTGGCAGAGTAAAGACCCTTTTCTTCCAGCAGTGACTGGAATCTATTTACATTTTTGTTTTAATTTTTTAAAATATTTAACAAGGCAGGAGAATTGCAGAACACTAAAATACACCCATCAGTGCATTCTGAAATGAGTTTATTTTACAAAACTGACTTTAAAAGTTATTTTTAAATGAAGGAAATTTTCATTAATGTGATGGTTGCCATTAAGGCCCAGACTAATTTGTGATACAGGGAGAAACACAGAGAGATTCCTACACATCCAACTTTCTGTGGTGATAGCGAACTCCACCCGTCCCAGCCACAGGTGCAGACTTCCCAGAAACTATAGCGAGTAAATGGTGGAGGCCATGTGCGAATTCACTTAATCTGCGCCTGGAGTCTGCATTCTGATCTGCCTTGCTGCCCTGCCTTCTATCTCCTCTGTATTTACTAGCTACTAAAATGATATTTGGCCCTGATTTGACATTCTTACCAATCAAGTTCCTCTAGGGTTAAACAGCAGAGGTAGGACCATATTCTCAGAGAACCACCGCTAGAATACATCACATGTTAATAGTGTCCTGATGGTTTCCACTAAACTTTGTCCACTAGCACATTAGCTCAGAGTAACCGTCACATTTTCTGGGCCTCCATCCACAGAGCCTAGACATCGAGGAGATGGACAGTCCAGCACGGACTTTCTACGGAGCTCTGGCAGAGAGCGCTTTGTTCTACAATGAGATCCAACAGGACCTCTGACAACTGGAAACCCCAGGTGATGCCCAAGCAGATATCACAAAGGTATTTAGAAAGAGACGAACAATTACTTTGCTTTCCTAAATATAGATATTACCTAGAGCATGCCATGCTGGTTTATATCCCACCAATGGAATTACTTTGGGGCAAAAGCTTTCTTAAAATAATTTGAGTCAGGACTTCCGGGAAGATGGCGGAAGAGTAAGATGCGGAGATCACCTTCCTCCCCACAGGTACACCAGAAATACATCTACGCGTGGAACAACTCCTACGGAGCACCTACTGAACGCTGGCAGAAGACCTCAGACCTCCCAAAAGGCAAGGAACCCCCCACGTACCAGGTTAGGGCAAAAGAAAAAAATAAACAGAGACAAAAGGATAGGGACGGGTCCTGCACCAGTGGGAGAGAGCTGTGAAGGAGGAGAAGTGTCCACACACTAGGAAGCCCCTTCGCGAGTGGAGACTTCAGGTGGCGGAGTGGGGGAGCTTGGGAGCCGCGGAGGAGAGCACAGCAACAGGGGTGCGGAGGGCAAAGCAGAGAGATTCCAGCGCAGAGGATTGGGCCGACCGGCATTCACCAGCCGAGAGGCTTGTCTGCTCGCCCGACGGGGCGGGTGGGGCTGGGAGCTGAGGCTCCGGCTTCTGTCGGAGCGCCGGGAGAGGACTGAGGTTGGCGGCGTGAACACAGCCTGCAGGGCGTTAGTGCACCGCGGCTAGCCGGGAGGGAGTCCGGGCAAAAGTCTGGACCTGCCGAAGAGGCAAGAGACTTTTTCTTCCCTCTTTGTTTCCTGGTGCACGAGGAGAGGGGATTAAGAACGCTGCTTAAGAGAGCTCCAGAGACGGGCGCGAGCCGCGGCTAAAAGTGCAGAGCCCAGAGACAGGCATGAGATGCTAAGGCTGCTGCTGCCGCCACCAAGAAGCCTGTGTGCGAACACAGGTCACTATCCACACCCCCTTCCGGGGAGCCTGTGCAGCCCGCCACCGCCAGGGTCCCGGGATCCAGGGACAACTCCCCCGGGAGAACGCACGGCGCGACTCAGGCTAGCAACGTCACGCCGGCCTCTGCCGCCGCAGGCCCACCCAACACTCCGTGACCCTCCCTACCCCCACCCCCGCCCCCCGGCCTGAGTGAGCCAGAGCCTCCGAATCAGCGGCTCCTTTAACCCCGTCCTGTCTGAGCAAAGAACAGACGCCCTCCGGGGACCTACACGCACAGGCGGGGCCACATCCAAAGCTGAGCCCCTGGGAGCTGTGAGAACAAAGAAGAGAAAGGGAAATCTCTCCCAGCAGCCTCAGAAGCAGCAGATTAAAGCTCCACAATCAACATGATGTACCCTGCATCTGTGGAATACATGAATAGACAACGAATCATCCCAAATTAAGGAGCCCTGTGGATGAAAGGCTCTTGGTGCTGCAGCCAGGAGTCAGTGCTGTGCCTCTGAGGTGGGAGAGCCAACTCCAGGACACTGGTCCACAAGAGGCCTCCCAGCTGCACATAATATCAAACAGCGAAAATCTCCCAGAGATCTCCATCTCAACGCCAGCACCCAGCTTCACTCAACGACCAGCAAGCTACAGTGCTGGACATCCTATGCCAAACAACTAGAAAGACAGGAACACAACCCCACCCATTAGCAGAGAGGCTGCCCAAAATCATAATAAGTCTACAGACACCCCAAAACACACCACCAGACGTGGACCTGCCCACCAAAAAGACAAGATCCAGCCTCATCCACCAGAACACAGGCACTAATACCCTCCACCAGGAAGCCTACACAACCCACTGAACCAACCTTAGCCACTGGGGACAGACACTAAAAACAACAGGAGCTACGAACCTTCAGCCTGCAAAAAGGAGACCCCAAACACAGTAAGATAAGCAAAATGAAAAGACAGAAAAACACACAGCAGATGAAGGAGCAAGATAAAAACCCACCAGACCTAATAAATGAAGAGGAAATAGGCAGTCTACCTGAAAAAGAATTCAGAATAATGATAGTAAAGATGATCCAAAATCTTGGAAATAGAATAGACAAAATGCAAGAATCAGTTAACAAGGACCTAGAAGAACTAAAGATGAAACAAACAATGATGAACAACACAATAAATGAAATGAAAAATACTCTAGATGGGATCAATAGCAGAATAACTGAGGCAGAAGAACGGATAAGTGACCTGGAAGATAAAATAGTGGAAATAACTACTGCAGAGCAGAAGAAAGAAAAAAGAATGAAAAGAACTGAGGATAGTCTCAGAGACCTCTGGGACAACATTAAATGCACCAACATTCGAATTATAGGGGTTGCAGAAGAAGAAGAGAAAAAGAAAGGGACTGAGAAAATATTTGAAGAGATTATAGTTGAAAACTTCCCTAATATGGGGAAGGAAATAGTTAATCAAGTCCAGGAAGCACAGAGAGTCCCATACAGGATAAATCCAAGGAGAAATACGCCAAGACACATATTAATCAAACTGTCAAAAATTAAATACAAAGAAAACATATTAAAAGCAGCAAGGGAAAAACAACAAATAACACACAAGGGAATCCCCATAAGGTTAACAGCTGATCTTTCAGCAGAAACTCTGCAAGCCAGAAAGGAGTGGCAGGACATATTGAAAGTGTTGAAGGAGAAAAATCTGCAACCAAGATTGCTCTACCCATCAAGGATCTCATTCAGATTTGATGGAGAAATTAAAACCTTTAC
Source organism: Aethalodelphis obliquidens (assembly GCF_003676395.1). NCBI lineage: Eukaryota > Metazoa > Chordata > Mammalia > Artiodactyla > Delphinidae > Aethalodelphis > Aethalodelphis obliquidens. The sequence goes on from NW_020838018.1 coordinate 5,251,049, forward strand.
AGACAAGCAAAAGCTGAGAGAGTTCAGCACCACCAAACCAGCTCTACAACAACTGCTAAAGGAACTTCTCTAGGCAAGAAACACAAAAGAAGGAAAAGACCTACAATAATGAACCCAAAACAATTAAGAAAATGGGAATGGGAACACACATATCGATAATTACCTTAAATGTAAATGGACTAAATGCTCCCACCAAAAGACACAGATTGGCTGAATGGATACAAAAACAAGACGCATATATTTGCTGTCTACAAGAGACCCACTTCAGACCTAGAGACACATACAGACTGAAAGTAAGGGGATTGAAAAAGGTATTTCATGCAAATGGAAACCAAAAGAAAGCTGGAGTAGCAATTCTCATATCAGACAAAATAGACTTAAAAATAAAGACTATTAGAAGAGACAAAGAAGGACACTACATAATGATCAAGGGATCGATCCAAGAAGAAGATATAACAATTGTAAATATTTATGCACCCAACATAGGAGCACCTCAATACATAAGGCAAATACTGACAGCCATAAAAGGGGAAATCGACAGTAACACATTCATAGTAGGGGACTTTAACACCCCACTTTCACCAATGGACAGATCATCCAAAATGAAAATAAATAAGGAAACACAAGCTTTAAATGATACATTAAACGAGATGGAGTTAATTGATATTTATAGGACATTCCATCCAAAAACAATAGAATACACATTTTTCTCAAGTGCTCATGGAACATTCTTCAGGATAGATCATATCTTGGGTCACAAATCAAGCCTTAGTAAATTTAAGAAAATTGAAATTGTATCAAGTATCTTTTCCGACCACAATGCTATGAGACTAGATATCAAGTACAGGAAGAGATCTGTAAAAAATACAAGCACATGGAGGCTAAACAATACACTACTTAATAACGAAGTGATCACTGAAGAAATCAAAGAGGAAATCAAAAAATACCTAGAAATAAATGACAATGGAGACACGATGACTCAAAATCTATGGGATGCAGCAAAAGCAGTTCTAAGAGGGAAGTTTATAGCAATACAATCCTACCTTAAGAAACAGGAAACATCTCGAATAAACAACCTAACCTTGCACCTAAAGCAATTAGAGAAAGAAGAACAAAAAAACCCCAAAGTTAGCAGAAGGAAAGAAATCATAAAAATCAGATCAGAAATAAATGAAAAAGAAATGAAGGAAATGATAGCAAAGATAAATAAAACTAAAAGCTGGTTCTTTGAGGAGATAAACAAAATTGATAAACCATTAGCCAGACTCATCAAGAAAAAAAAGGGAGAAGACTCAAATCAATAGAATTAGAAATGAAAAAGGAGAAGTAATAACTGACACTGCAGAAATACAAAAGATCATGAGAGATTATTACAAGCAACTCTATGCCAATAAAATGGACAACCTGGAAGAAATGGACAAATTCTTAGAAAGGCACAACCTGCCAAGACTGAATCAGGAAGAAATAGAAAATATGAACAGACCAATCACAAGCACTGAAATTGAAACTGTGTTTAAAAATCTTCCAACAAGCAAAAGCCCAGGACCAGATGCCTTCACAGGCGAATTCTATCAAACATTTAGAGAAGAGCTATCACCTATCCTTCTCAAACTCTTCCAAAATATAGCAGAGGGAGGAACACTCCCCAACTCATTCTACGAGGCCACCATCACCCTGATACCAAAACCAGACAAGGATGTCACAAAGAAAGAAAACTACAGGCCAATATCACTGATGAACATAGATACAAAAATCCTCAACAAAATACTAGCAAACAGAATCCAACAGCACATTAAACGGATCATACACCATGATCAAGTGGGGTTTATTCCAGGAATGCAAGGATTCTTCAATATACGCAAATCAATCAACGTGATACACCATATTAACAAATTGAAGGAGAAAAACCATATGATCATCTCAGTAGATGCAAAGAAAGCTTTTGACAAAATTCAACACCCATTTATGATAAAAACCCTCCAGAAAGTAGGCATAGAGGGAACTTTCCTCAACATAATAAAGGCCATATATGACAAACCCACAGCCAACATCGTCCTCAATGGTGAAAAACTGAAAGCATTTCCACTAAGATCAGGAACAAGACAAGGTTGCCCACTCTCACCACTCTTATTCAACATAGTTTTGGAAGTCTTAGCCACAGCAATCAGAGAAGAAAAGGAAATAAAAGGAATCCAAATCGGAAAAGAAGAAGTAAAGCTGTCACTCTTTGCAGATGACATGATCCTATACATAGGGAATCCTAAAGATGCTACCAGAAAACTACTAGAGCTAATCAATGAATTTGGTAATGTAGCAGGATACAAAATTAATGCACAGAAACCTCTGGCATTCCTATACACTAAGGATGAAAAATCTGAAAGTGAAATCAAGAAAACACTCTCATTTACCATTGCAACAAAAAGAATAAAATATCTAGGAATAAACCTACCTAAGGAGACAAAAGACCTGTATGCAGAAAATTATAAGACACTGATGAAAGAAATTAAAGATGATACAAATAGATGGAGACATATACCATGTTCTTGAATTGGAAGAATCAACATTGTGAAAATGACTCTACTACCCAAAGCAATCTACAGATTCAATGCAATCTCTATCAAACTACCACTGGCATTTTTCACAGAACTAGAACAAAAAATTTCACAATTTGTATGGAAACACAAAAGACCCCGAATAGGCAAAGCAATCTTGAGAACGAAAAACGGAGCTGGAGGAATCAGGCTCTCTGACTTCAGACTATACTACAAAGCTACAGTAAACAAGACAGTATGGTACTGGCACAAAAACAGAAATATAGATCAATGTAACAGAATAGAAAGCCCAGAGATAAACCCATGCACATATGGTTACCTTATCTTTGACAAAGGAGGCAGGAATGTACAGTGGAGAAAGGACAGCCTATTCAATAAGTGGTGCTGGGAAAACTGGACAGCTACATGTAAAAGTATGAGATTAGATCACTCCCTAATACCATACACAAAAAAAAGCTCAAAATGGATTAAAGACCTAAATGTAAGGCCAGAAACTATCAAACTCTTAGAGGAAAACATAGGCAGGACACTCTATGACATAAATCACAGCAAGGTCCTTTTTGACCCACCTCCTAGAGAAATGGAAATAAAAACGAAAGTAAACAAATGGGACCTAATGAAACTTAAAAGCTTTTGCTCAGCAAAGAAAACCATAAACAAGACCAAAAGACAATCCTCAGAATGGGAGAAAATATTTGCAAATGAAGCAACTGACAAAGGATTAATCTCCAAAATTTATAAGCAGCTCATGCAGCTTAATAACAAAAAAACAAACAACCCAATCCAAAAATGGGCAGAAGACCTAAATAGACATTTCTCCAAAGAAGATATACAGACTGCCAACAAACACATGAAAGAATGCTCAACATCACTAATCATTAGAGAAATGCAAATCAAAACTACAATGAGATATCATCTCACACCAGTCAGAATGGCCATCACCAAAAAATCTAGAAACAATAAATGCTGGAGAGGGTGTGGAGAAAAGGGAACCCTCTTGCACTGTTGGTGGGAATGTAAATTGTTACAGCCACTGTGGAGAACAGTATGGAGGTTCCTTAAAAAACTACAAATAGAACTACCATATGACCCTACAATCCCACTACTGGGCATATACCCTGATAAAACCATAATTCAAAAAGAGTCATGTACCAAAATGTTCATTGCAGCTCTATTTACAATAGCACAGAGATGGAAACAACCTAAGTGTCCATCATCGGATGAATGGATAAAGAAGATGTGGCACATATATACATTGGAATATTACTCAGCCATAAAAAGTAATGAAATTGAGCTATTTGTAATGAGGTGGATAGACCTAGAGTCTGTCATACAGAGTGAAGTAAGTCAGAAAGAGAGAGACAAATACCGTATGCTAACACATATATATGGAATTTAAGAAAACAAAATGTCATGAAAAACCTAGGGGTGAAACAGGAATAAAGACAGACTTACTAGAGAATGGACTTGAGGCTATGGGGAGGGGGAAGGGTAAACAGTGACAAAGCGAGAGAGAGGCATGGACATATATACACTACCAAACGTAAGGTAGATAGCTAGTGGGAAGCAGCTGCATAGCACAGGGAGATCAGCTTGGTGCTTTGTGACCATCTAGAGGGGTGGGATAGGGAGGGTGGGAGGGAGGGAGACGCAAGCGGGAAGAGATATGGGAACATATGTATATATATAACTGATTCACTTTGTTGTGAAGCTGAAACTAACATACCATTGTAAAGCAATTATACTCCAATAAAGATGTTAAAATAAAAAAAAAATAATTTGAGTCATAGTTTAAATGGAGAATTTAGCTCAGACAGAGAATAATCTCTGAAGACCTGAATCTAACAACAACAGCTACGCATATTAAAATAGCTATAGAGAAACTTAATATGTGTGTATCAAAGATTTAACTACAGGAAATCAATTCCTTTCAGTTCAGAGGTGCTCTGGTGTCTCTAACAGGCAGGTTTGTCAAAAGAGCCTGGATATCACTATGAGCTTCCTTATGTATTAGTAAGTATATTTATTTAATTTAAGGATCAAATGACTATTGGCAATGTAATTCACTGATCTTTTTTCTTATTATTATTATGGGATGTAAGAATGGAAAAAAGACCGCCATAGTAATTTTGCATTGAGTTTAGAGGATATTTTGGGGCACTTCCCTATAATAAATATAAGCCTTTTCCTATATCTGAATTTTCTCTTTGTAGGAATTTTAGTAACACAACTATTACTGGAGGTATCATGAGAGCTCCTTGAGGTTCCCTTCCTACTGCTCAAGCAATTTATTTTTCTCGCTATTTAAAAAAAAAAAAAAAGGATATTGAATTTGAAGTTCTGAAAGGAAGATAAGCTGTGCAGTTCGAATGATTAATGAGGATATTAAAGAACAGAAAATGGAAGACAGAAATTCAAATCCAAATAAAAATTTTATTTGCTCAATGGAGATCAAATGAGGTTCTTCTAAACTTGTCTTTCTGTTTTATAGACACAGCACTGGCGCTTTGTTCTGCTATTTTCACTGCTGATTTTTCTCCTTTCAAAATCACAGCTACTTCTGGACAATTGCCCTGACCCTTCAATTTTTTTCAAAATTTATCTCTTCCACTGTATTCAAAGGATTCCCCCACAAGTGTTATATCTGTGTGTTAATGAGTTCAGAAGATCTGCTAAAGAGGCCGTAGCCCACTCTGCAAGCTTCTTTCAGATTTCCCTCCTTCAGGATATTATAACACAACTTTTTTGCTAACTTTGTATTCTCCTGCAATATTAGCATGAGGAAAAGGTCTTAATGTGTGATATGTAAAAAGAAAAAGGTAAATATATTTACTAATGAACTTAAGATGCATTAGGGAATTTGGGATCATTCATTAAGTTGAGCCATTTAAAACTGTCGTTGTGCAAGTCAAGTTGGTTGGATATTGGTGATTTCATATGGTTCAACCTACAGACAGCCCTGGACCCCGCTTCCTCCCTTTACTTTTGCAATCAAGGAAAAGGAGTGACTTACTTGTGATCACATGACCTACGGGGCATCAACTTGGGAACAAGATCCAGCTGTGCCTTAGCCAGTGGCTCATCCACCACATTACAAGATGGTCAGAGACAAGGACAACTATCAGGAATGACTGAACAAGTAGAAGAAGATGGTTATTCATTCTTCCATTAGCACCACACTGAATATTGAATATTAGGGCTTATACCCCTAATAAGTATCACAAACTTACAATAACATATAACCTGCAGGAGACGTATGTTACCTACTTATGATAAAAACTGAATGACTGGATCATGTTCCGTCCATTCTGCTTTAGCAGGCTACCCTATCCTCTTACCCCTCCCTCTTTTTCCCACTCTGCTTGAAACCCCACGAAAGTCTCTTTTTCAGCTGAAATTCAGTGATGTCTCACCTACTACCCCCTACTCTCTCCCTTGCTCTTGAAGACCAGTCACTCGTTATTTCAAAGAGTGGTCCATGTTCATCAGTGCTGAGTTTACCAACTGGCCTCCATCCTGTCAGGAATGGTGCAGGATGCCTGAAGGAGCCAAGATTTTGTCCAATTTACAAATTAGCAAACTACCCTACAACTGTTTATGGATGCTGCTAGAAGACATGAGACTCCTAGTCGGAGACAAAGAACTTTCTTACTCCTGGAAATAACAGTAGCCGGAGCTTTCTGTTGATTTGTGTAAGTTTCCTGATGGGCTCCATCATTCCCATGGGGCCATGCAAAGGGTCCAGGATGGATGCCCAGGCACTGTGTGGGCTGCATTACAGGAAAGGAACAAGCACTGAACTTGAGGGATTCACTGCTCTTATAGGGAACAGAAAAAGGCCTGCTCTTTTTCTTGGGGGAGGCAGGACCTCATCTCTCATGATTGTTGCTGAAAGCACAGCTGGCCTCACTGAAGGGCAGCCAGGGTCTTGCATTCTTGGCCCACCCAGCAAGCACATGTAGGTTTGCTCAGGGTCCATGACAGATTGTCTCTCCTTACAAATCTTGAAGGTATGTCAGTGCATAAGGGAACCAAATAGAAACACTATTTAGTATTTTTTTTTAATTCTTGCAAAACCTAGAATTGTTTTTTGAGGTCACATTGGTTTATAACATTATATGTTTCATATAATGTGTACAACATTATAATTTGGTTTCTGTATATACTACAGTGTGCTCACCCCAAAAGTCTAGTTTCCATCCATCACCATGCAGTTGACCCCCTTTACCCAGTCGCCCTCCCCCACCCCACATCCCCTCTGGTAACCACCAATCTGTTCTCTGTATCTATATGTTTGCTTTCATTTTTTTTTTCTTTTTTGCGGTACGCGGGCCTCTCACTGTTGTGGCCCCTCCCGTTGTGGAGCACAGGCTCCGGAGGCGCAGGCTCAGCGGCCATGGCTCACGGGTCCAGCCGCTCCACAGTATGTGGGATCTTCCCGCACCGGGGCACGAACCCGTGTCCCCTGCATCGGCAGGCTGACTCTCAACCACTGTGCCACCAGGGAAGCCCAATACTTTATCTTTTTTAGTGACTGAGTGGTATTCCATTGCATGTGTGTGTATACATGTATACATCATCATCTATATCCATTCATCTGTTGATGGACACTTAGGTAGTTTCTATATCTTGACTATTGTAAATAATGTTGCAATGAACATAGAAGCGCATAGAAATGATCCGTGATGGGTTAAAATGGCATTCATTTAATAATTTTAGGCCATAGACCCTTATCCCGAGGGAAAAAAATGCTATTAATGATTTCTTGTATATCCTTCCAGAAATATCCCACCCATGTATATGTGTATTCATTTGGGAATTTCAAAGAGGAACATAATATATATATTGTTATGTACCTCACTTTTTTAAAAGATTATAAAGTTTCTTAAATAAATAAATATGTATGTATATACTTATTCTTTTCACAGAAAAGTATTCCATATTATGTTGTTTCATGGAAGCATCATGATTTATTTACCTCTTCATCTACTGACAGAGAACTAGATCATGATTGTATAAATACTGTGATCAATTTTCTCTCAAGCACTTTCTGTGTGATTAATTCCTAAAAGTATAATTGCTACTTGCTGTAGACTGTATATTGAAGGGACTTAAAGCACCACTCCCTTTGGATTGTCAACTCCAGAGCTCTGGATAGTGGGTGCTTTTAGAGATTTTAATTTTATAGAAATCATCCTTCAAGGGCTTGTGCCACTGCTTCCCACAGCCTAAGGAAGAATTCCCAATCCTGTATCATTTGAGTGTTACCTACACCATTTCATCTCCAGCATGAATCACTTGTACTGTGGTGAAGTGGCCTGAGTGTGGGCCCTGCGGCCAGACTACCTTGGTTTAAGTCCTTGTGACATAATTAGTAGCTCTATTCTTTGAGGATAGTGAACACTTCATGACTGTTTCCTTGTCTGAGAACTGGGCATAAAGTGTTATTGTGAGGATGTGCTGAATAAATATGTGTATAAAGCATATGACATACGATCTGGCACACACTGTATAAATGTCAACCCTTAATATTTATTTAATATTTTCTTTATAATTATCTTTTTTTCTAAACTTAGCATTATTCTAAGCAATACCTATGATATGATAGATCTAATGTATTACAGTTGATCCTCAAATACACAGGGATTGGGGCACCGACTGCCTGGCAGCTGAAAATTCATGTATAACTTTATTATTGACCCTCAGTATTTGTGGTTCTGCGTCCTTGGATTCAGCCAACCGGGGATCGTGTAGTACTGTAATATGTATTTATTGAAAAAAATCCATGTATAATTGGACCCCAGCAGTTCCAACATGTGTTGTTCAAGGGTCAACTGTATTCACATTTTACACGTAGAGATAGTAAATGCATAACTATAAAATCAAAAGAAAAAAGAGTTTATACTATGTCACAATTTGGAAAGTACTGTCCTCAGCAAGAGCATTATTAGCAAATGTCTTGAGCTGTTCAAATCAGATGGATTTAGAAGTAACACACTGGGACTTCCCTGGTGCCAGAGTGGTTGGGAATCCGCCTGCCAATGCAGGGGACGTGGGTTCAAGCCCTGGTCCAGGAAGATCCCACATGCCACAGAGCAACTAAGCCCATGTGCCACAACTACTGAGCCTGTGCTCTACAGCCCACAAGCCACAACTACTGAGCCCACCTGCCGCAACTACTGAAGCCCGCGCACCTAGAGCCCATGCTCCGCAACAAGAGAAGCCACCACAATGAGAAGCCCACGCACCACAATGAAGAGTAGCACCTGCTCACCACAATTAGAGAAAGTCCATGCACAGCAACAAAGGCCAAACACAGCCAAAAATTAATTAATTAATTTAACAAACAACAAAAAAAGAAGTAACACACTGTTGTTACAATATTCATTTCTTTAAATATAAGTAAAGTTATAAGAACATTTTTCATATGGTCATAAACCATTTTTTTTGGAAATGGCCTTATTACTTTTTTACCTGTTTTTATATGAACTTTTGGTCCTCATCCATTGGTTTGTAAGAGGGCTTAATAAATATAAAAGATTAGCTCTTTTTCATATACACTAAAAATTTTTCCCTATTCACATTTGAAGTCCTCAAATAGCAGGGTTTTTTTTTCATTCATCTGCTTTCAACTAATCTAATTTATCAGTTTTCTCTTCTGTGGCATCTGGGTTTGGGTCTTGCTCAGAAATACATTTCTTCTCTGATGGCTGTGGCTAAAACTTCCAAAACAATTTTGAATAATAGTGGTAAGAGTGGGCAACCTTGTCTTCTTCCTGATCTTAGTGGAAATGGTTTCAGTTTTTCACCATTGAGGATGATGTCAGCTGTGAGTTTGTCATATATGGCCTTTATTATGTTGAGGTAAGTTCCCTCTATGCCTACTTTCTGGAGGGTTTTTATCATAAATTGATGTTGAATTTTGTCGAAAGCTTTTTCTGCATCTATTGAGACGATCATATGGTTTTTCTTCTTCAATTTGTTAATATGGTGTATCACATTGACTGATTTGTGTATATTGAAGAATCCTTGCATTCCTGGGATAAACCCCACTTGATCATGGTGTATGATCCTTTTAATGTGCTGTTGGATTCTGTTTGCTAGTATTTTGTTGAGGATATTTGCATCTCTGTTCATCAGTGATATGGGCCTGTAGAGAAGAAAAAGAAATTAAAGGAATCCAAATCAGAAAAGAAGAAGTAAAGCTGTCACTGTTTGCAGATGACATGACACTATACATAAAGAATCCCAAAGATGCTACCAGAAAACAATTAGAGCTAATCAATGAATTTGGTAAAGTAGCAGGAAACAAAATTAAGGCGCAGAAATCTCTTGCATTCCTACACACTAATGATGAAAAATCTGAAAGAGAAATTAAGGAAACACTCACATTTACCAATGCAACAAAAAGAATAAAATACCTAGGAAAAACCTACCTAAGGAAGTGAAAAACCTGTATGCAGAAAACTATAAAACACTGATGAAAGAAATTAAAGATGATACAAACAGATGGAGAGATATACCATGTTCTTGGACTGGAAGAATCAACATTGGGAAAATGACTCTACTACCCAAAGGAATCTACAGATTCAATGCAATCCCTATCAAAGTACCAATGGCATTTTTCACAGAACTAGAACAAAAAATTTCACAATTTGTATGGAAACACAAAAGACCCCGAATAGCCTAAGTAATCTTGAGAAAGAAGAACGGAGCTGGAGGAATCAGGCTCCCTGACTTCAGACTATACTACAAAGCTACAGTAATCAAGACAGTATGATACTGGCACAAAAACAGAAATATATCTCAATGAACAGGATAGAAGGCCCAGAGATAAACCTATGCACATATGGTCACCTTGTTTTTGATAAAGGAGGCAAGAATATACAATGGAGAAAAGGCAGCCTCTTTAATAAGTGGTGCTGGGAAACTGGACAGCTACATGGAAAGGAATGAAATTAGAACACTCCCTAACAGCATACACAAAAACAAACTCAAAATGAATTAAAGACCTAAATGTAAGGTCAGACATGATAAAACTCTTAGAAGAAAACACAGGCAGAATACTCTATGACATAAATCACAGCAAGATCTTTTTTGATGCACCTCCTAGAGAAATGGAAATAAAAACAAAAATAAACAGATGGGACCTAATGAAACTTAAAAGCTTTTGCACAGCAAAGGAAACCATAAACAAGATGAAAAGACAACTCTCAGAATGGGAGAAAATATTTGCAAATGAAGCAACTGACAAAGGATTAATCTCCAGATTTACAAGCTGCTCATGCAGCTCAATATCAAAAAGACAAACAACCCAATCCAAAAATGGGCAAAGACCTAAACAGACATTTCTCCGAAGAAGATATACAGGTTACCAACAAACACATGAAGGAATGTTCAACATCATTAATCATTAGGGAAATGCAAATCAAAACTACAATGAGATATCACCTCACACCAGTCAGAATGGCCATCATCAAAAAATCTACAAACAATAAATGCTGGAGAGGGTGTGGAATAAAGGGAACCCTCTTGCACTGTTGGTGGGAATATAAATTGATACAGCCAATATGGAGAACAGTATGGAGGTTCCTTAAAAAACTAAAAATAGAACTACCATATGACTCAGCAATCCCAATACTGGGCACATACCCTGAGAAAAACATAATTCAAAAGGAGTCATGTACCACAATGTTCATTGCAGCTCTATTTACAATAGCCAGGACATAGAAGCAACCTAAGTGTTCATCGACAGATGAATGGATAAAGAAGATGTGGCACATATATACAATGGAATGTTACTCAGCCAAAAAAAGAAACGGAATTGATTATTTGTAGTGAGGTGGATGGACCTAGGGTCTGTCACACAGAGTGAAGTAATTCAGAAAGAGAAACACAAATACCATATGCTAACACATATATATGGACTCTAAAAGAAACCCCAAAATGGTCATGAAGAACCTAGGGGCAGGACAGGAATAAAGATGCAGACTTACTAGAGAATGGACTTGAGGACACGGGGAGGGGAAAGGGTAAGCTGGGATAAAGTGAGAGAGTGGTATGTACATATATACACTACCAAATGTAAAACAGATAGCTAGTGGTAAGCAGCCGCATGGCACAGGGAGATCAGCTCGGTGCTTTGTGACCACCTAGATGGGTGGGATAGGGAGGGTGGGAGGGATGGTGGGACACGCAAGAGGGAAGAGATATGGGGATATATGTATATGTATAGCTGATTCATTTTGTTATAAAACAGATACAAACATACCATTGTAAAGCAATTATACTCCAATAAAGATGTTAAAAAAAAAATAAATACATTTCTTTTTCAGCATTATATACTCAAACATTCTCCCTTGATTTTGTCTCATTCTTTCTCTGAATTTGTTTTATTTTAAAATTTTATTCCATTATAGATCTATTTTAATATAAGGTGTGAAGGATGGATCCAACTCAATTTATGTATTTCTAAATGGCTATTAATCCCAGTACCATTTATTGACTACACCGGTTTTTGTCACTGAATTAAACTGCCATATTCATTATATGCTAAACCTGTATATGTATTTGAATTTATTAATGGACCTTATTATGTTTCTTCATTGATATCTGTATTAATATGCTAGTATCTAACAGCTAGAGCCAAGCTTTATAATATATTTTCTATACTTCTAGAACTAATTCTTCTTCTTACTATTCCTTTTACTAATTGCCTTGACTATTCTTGCATATAATATTTCAAGGTAAAAATGGAATAATCACATTGTACTTAGGTGTTAATTTAGGGAGAACTAACATCTTTATAGTATCAAGTCCTGATATCCAAGGTCAGGGATTTTTTTTTTTCTATTTTGTCCTGCAATGGTGTTTTGAATATTTTTTCATAGAGACCTTGGAACATTTCCTGTTAATTTTTTGTCATATATATATATATATATATATATATATATATGTATATAATATTGATTTCTTTAATTGCTTTAATAGGGAAGGACTTTACTGAATTCTCTTAATGTTTATTTATTGTTTTTCAGGATGTTGTCTTGCATTTTCAACAAGCAAATAATGATAATTTTATTTCTAATGTTTATGTTTCTTGTTTTTTGCCCTTCTCTAATTGAATGTGCTTCATAAATTGAGAAAGTAAGAATAGAGACTTAGGAAGGAGGTTTGCAATATTGGGATAAGGGTTTAAAAAGGAAGTTATTGCCACCAAAATAAAGGATAGTCCAAGTTCATCCTCTCTGGGATCAAGTTATGAGAAAAAAATCAGAAATAGAAGTCTATGAGTTTAGAGCAATATAGAAGAGATGGGGAAATGTGCCCATGGTGTAGTATATTGTGATATTATATGAGACATGAGTTTTAGGACATTTTATCATCTCCAAATAATGAACCGCATCAGGTCCTTAGACGTGTGTTTATTCATTGGAGTGCATCAAACACGATCTCATGTTTCCTTTAACTTTTTTCTCTACAAATTCTTTTTGATTTGCTTTTTCAAGACTAATAGATTTGGAGTAAATAAGGCAAGATCAACCATTTTCATTACATTAGTTTCATTACATGATGTATATATTTATGTTATGACATTTTGTATATATAAGCAAAACTGGATAGAGGTACTATAGACCAACTGCTTAATAAGAAAAGCTGCCCTAAACAACAAAGACCTACTGCATAGCACAGGGAAACTATATGCAGTATCTTTTAATACCCTATAATGGAAAATAATATGAAAAAGATGATATATATATAACTGAATATATATATATATATTTGAATCAACTTTGCAAAGCAAGTGATTAGGAATCAGGACTGGAGAAATAAATAAACACGTCCCTTGCCTCAGTGGAGATTAAAGTTTAAATAAGAGAATTTACATGATCCATATAAGAGATGGATGAGTATGGTAAAAGAGAAATAAATGTGAGAAATAAAAATAAAATACTAAAGTTCAGGAAAAGAAAAGAATGTGTTAAGACAGTTATCTGGAAGAGTGGGGCCATCAAAGTTGGGTAGAATTATAACAGACAGAGATGGAGGGGCATTTCACAGAAAATCCCATAGGGAGAGGCATGAGGGCAGTAGCCACCTGGTTTGTACAAATCTCTGATGACTTTACTTTTAGATGTCCTTCTTTCTCTCTCTCCCAACAGGTAAGTTATTCTCCTACAAGGTGCTCCCTAGGGGTTTTTTATCAAGTCTTGGCCAGAATTTATGCCAATGGCCCTCATGATCTGCTGCTGGTAGCAAACTGTTCCCCCTTCTCTCTTATATTTCCAGGACCTCACCCTTTTACATCGTCTATTTTTTCCCTCTTGCACCTGGAGTTAGTGCTCCAACACACATGCAGCACATTCTGTTGGCTAAATGTCCTGTATCCCTTCACTTCTGTTTTGGGTTGGGATGCATTTGAATGCAATAACTTTTTCTACATTTATCTCAACATGCCTTTATTACAGAACTATAATGAGCTTGAGGTTTGGGGAATATCAGTTCCAGAATGCACATGGAAAAATGGCTGCAGTTCACTCTAAGCACAATCATAGGTGTGTTTGTTCTCAAGGTACAGAAGTCCTACAGAGGAGGGACGCCCTTGGCTCCCTGTGGTGAGTCAACCTCTGAGTCTTTATGGCCTCATAATGCTTTAGTAGTGCTCTGTGAGTGCTCAACCGCCAGGTCTGGAAGTAGGGCCTGGAGCTGGTGATACTGGCTGTGACAACCAAGCCAGGCCTTGAAGATGCAATGGCTGGGGGGAGCTTCTGAGAACCTCCCCTTTCTGCAGCTTCTTCCTGGGATGTGGGATTTGGAGCTCTTTGAGCTATGTCTGAGTCAACAACTCATTATCCACAAAAGCAAGTTCATTCAGAAACCCCAGCAGGTAGAAATGGACAGGAACTCTGTTAGAGTAACTTAGTATCCTTGACTTGAAATAACCATTCTCTATTTAAATGATCAAATAAATCATGAGCACAATCATATTTCTAAATCCAAGAACCTACTAGTTTATATTTCTTCAAGTCTAAAAAACAATAAAAGAAAATTTTAATTGAAACACTTTTTTAAATTAAAACATATATATTTAAAGTAATTTCTTTATTTTCCTCAAATATATTTTTCTAACCTGTTCTTAGAAAAGAAAACTTTTTATTATATGTAGAAACTACATGATAAGAGAATCCACTTAAGTTTTAAGAGGTCAGTATATTCAGAATAAGAACTCCCATCTTGAATTTGTAAGAGCTATAATAACCTTTTAAATTAGGGTTCTGATGAGTTTTTAATGAAAACAACAAAGCCCTACTTACTGCAGAAAGTACAGATTAAGGATTAAATAATGGTTCTCTAAAATCTTCAACATCTGGCTGTTATTTGTTGATTTCTTACACCTTGTGTTCCAGGCTGATGCCTGCCAGGAGGACACAGGCTTCTGGCTGCTGCCCCATCATAGGAGCAGGAAGGTTCCTTAGGTCAACTGCAGTGAGAGTCATCTGCTTGGGCTGACAGATGGACGGAAGGAAGCTACTTCCTAAAGTGGGCATAATAATTATTATTCCAGGCAGCTTTTCCAGGGAGGAAAAGAAAAATAATCTATTTGAAGAAGGAAAACATAAAATAAAGAGAGGAAAGGGCAGGAAGAGAGAAAGAGAAAGAAAGAAAAGAGCATGTGATGCGATGGTGTCGCCTCTCAGCACCCAGCCTTTATGGTTAAAACCGCTACCCCTGCCCGTATGCATAGGGCTACAATGTTCCTAGATGGCTTCCCAATAGCCACATGTGCTTAAACCAAGGTGAGGCCAGACCGGAGCTGGCCAGTCTTATTACCCGTTCCTCTGAAGTTTGCTTTCCACAAAGGCTGAGTGTGCAGAGTGCTCTTCTAAGATATTTCTAAATCAGAGTAGAGCAAGAAAAGATGTCTTTCTGGTAGTGGAAACTGGAAGATGTAAAACTCAGAGCTTGCAAGAGGCAAGACTCCTACCACAGGGCAGAGACTGAACTTCAGGAGGGAGGGACTAAAAGACTGTGTGGAGAACCTTGCTTCTTGCTGCCCCTGAAGCTCGGCTGGGTCTTCCCATTCCCACTGTACAGCAGGATTTCCCATTTGCCTATACTAATTTGAGTTGTTTTAACTTTGGGAATCACAAATGCCACAGCATGAAAGTAGCAATGCAAGAGAAAAAAAATAGACAAGAGAGGTTAGGAGAAGACATATAATGAAGGAATGGAGTAAAAAAAAAAAATAGGCATGCACTACAGGTTTTCTCCCTTGTTGGCTTTCATGAAGTATGTGATCATATCGGGGAGACCCCATGGCCAGGAGTTGAGAGCAGCCCCCAGCTAACAGCCAGGAAGAAGCTGGGGCCTCAGCCCCACAGCACAAGGAAATAAATTCTACCAGTAGTCTGACTGAATTTGGCAACAGATCCTTCTTCCCTATTCAGTCTTCCAGATGAGAACCCAGCCCTGGCTGACACTTTCACTGAAGTCTTGCAAAGGACACAGATAAACCTGACCTACAGAAACTACTAGATAGTAAATATACATTATCAAGCCGCAATAGATAATGCAGATTTGGTACCTGGACATGTTATCTTGCTGTAACAACTACCTAAAAATGTGAGAGTGACTGTGGATGCAGGCAGAAGGAGGAGGATGAAAGAATTTTAAGGAGCATGAGATAACATCTAAATTGCCTGGAATAGACTGTTAGTAGAAATTTGAGAATTGAGGATGCTATTGCTGAGGGCTCAAAAGGAAGTGACGAGAATGTTACTGGAGTCTGAAAGAAGTGGGATTCTTGTTATGTAGTTTCAAGAGCTTGCAGAAACTGTCTCTTGCAGTTATTTGAGAAGTAGAACTTATAAATGATGAACTTGGTTCTATAGCTAAGGAGATTTCCAAGAAAAGATGTAGGTTCCTTCTGGTGTGTTCTTGCTATTTACAATAAAATGTGAGAGGAGAGAGATAAATTAATTGGGAGAAGAACTATTTTAAAAAAAGGAGCCAAGTTTTGATGATTTTGAAAATCCTCCAGATGGCATAGCAAAAAAGCCAATTTTTTACAATACTTTAGAATTTTTTTTTTTTTTTTTTTTTTTTGCGGTATGCGGGCCTTTCACCGCCGCGGCCTCTCCCGTTGCGGGGCACAGGCTCCGGACGTGCAGGCTCCGGACGTGCAGGCTCAGCGGCCATGGCTCACGGGCCCAGCCACTCTGCGGCATGCGGGATCCTCCCAGACCGGGGCACGAAACCGTGTCCCCTGCATTGGCAGGCAGACTCCCAACCACTGCGCCACCAGGGAAGCCCAATACTTTATAATTTTTTACAATACATTTGAGCAATACTCAAATGCTCAGTGTATTCAAAAGGCCTTTCAGGTGTCCTCAGATCCTCTCAGTTACACCAGAGGCTTCTAAAAACCTAAGGAATATTGTCCCTCAGCCTTCAGAGCAGAAACAAGAGGTAAAGAAAGGCTTATCTAAAAAACACATGAGGGCTTTTATCTACAGATGTGAACCCCAGGGAAGTCCATGGGAGACCCACAAGTTCTTTTTTTTTCCTTTTTGGTCAATTTATTTATTTTTTTTAAATTGAAGTTGATTTACAATGCTGTGTTAATCTCTGCTGTACAGCAAAATGACTCAGTTATACATATATATTCCTTTTCATATTCTTTTCCATTATGATTTATCATAGGATATTGAATATAGTTCCCTGTGCTATACAGTAGGACCTTGTTGTTTATCCATTCTACATATACTACTTTGCATCTGCTAATCCCAAACTCCCAATCCACCCCTCCCCCACCTCTCCTACCCCTTGGCAACCACAGGTCTGTTTTCTGATCTGTGACTGTTTCTGTTTCATAGATAAGCTAATTTGTGTTATATCTTAGATTCCACATATAAGTGATATCATAGAGTATTTGTCTTTCTCTTTCTGACTTACTTCACTTAGTATGATAATCTCTAGGTCTATTCGTGTAACTGCAAATGGCATTATTTCATTCTTTTCATGGCTGTGCAATATTCCATTATATATATATACCACATCTTCTTTATCCATTCATCTTTTGATAGACATTTAGGTTGTTTCCAGGTCTTGGCTATTGTAAATAGTGCTGATATGAACATAGGGGTGCATGTGTCTTTTCGAATTATAGCTTTATCTGGATATATGTCCAGGAGTGGGATTGCTGGATCATATGGCAACTCTATTTTTAGTTTTTTGAGGAACCTCCATACTGTTTTCCATAGCGGCTGCACCAGTTTACATTCCCATCAACAGTATAGGAGGGTTCCCTTTTCTCCATACCCTCTCTGGAATTTGTTATTTGCAGACTTTTTAATGATGGCGACTCTGACCAGTATGAGGTGGTACCTCACTGAAGCTATGATTTGCATTTCTCTAATAATTAATGATGTTGAGCATCTTTTCATGTGCCGATTGGTCATCTGTATGTCTACTTTGGAGAAATGAGACCCACAAATTCTTGATAAAATTATATCAGTACAAGTCTTGCCAGCTTGGACTGAAAAAGACATAGTACAAAATAAAAGGAGGTGATCAAAACCCTAAAATTCTACTGGCAGGAAACAGGATGCTAAAACTTATGACCACAGAAGGTTTGTCTAGCACTGCTAGGCTGGATTTCTGAGTCATCTTTTATCCTGTTGCTACTTCTGAACATTTGGCCTTATTAGACAAGTAGTTCTTTAGATGAACAAACAACAAGCAGAAGCACAATTACCCACGTCTTGCACACATCTGCCGTTTCTCTTAGTGTAAACAGTAGTTCTATAGTGTTTGAATAATGACATGAATGATGCTTAACCGAGGTTATTTACCATGCACTTCACAAGAGTATGTGCCGGAGGTAATGCTGTTGCCTGAAATGTAATAGATAATAAAATTTCTTGAGTAATTAAGAGAAAATTACACACTCTTGTTTAATAACAGGGTCTTTCTTTTGAACATAGCATTCGTAAGTGGAGATTTCATACATGCTTTACATTAATTGCTTTAATCGCAGTTAGTGTAAAACATTTATTAATAAGTAACAGAGGCTAAACTACAATCCATATGCACAACTGACTTTCAGCGATTGGTAGGTTAGGTCCACAGCCCCCCGATCTGGAGTACTTGGTGCCAAATGTGATGCATACTTCAGGGTTTTTCATATGTTAGAATGGTCACATCATGTATATGTACATATTGATTGCTAGGTGGTAATCATATACATTATGATTTCTGCAAAAACTTATGAGTATTTATATTAAACAGGGTAAAAACTTTATAAATATCATCAAGCAAGTTAGGCTTCACTGTTTATTGAGTTCAGGTCCAGCCAGGTTTTTACATCATGACAGTCCTTGTTTCTTTTAGAGTATTTTGTAATTCAGAATTGCAGATAAGGGATGTGGACCTTTAATAATAGTCATCATTAACATGGATGGTGGATAGACCCAGACAGACAAATACTAAAGTCATTTACAAAAATAGGATAAGGAGAGCATCGGGGAAACACATAAAGCTAGAGAATGAGCTTTTAATGTGTTCTTATTATAAAAGTGAAAAAAGCAGGCCTCCTACAAGAGAACTCCATTCTCCTGGGGGAAGGAGATTAATGCAATGAAGCTAAAAGCAGGTGGTTCCATTGCAACTTAAATCTGTCATAGGAAAGAAGGTGGAGGGAGGATGATCTCATTTTGGTCTCTGTAGTGAAAACATAATACCAACTGCAAGACAGAATGGTCACGTAAGGCAATTGGATTATCCTATATGTCATTTAAACAGTATTTTTAGATCCAGTGACACGTGTTTGGAGAGGGAAAAATATATATAAGAAACATATAAATATGATATTATAGGTTGAATTGTGTCCCCCAAATATATGTTGAAGTCCTAGCCTCAGAATGTGACCTTATTTAGAAATAGGGTCACTGTAAAGCAATTAAAGATGAGGTCATACAGAATTCAGTAAACCTTTAATCCTATATGACTGGTGTCTTTTTTTTTGTTTTTTTTGGCCACGACCATGTGGCAGGCGGGATCTCAGTTCCCCGACCAGGGATCGAACCCATGCCCCCTGCAGTGGAAGTGTGGAATCTTAACCACTGGACAGCCACGGAAGTCCTTGACTGGTGTCTTTAAGATAAGAAAAGTAGCAGCACAGGAAGAGATACACAGAGGAGAAGACTACACGAAGACAGAGGCAGTGGCTGGAGTGAAGCATTGATAAGCCAAGGAATGCCCACGATTGCTGGCAATCAGCAAAAGCTAGGGGGAGGCAAGGAAGGAGTCCCCCTCTGGAGCCTTCAGAGAGATCATGTCCCTGCCAACACCTTCATTTTAGAGTCCTTGCCTCCAGAACTATGGGAGAATAAATTTCTGTTGTTTTAATCCACCCAAGTTTGTGGTAACTTGTTACAGCAGTCCTAGGAAATAAATACATAGGTTGATGAGGCTTATAAAGGTATATTACTTTCACCATTTAAGAATACTAATATTTTCAGTAGTACAAATAAATATCCTAACTCATGTTAGCCTCAACCACTTTTATCTAACATTAATGCTCCAGGAAAAGGCAGAATTTATAAGTAATTTATTCTGTAAATTATTTACAGAATGTAGGGGACCAGTAAATATCTGGCTGTCCTTTTGAAAGAAATAGTTAGCATAACATTAGCAATTATCCACTAGAGAGATTTACTTCAGTAAAATAAAAATGGTCGTGGTGAGAAAATGTTAACCAAGAAACCTATCTAGATGAGAATCTGATGACAAACCTGGTTCAGTTCACATTTCTAAGGCTATGTTCCTAGAATTCAACTGCAAATCTACTAACTAAATAAATAGAGTGATGCTTCCAAGAAGGGCTTGAACTGAGATGTTGGTATAGCTTTCCAAGAAATTCTCTCAAATATTTTCAGAAAACTGTGATGATCCAAACATGAAAGCCTTTGTCCCTGCAATTTACAACTTTCACTGTATTTATGCATTTCATCATCTCGTAGTTCTCTTTTAATGGAATATTCCACCCAGGTCTCCAAGGTCATCTCACTGCTTCCTGTGCTTTCAGTATTCATGCTTTTGCTCATCTTATTCCTGCTTCCAGAAACATCCTCCTTACCTCTTCAACCTGTTGATAACATAAGGCTTTCTTCACGGCCCATCTCAGGCCTACATCATGACTATCTCAGCCTGCAGTACTCTCTGTATTTTGTGAATTCCTAAATTCCTGTGCCTCATATTTGAACAATCATCAGGGTAATTTTCTGACTATTTTCTATACAGGGTTCTGTATTTTTAATGGGCAGTAGCATTAACATCTTACAAAATTTTCTCCAGTGACTGTTTGCCAGTGATGGATGCAGGAGATGTGAAGATAGAGCTATTCCCTAAAGGAGTTCAAAATATAGAGAAACACTCACTGTTTTTCCTTCAAATACCACTGGCCATGTGCAAACCAGGGGCTCCGGAAATGCAGAATTGGGAGGAATGACTTTCAGTCTGGGTGATCAAAAATGCATCCTGCGAGAGCTCTGAAGAGCCTAGATCCAGAGTCATACACATGACTTACCAGGA
Source organism: Aethalodelphis obliquidens (assembly GCF_003676395.1). NCBI lineage: Eukaryota > Metazoa > Chordata > Mammalia > Artiodactyla > Delphinidae > Aethalodelphis > Aethalodelphis obliquidens. Next base: position 5,272,195 of record NW_020838018.1, read on the forward strand.
TCAGGAGAGCTGCCCCAGTGCAGGGATGCCAGACTGTACAAACTTTGGTACCCCATTAACACTGGGATGTCAATAAGCTATCCCCCCCAACCACTAGGGGTCCCAATTGCTTTGAGGATGTCACACAACCTTTGTACCCTTGCCTATCTTTATTAAACCATTCTTCATTAAACTTTAAAATATTGAATCTATTAAAAAAATTCATCCTGGGAGAGAGTACACTTGACTCATTTATTCATTATATAAACACTTACTGGTGTCCAACCTGCCCTGGGCTTGTTTAGCTCAGGAGGCACATGGGGAAAGGCAGCGTGGGCAAAGGCCACACTCTAACAGGGGGAGTGGCTAAATGAGAGTGAAAACAATTTTACAGTTAGCAACTGTTCTCATTTTATTGTTTGGGAGGGATAAGAATTTTATTTGTGATGTTATTTTTTTTCCCTGAGCACTAGCCCTTTCAAAGTAAGCAAAGGGTAGATGACAATGTGTGGATATGGTGCTTTCTTAGAACTGTATAACCAGAAAATGGGAATTTCATGATCTCTATCATTTAGAATTTGTGGGGAGGAGTCATGTTAGAATGTTTATAACATTCCTTTATTCCAGCATCTCTTTTGATAGGAACTCTGGCCACACATTTTTAATATTGTTAATCAGAGCAGAGAAAAATATTTAACTACGTACTTATTAAATGTGTAATAAATTAAATACCTTTATAATATCCAAAAAAGTTAAGCCAAAAGAAAAAGCTACTTTCCCCAAAGAGGCATGACAATTCATGTAATGGGAAACAGAAACTGTATCACTGCTGCAAGATAACACAAAGTGGTTAAGACTCCAACGAATCCCAATGTATTCCACAGCTTATAGATTCCTTCACATAACAAATGGCAAAGGGCTACATAGGACTTTTCCTCCCAGGAAGTGCTGTGCCCCTCCACATGCTTGTTCATGTGCTATACATTTAAACATCAAGCATTGCAGAATTCCCAGATTAAATCAGGAGTGAAAGAATAAACAAATTTTACTAATGTAAAGCAATGCAGACATCATGACAAACTGCTGTGTAACTGAAAAACATAAAAATATATTATAATGACTTTTAAAAATTTCTTAGACTTCCACACTAAATTCCCATTCAGATATTGCTTTACCTTTGTTTCCCCCTAAATTGTACTTGTGCAATATATTTTAAAGTGCAATGTGCGCCTTGCTGTCTCTTAGGAATATTTTCAATTTAAGTTGGTGGATTTAGTTTCTCTACTTGATATAATAGGTTTAAAACGACATGTGTGGGTTTTTTATAGTATTTTTAAATTTAATTTTGTTTTTTATTGAAGTATAGTTAAGTTACAAGGTTGTGTTAGTTTCAGGTATACAGCAAAGTGATTCAGTGATACATATGTGTGTGTGTGTATATATATACATATGTATATATATATTTTTTTTCAGATTCTTTTCCTTTATAGGTTAGTACAAAATATGGAGTATAGTTCCCTGTGCTATACAGTAGGTCCTTGATGGTTATCTATTTTATATATTGTAGTATATATATGTTAATCCCAAACTCCTACTTTATCCCTCTCCACCCACTTTCTACTTTGGTAACCATAAGTTTGTTTTCTATGTCTGTGGGTCTATTTCTGTTTTGCATTTAAGTTCATTTGTATCATTTTTTTTAGATTCCACATATAAATCATATGATATTTGTCTTTCTCTGTCTGGCACTTCACTTAGTATGACAATCTCTAGGTCTATCCATGTTGCTGCAAATGGCAATGTTTCATTCTTTTTTATGGCTGAGTAATATTCCATTGTGTGTGTGTGTGTGTGTGTGTGTGTGTGTGTGTGTGTGTGTGTACCCCACACCTTCTTTATCCATTCATCTGCCAATGGACACTTAGGTTGCTTCCATGTCTTGGCTACTGTAAATAGTGCTGCAATGTGATTTTTTTCAATAGAGGAACATACCCAGATGTTGTCTTCTCCTCAGTATTACTTCCAGTTCCTCTAGCCATCGCTGGACATCAGGAACTGGCTGATCATCCTGAACTGGAAAGAAGAAGGCAGGAACTATTCAAAATACTCTTGCTAAGTTTTTACAAAAAAACCAAAACACTCTAATTCTCAATGTTTCCAATGTTTTAAATTACAGTATGCTAAATAAATACAGTTTTCATCTGGCATAGCTGTGTAAACAACCAGTTTGACTATGTGACCAGATGAACATAAAAAATCTCACTGGAGATTCTGCTTGAACTTTCTCAAATCCAAGATTTGTTGCACAGATTTGGTGGTTCAATCAGAGACAAACATGTCTGTGTGCAAATAAGAACCCTGAGGAGCTTGTGCCTGGACATGTTTCAACCCTCAGTGCTTTCCTAACCTATTTTTCTCTTGGTGCCCTGTATTCTTTTGCTTTAAATTAAAAATGTACATGAGTATGCTCAATGGAGTCCTGTGTGTCCTTTCAAATAAAAAAAAAATTGTGAAATCTTCTCACTTACCAAATACATATGCCACATTGCAAGAGACATTATTATGATTCCAAGATTTAGAATGTGACTTGAGATAGCATTCCTAAAGTAAACTTCTCCAAATATAATTATGCATATTTCTGGTGTCGTATATTCAACAATATGAAAGTAAAGCTATTGAAAAGAAATGAGAGAATGAAAAAAGAGAAAACTCATCTCTCCATTAAAATGCTTCTTAGACTAATGTTGCTCACTAAATCTGTTGAATTAGAAGACAGCAACATTTTCTGATTTTAACATCTTTCTCTTTCAAACAACTTTGTGCTGGGAAAATATATGGCTGGATGGCTCCAATTATATAATTTCAGAATACATTCTAAAGTATTTTAAAGTGCACTGAAGTCTATTAAATTCAGTAAGTATTTATGGAGTATTTATAGGGTATTATTAAGGAACGAGGCCATATCCAGCCTATGTCATCAAATATCACCACAAAAAATGCTTTGTATTTAATTCAAGCACCAGAGAATCAGAGTGTGAATAAAATGCTTACAATATTTTTAAGAGGGGACTCTGGTAAGAGACAGAGAGACATGTATGGGAGCTTGAAATTTAACTCTCACTTGATGCCATAGCAGAGACCTGAGATTGAGGATCACTGTTCATCTCGACCTGCATTACCTTGGGCGAGTCAATGACTCCCTCTGTTATTCAGGGTCCTCATTCAGACTATGCATGGCTTGCAAATCTCTTACCTCTATTCTTGCTTGATGAGTCCAATGCATCATTTAATCACTGCCTTACTTTGCTCAGCAAAGCTCTCTTGATCTTCATTGAATCTCTTGACTTCTTAGACATGGACTTTTCTTTGTCATCAGAGCTCTAAGAAAGTATATCAATTAGTAAAAATTTTAAGAAAAGATGATATCAAGTATCTTAGTGAGCTTTCCTCGGTTCTATTGTCATTCATTTATTGCTAGATTTATTAATCAATATATGATTAAACTCATTCAGTTTAAAAAATAGCATTTACAAAAAATTCAATTTCAAAAAATCAAATGTGTTATATATGAAGTGCCAAATGGTTTTAATTCAGCATTTCTAAACTTCCATTAAACTATTTTTGTTAAGATGTCAGTATTTCAGGAAAAATTTTGTTGTTTCTGACCCTATTTTGCAAATGAGGTAAAGGTTTGATTCCAAATTTTAAGTTGTCTTTCAAACACTTTCGTGTCCAATATGAAGGGCTAGCATACTTATCTAAAATTTTATATTCTAAAAGGATGATTTATAAATAAATAAAATAAATTGGATGTTCTCTTCCATTGCCATCCATTGGCAATTAACTTTAATAGGAAATCAATGAATTTCCTGGTGGAAGAATGGACCCCATCACTTCATTCTTTATTGTGCATTCAATTTTGAAACCTTTACATCTCCTCCAATATAGGACTTGTAGGGTTGTGCTTGAATTCACAAAATTCATGAGAATCATTATCAATTCCCTAGAAATAATCAACTGAGAAGATACACACATTCAGACTATAGTTGTTACACTCTTTTATTTAAATTTTAAAAATACTTTCCATGGGCTTCCTTGGTGGTGCAGTGGCTAAGAATCCGCCTGCCAATGCAGGGGACATGGGTTCAATCCCTGGCCCAGGAAGATCCCACATGCCGCGTTGCAACTAAGCCTGTGCACAACAACAACTGAGCCTGCTCTCTAGAGCCCACGAGCCACAACTACTGAGCCTGTGAGCCACAACTACTGAAGCCCGTGCACCTAGAACCTGTGCTCTGCAACAAGAAAAGCCACCGCATGAGAAGCCTGCGCACCGCAATGAAGAGTAGCCCCCACTTGCCACAACTAGAGAAAGCCCAAGTACAGCAGTGAAGATCCAACACAGCCAAAAATAATTAATTAATTAATTAATTAAATTAAAATAAAAGCTTTCCACACAAAATAACAAGTTGAATTGAAATATATTACAAATCATCTTTGTTTTGATTTTTAAAATTAAAGATTCTTTCCAAAAGACAATTTTAGAAAACACAATATTAAAATATATAAGCACTTTATAATAAATAAACACTTGAAAATTGTTTAATAAGTAGATCTTATTTCATTGCGAGCATTTAGGGTCATTAAAGTTATACTCAAAGTCTTCCAAATCAATCACTGAATTAAACAGAAGAAATTATTCAGAATCAATAATCTGTGAGTTTTGTTTAGAGATTCTCTAAAGATGTAACTCTGTTTTCTATTTTTTGTCAGTTTATACTTATAGTAGGCTTTGCTCTTCATGTCCACAACATCTATGAAGATTTTGTGGAATTGACACCAATCTCAACTTCGTAGTCCATTCCACACAGGCTTAAGCTGATTGTCATCACCATCGCCCTGGTGATTTAATCATGAACAGGTATGTAGCCTAAATAGGTCCAATCAGAGTAATGACTTGGAGCTTGTTTAATGCTTGAGTAAAACAATGGTCTTTTTCTCCTTGTTTAGTCCAGTGTATGGCTGAGTGGAACTGCCATGGCCCTTCTCTACCAGGAGGGACATCTGGAAAAAGAAACCAGAACATGCAGGAGAGAGTGCTGAGGGATGGAGCTGGAGCTGCTCAGTGTCTGAAATTTGACGAAGTCCATAACTATAGACTTGCACTAGTTTGTAAGTTCTCTTTATTTTTTACCATTTCATACATTATGAATTTGATAGGTTTTTGACAGCTGAATTGAAATATCAACCAATTTCTAGTATATTGTTCTTAATGGGAAAAATTGATTGTTAGTTTAGAAACCATTAATGGTTTAAAAATTTTGAGTAAACAGCCATTTCAAAGTTTTATATGTAGACTTGGAAGTAGTAAGAAATGTGTCTAAAGAAGTATCTGCTTTCTTTTTTCATTCTAAATCTGACTTCTCCCACCTGCCCTTTTAAAAAGTCTTTTGTGTTAATATCATTGGCTGTCAAGTAAATGCTGAAAAAAAAAGATACCTGAAAGAAATATTTACACATAGCTTCATCTTTATTTTAATGTCATAATACATATACATGAAATCCATTAGGACAAAGACTAGCTTTTTTATCTTTGCATTTCTGGTATCCAATAAAATTCATACTGTAGACTAAATAAATGCCTTTTGAATAAATAAAGGAAAGACACAGTGCCTAAATATTGCATTGCTTTGTTTTCATAAAAAGACAATATAGTACAGTGGTTAAAAACATGGGCTTTATGGTCAGATGGACCTGAATTCAAGTCTGGTTGTACCAATCTCTACCTGAGTCCTTTAGAGATGTTACATGCACCTAATCTCTATAAAGGGAATAGTTACAGGTCCTTCCTCAGAAAGCCCTCCTGACACTTCATACTGATTCTCTATATTTTCTCTGGACAAATGCTTTTGGGACTTAAGAGCAACATTGTTTAGTATTTTCTCAACTTTACCCTTTAGAGATCACATTTTCAGGTAAAAATATGTCTAAAAATAAAGACCAAATAGAAATAAAAATCTCTAAGTATCAAGAGCTCTGCCACCATAAATTTAAAAACCTATCAAACGAATTGGCATTTTGTGATTACTTGGTTTTCTCTATATTTAAATCAGTGAAAGGATGAGATGGAATCAATTATGTTATGCACTGAAGACTGTAGTTAAGCTTGGAAATATTAAACCAATTAATCCACTTTCAGGACAAAATTAACCTGTTTCCTAAATTTATGGATCTTATGTAATATAAATTGCATATAATCTGTCATAGGACCCAATCCAATAAGTACCCTTGAAGGCTGCTGATCTAGTATTTAATTCTGGCAGAGCTGTTATCAGGAAGATCTCTCAGATCATAAAATTGGTTTTACAACTTTATAAATTCTATGCCTGCCAAGTATGAGGATGAGGCTGGTAGAAAAAATAGATTCTGATCAATGCATATGGATTTTCTTTAATTTATTTTTTCCTTTTCTAGCAGTCTAAAGACACATTCACTGAACACACAATGAAAATCATTTTCACATTTCCTGGTGATCTAGTTCTGTTCAATGCAGTCAGGGATGGGATATCCACTTACCCCAGTCACGTAAAGTAATTTCTTAATATGAGTCACCCTTTCCCCTTCCTGGTATATCTATGAAGTTAACATTTCCCCCTTTTTTCAATAAGATACATAGTCAAATTTTAAAAATAGGGTATAAAAAAGTAGATTTTTTTCTTTTAAAAAATCAGCATTTATTTTTGTAGGCTGATGTTCTGATATTTCAGCTGGTCTCACCCTCACATAATGTTCTACTCCCTTTTATATTTCACACAGATGCCTGAGTTGTAGTTCTGAATCACAGATCTGATCCCCCTGTGCTGATGCTCAGAAACCTCTGAAGCCTCCCCAGTTCACCCCATTCCTGGCCAAGACCTGGTCTACTTAACAATAATGTCTCATAGTGTCCCCATCTTGTCACAATCCCTGGCATCTTCTCCATCCCTCCCTTCCCTGATAACCTTTCTATGACCAAGGGTTTACCCTCCACCTTTCCTCTTCCGAGATAAAATTCATCCTGTGGTTTTGGGGAAGTGGAGGCTTATTTCCCATGAGTTTCTCTATTCACCCACTTTGTAGATGTTTTTCTCGCTCACTCTCAGCTCTCCCTTGGGTAACTTTTTACTTTATTTTGCAACCAGGAAATCCAGGACTACTGCTTCCTCAGACCAGTGTGGCTACAGCACTTTACAATCTCATTCTTCAATTCCACTTGAAAAGCAACACCAGAGTAAAGATGAGTGATTGTAACATATGTCATTGATGCTGTGGGGTTGGATATCTAAGAGGAATTGTGATGCAATGAACAAAGCTTGAAACTGGATATAAACATGACCAGTTCAAGATTTCACATAGGGACAAACGCAGGCTCAGTGGCCATGGCTCACAGGCCCAGCCGCTCCGCGGCATGTGGGATCTTCCCAGCCCGGGACACGAACCCGTGTCCCCTGCATCGGCAGGCGGACTCTCAACCACTGCGCCACCAGGGAAGCCCCCAAACCTCTTAATACAGGCATTGGTCTTGGCGTAGAATATGCCTCTTCCTCATACCATGACAGTTCACTGGACACATTAATTCTCCAGCTGCATCCTCCTGCAGTCTGAGCTTTCTACCCTATAACTATTCCAGAGCTGTGCTTCCCAGAATATCCCAGGGTTGAACTGTCCAAGTCAAGAAGGAAAGTCCAGGGAGGGCTCTGACACTCTGAGCTGGGTCCCTTTTGAGTTCTTACAAAGGATGTGCCCTTGCGTTCTTCCCGCAGTGTTCTAGTCTCCTGTAGATCACGCTGGAAAGGATACACACACACGTACACACACACACACAGATGTGCATACTGCACACATGCAGGCATGTATCACACACACGCAGGCATGCACATTACAAATGTACATGTAAACGTGCAGATTACACACATGCAGACATACACGTTACACACATTCATTCTTCTAGCAAACTGTTACTGAACCAGATTTGAAGAATACAATAATGAGCAAAAATTGCTCATTTTCCTAATGGAGCTTATGATCAAGTGACGGAGACAACAAATCATTATGAAATAAAATCTCTATTTACACTTTGTGATAATTGAAATAAAGGCTTAGAGCTCAGAAAATGCCCAACAGGGGCACTTGCCAGGGCAAGGGTGAGAAAACTTTAGAAGTGCTCTTGGAAGGATGAGGAAAGCTAAATAGTTAATGAATGAGAGGAGGGAAGGGACATTTCAGGAAGAGGGAACAGCACATGCAAAGACCCAGTGACATGAGGAAGCATTTCTTAAGCTCTGAAAATTGGTTCTGAAGGAAAGACCAGGAGACAAACCTCATCCTCTACAAAAAAAATAATGTAAAATATATGTACCAGTGATGGTGAGTCATGAAAATCACATTCATATATAAAATCCTGTCTATTTTTTATCTTGACTTTACTAGACTTGAAAAACTGCACATTTTTGTTCCATTTGAAAAACTCTCATTCAATGTTTAAGTAACTCTGGCCTGCAATGGCCAGAGTCAACGCTCTGCTGTTTTTCTTTGATCACATGAACTTTATTGCATTTGGCTTAATGCAGACACGTAACAAACAGATTGATGGCATGCTCTAGCTTTAACCTTCTCAAATTCTGAAAAAGAGCACATCCTAAAATGTGTTGCTAGCCGATGAACTGAAATGTCACTTGCAGACTCACTCCTATGAAAAACCTTTAGAAACAAGTAAGTGAACAAGTAAAATTTTTCTGTGTTTTATGGCTTCCAGAGGTTCTCTCTTTTATCCAATATGATTTCTAGATGGGGCCAACAGAAAAATGTTAGACATCTGCAGTTTGTTTTTTCTCTGAGAAAATAAGATGTTAGTGTTATTTATTTTTAAACTATAAATTCTTTAAAAATGTTTGTAAAAGTGATGAATGCCCAAAGTAAATAATTTAAATAAAAGAGACTATGTGGATTTGAAATAGAACTTTGATTTGGGAGACACTGAGGGATCATAGCCCTAAAACTTGCCAATCAATTACATGCGACTATGGAGGAAGAGGGCAGAGCTTTTATTCTGATTTTCTCAAACCCCTAGTACGTGGTTAAAAGAATCAGACTTGGTTCCTGGTTATATCTTTGTAGCTGTGGTTATGTGCATGATTCAAAACTCTAAGGATGACTGTGAATGTCAATCAGTTACTTGGTCTAGCTCTTCCCCTCTCCTCCAGTCTCCTTTACCACTTGACCTGCCCATGAACTTGTGGGGTAGCACCAGGCTGGAGGAGACTCCTGGCTCCCTGCATGCTATCTTGGCAATTGTCAGAGTCTGTTGCTGATTCTGACCCTGACCTCCAGCTTCATATTACTTATCTAGGCCCTTGATCCCTGTAGCTTCATCTTCTAGATACCAATCCTTACTTCCTGCCTGGACCACCCTTCCCTTCTGCTTTTCTTCTGAGTCTACAAGGCTACTTCCCTTCTTACTTTATCGGGTCTTTTGTCTTAAAAACTGTTCATTCCACTGGGGTGACTTGAGTTCACTTACTCAAACCTGGTATCTTGTTCATCTCCTTGGTTTCTGAGGACATCACAGAACTTTACAATAGCCTCATGCTCTAAATGGTATTGTTTTCTCCCCTCTAAAATATGTTCTCTCTGGCTGGCGCCCTCTTTTGTTTACTTGGGTCTCTCAGAACTCATAGGACCAACCCATTTTCACATCTGACATATTTGCCAGGCCTGGCCCATTGATAAGCAGTCTAGCACCTGCTCCACTTCTCAGCAGAGCTGCACTAAATTAAACCAGAACACATACCTGTTCATTATTTTCATTAGCCTGACAAGAATAAAGGGTCTTTGGTAAAACACTTCATTGCAAATTACTACTTGATGCCTGGTACGAGTTTAAGTCTATTCCCTTATCAAGTGCCTTCCTCATCAGACTTGAAGAGCAGGTGTCCAGGGCCCCCCTTGTTGTAAGGACTGACGCTGGGGCCCTAGGACAGGTCAGGCTGAGGTGATTTCCAGGAGGCCAGCCCGACTGGAGTTGGCACACCTGCTGATATCTGAGCTCTGGGAAATGGGAGATGACAGAGGCAGTGTCAGAGGGGGCGCTGCAGATCAAAGTTTAGCCAGACTGTCTTTCTGAGACATCCCATAATGGGGGTTAGGGTGATATAAGGGGCAACAGAAGAGAAATCTGGCAAATCACAGGCAAGCAAGAAGGCTCATAGCAGAAGCCAGGAAACAAAATCCTGAGACAAATTCCCCGAGTTGCAGGAAAAGGCATTTAGAATCTCTAAGACTGAGGAGTTGGCTGAGAGGAAGGGAACAAGTACAAGAATGCAACAGACCCTCCCCAAATCCCATCTACATAATATGAAACTGCAAGGTTTCCATAGTGACTTAGGTGCCAAGATGGAGATGAACACACCCCAGTTATGGCATATGGACCACCATTGGCCTGTGCAGGATTCTCCTTTGGTTTTGTTTTATTATTTTTTCCTTATCACACCCAACTCCCAGTCTATTCGCTTCAATTTTAATTACCTTGTAAAGTGTAGATTCTTCTAACTCACCTACACACATACACACTTCCTTAGTACTTAAAGTGTGTGTGCTTTAGTGTGCAAAATATTGCATTTTGCTACTAATTTTATTGTTTCATACTTTTTCATTAACATTATGGTTTTTCATCTTATTTGTGTTACTGCATTATTTCTGACTGCTTTATGGTGTTACAGAGCATTCATGAATCACATTTAAAATTTCAATCCCCCTAGTGTCGCAGATGCTCCAACACTTTGCTGTCACTGATGACACTAGTCAGCATTATGCAGGGTCAACATTATGGAATTGCTGAAGAACGTTTTAATATGAGGAAGACATATTTTTAACTGAGTTAGTAAAAAAAGTATAATGTAAATAATCATTCTAGTTATTTTGAATATACTGCATTGGACTTTACAAGTAGAATCCAGCTATTCTGACACTATATTGCCTCTTGCACAGTAAACACTCACTAAGTGTTTGGTTTACACACATAAGGTCCTAAATCAAAGACTCAAAATTTATCTCACCTTTATTCATGAGACATTATAATGTGATCAATAATGTTCTAGTGACCCAAGAATATCAATGTTTTCTCTTTAAAATTTGGCATAGCTCTAAAGAACATATGTTAACTAGATTTTAGAAATTTGGAGCATAACTGGTTTTGTTTAGAGCCTTAGAGGATACCTAGTTCACATACTTTGGTTAGATAATACATTGTTTTAGGATTAAGATATTTATTTACTTCTAGAGGAGCCATTAATGTCTAAGAACCTCAAGTCTTCAATTTAGGCTTCAAGGAAATCTTTTCAATTTAGGATTTCCAAGGAACATAGACCCCAAATGTAATGGGTGATTGATAATGGTTTTAGAAAATGGAGTATCCTCAAGATGCAGAAGTAGCTGAGATCATCCAGTGTCATCTGCAGGAACTGATGCTGGCCCATGGAGGGGTCCTCACAGGAACAGACCCATCTTCACCATGGTCCAGCATCTCCAATCACTGCTGGAACCAAATGCTCTTAGATGTAAATCACTCCAGAGCTTGACAACTGGTATCCCAGAGACTGACTCCATTTCATGTTTTGTTTTGTTTTTGTTCTTTACAGTAAATTTTCTGCCTGCATTTAAAAATGAGGACATTTGTCATAAAAATCTAGATTTTTAGCTTCTTATAAATAAAAGAAAATAAAGAAAAGATCTTCCAAGCTTGGTGACAGTGGTTAGGAGTGAAGAGTAGCTGCCTCTGTAAGATGAAACGTGAGATTTTCCATCTTGTCATATCACAAGCCCCACTCCCATTGTGTACTGAGGTTGAGCATCCTCTCTTTGTTGTATTTATCATTTACATTTTCTCACTGATGTCGCTCCGTACCATGAAGAAAGGATCATGGACAATGATTAAGTCAAGAGACTCAGGTTTGTGCATCAGAACCTCCAGTAATTAGCTCTGTGACCTCAGACAAGCTACTTCACTTCTCCAACATTGGTAACCCTTTATAAAGTAAAGGGATTGGACCTTTCAGGATTTTCCAAAACAAGCACTGCTGTTCACAAGAAACTAATAGGTACCCCATAAAAACATGAGTGAAATTTTTCTTCTAAAATATATTTCTAAATATCTTGGCTTACAAAAACACAAAGGCTGCTTATTTTGCAGATTTTATTCTGCCAGCTTTATCTTGCCAATTCCTTAATTTATGTCTGGAGACGGCTACTCTATGAAAATGAACATATCTAAATTCAAACCCTTGATTCCTCCGAGTCCTGTTCTAACCCCTACTCCCAGATGTTAAACCCATCAACCCTGTTGCTGAAGTAGAAACTTTCGTAACATATTTGGTTTATTCTTTTCCCCAAATTATCCATTCCATCAGTTAATTCTATCAGTTATCTATTACTGTGTAACTAAAAAACCCACAAAATTTAGTAGCTTAAAACAATAAACATTTATTAGCTCACTGTTCTGTGGGTCAGAATTTGGGCTACATACAACTATGTGGTTCTTCTCTTGGTCTCACTTAATTCACTCAAGTAGCAGCATTAGCTGGTGGGTTGGCTGGTGGCTGGTGGGTCTGGAGGCCTTAGCTGTGACTGCTTGTATCTGCTACACATGGCCTAATCCTCCATTGAGCCAGCCTAGGCTTCTTCACACTGTGTTCTAAGGGCAGCAGGAGAAGACAAACCCCATTGTGCCGACATTTTTCAAGTCTTTGCTTGCATCACATTTGCTAATGTCCTATTGGTCAAAACATGTCAGCTAAACAAGTCCAGAGTCAGTGTGAGAAGGACCAGACATGAGTGTAGACACAAGAGTGGTTTACAGCGACCACTGCTGTGACAATCTTTCCCAAAATCCAAAACAAATTCCAAATCCTTCTGCACCTTCCCACATTCACTAGCTTATTTAGGATCCAAGACACTCTTATTTCTCACTTAGAAGTTGCAATAGACTGTTAACTTGTCTCTCTAGTCTTCCTTTTGTATCCCCCATAAAGTTTTCTAAGAACAACAGATAAATTATTTAAAATGTAAAGAAGATCGTTCTATTCCCTGACAAGACCGTTTCAAAGATTTATCATTTGATTAAAATGCAATATAGGGAATTCCCTGGCAGTCCAGTGGTTAAAACTTGTGCTTCCACTGCAGGGGGTGTGGGTTCCAATCCTTGGTCAGGGAACTAAGATCCCACATGCTGCACAGCATGGCTAAACATTTTTAAAAATTAAAATTTTCTTAAAAAAATGGAATGCAATATAGATGCCTTCCTTGGGCTAAAACACCTGTATGATTTTGTTTCCATTTACCCATACTATTCCTCTCCCTTTCACTCCGCTAGTGTCACAGATGCCATTTTTCAATTCATTAAGAAAATTGGGCTCTTTCCAATGATGCATCTTTCCATTGTCAGTTATACACTCTATGTAGAAGGCTCTTCCCTCAGCCTTTGCATGACTTGGCTCCATCCTGGATATCATTGATGTGGGATCCTTTGTTCCCTCTGAAGCACTCTATAAGTCACAATTTTTTATTTGTTGGTGTGTGTAATTCTTTTTTACTTGTTAGCTCTGTTACCCACTAGTCTATAGATGCATGAAGACAGGGGTGTGAATGTTTTTTTGTTTGTTTGTTTGTGCACATTATTCTTCCTCTCATTTTAATACATAGTAGAAACTCAGGAAATCTCTGTATGATGATCTGTCTAAATTTGTTCTTCAGGATCTGTGCTCAAGAATGACACTGATTAAATAGTCCACATAGCACACCTAAGCTCCAGTTTACATTCTAGTCATTTATTTCAGATGTCACATGTTTGGTAACTGCAGAGCCAGATTTTTCTAACATCTGGTATAATCCTGAATTCTAATTTTCTACTCTCTCATTTTCCCAAAGCAGAGATTCTGATGTATGTAACAACCTAGATTAATCTCAAAAGTACTATACCAATTAAAAAAAAAAGGCAAAATATATATACACTGGTTCTATTTCCATGGGAGAGGGAGTTGGTTGGAAAGGGAAATGAGGACTATTTTGTGGTGATAGACATGTTCTATATCTTGGTTGTAAAACTGGGTAACAGGTGCATACATTTGTCAAAATTCATCTATACATACCCTTAAAATGAGTGATTTTCATTGTATGTAAATTATAATTCAATAAAGTTGATTTTAATACTGCTCAACAAAAAAATTTCAGGTAATCTTATAAACTCAAAAATATACTTAGAAATTTTATACACAATGTTGGAGTGTAAAGCTTTAGAATTATTTGATATTGAACTTTGTTTGTTTCTTTTTTTCTTCAGGAAAATTTAATTATATTCCCAACCAACTGATGTATTTTGCTTTTATCTGGAAGTACAAAGTAAAAGAAGAAAAGAACAATTACATATTTATTGGTACTGCTATTATGAAGTGATAATAATTGACTTACCCACTAGAATTCACTTAGATCGCTCATTTTCAGGAAGCATAGTTTGCCAAAAGGACTGGCTCATTTTTTGACTGCAGCATAGACATAAACTTGGGTGAGTCAGGAATAAATGAGATTACAGAGGAATGTGAGCTGAGTGAATCCATTTTATTTTAAATGTAAATAAATGAATCCATTCCAAATATTCTTAAAAAACAACAAGCAAATAATTCTCATTTTACTAATGAAACTGAATGAGTTCATATGCACATGTGCTAAATATTAAAGGTTTTTATTTTGTAATAATTCAGTACTCTTGAAAAGATAATGAACATAGAAGAGTATCTACACAAACAATTATTATTTGCACTGATTCTAACTGACATTTAAAAATTTAATTCCAACAAGGATACTTTGAAAAAAAACCTGATTTTTTAAAATGGGCAAAGGATCTGAATAGGCATTTCTCCAAAGAATATATACAAATGACCAGCAACTCAAAAAGGTGTTCAACATCATTAGTTATCTGAGAAATGCAAAACAAAAGCACAATGAGAAACCCACTGGAAGGCTAGTATGAAAAAGACAGACAATAACAAGTGATGGGGTGGAGACCTTCAAGACAGTGGAGGAGTAAGATGTGGAGATCACCTTCCTCCCCACAAATACATCAGAAGTACATCTACATGTGGAACAGCTCCTACAGAACACCTACTGAACACTGGCAGAAGACCTCAGACCTCCCAAAAGGCAAGAAACTCCCCATGTACCTGGGTAGGGTAAAAGCAAAAAGAAAAAACAGACACAAAAGGATAGGGACAGGACCTGAACTTCTGAGAGGGACCTGTGAAGGAGGAAAAGTTTCCACACACTAGGAAGCCCCTTCACTGGTGGAGATAGGGGGTGGCGGAGGGGAAGCTTCGGAGCCACAGAGGAGAGCACAGCAACAGGGGTGCAGAAGGCAAAGCAGAGAGATTCCAGCACAGAGGATTGGTGCCGACCGGCACTCACCAGCCTGAGAGGCTTGTGGGTTCACCCACCGGAGTAGGTGGGGGCTGGGAGCTGAGGCTCGGGCTTCAGAGGTCAGATCCCAGGGAGAAGATTGGGGTTGGCTGCATGAACACAGCCTGAGTGGGGCTAGTGTGCCACAGTTAGCCGGGAGGGAGTCTGGGAGAAACTCTGGAACTGCCTAAGAGGCCATTGTTTCGGGGTGTGCAAGGACAGGGGATTCAGAGCACCACCTAAAAGAGCTCCAGAGATGGGCACAGGCTGCTGCTATCAGTGTGGACACCAGAGACGGGCATGAAACGCTAAGGCTGCTGCTGAAGCCACCAAGAAACCTGTGAGCAAGCACAGGTCACTATCCACAATTCCCCTCCCGGGAGCCTGTGCAGCCCGCCACTGCCAGGGTCCCATGATCCAGGGACAACTTCCCTGGGAGAACACATGGCACGCCTCAGGCTGTTGAAACATCAGGCTGGTCTCTGCTGCCACAGGCTCACCCCATATTCTGTACCCTCCCTCCCCCTGGCCTGAGTGAGCCAGACCCTTTAATCAGCTGCTACTTTAACCCTGTCCCAACTGAGTGAAGAAAAGACGCCCTCAGGCTACCTACATACAGAGGCAGGGCCAAATCCAAAGCTGAGCCCCTGTGAGCTGTGAGAACAAAGAAGAGAAAGGGAAATCTCTCCCAGCAGCCTCAGGAGCAGCGGATTAAACCTCCACAATCAATTTGATGTATCCTGCATCTCTGGAATACCTGAATAGACAACGAATCATCCCAAAATTGAGACAGTGGACTTTGGGAGCAACTGTAGGCTTGGGGTTTGCTTTCTGCACCTAATTTGTTTCAGGTTTTATGTTTATCTTAGTTTAGTATTTAGAGTTTATTATCATTGGCAGATTTGTTTATTGATTTGGCAGCTCTCTTCCTTTTTTTTTAGTATCTAGATATATATATATTTTTCCTTTTTCTCTTTTTGTGAGTGTGTATCTGTATGCTTCTTTGTGTGATTTTTGTCTGTATAACTTTAGTTTTACCATTTGTCCTAGGGTTCTGTCTGACCATTGTTTTTTTTTAAATTTTATTATTTTTAATAATTTTTATTGTTTATTTTAATAACTTTATTTTATTTTTTTCTTTCTTTCTTTCTTTTTTTCTCCTTTTTCTTCTCACCTGTGTGGCTGACAGGGTCTTGATGCTCCGGCCAGGTGTCTGGCCTGTGCCTCTGAGGTGGGAGAGCCGAGTTCAGGACATCGATCCACCAGAGACCTCCCAGCTCCATGTAATATCAAACAGCAAAAGCTCACACAGAGATCTCCATCTCAACACAAAGACCCAGCTCCACTCAAAGACCAGCAAGCTACAGTGCTGGACACCCTATGCCAAACAACTAGCAAAACAGGAACACAATCCCACCCATGAACAGAGAGACTGCCTAAAATCATAATAAGGCCACAGGCACCCAAAACACACCACCGAACATGGTTCCGCCCAGCAGAAAGAAAATATCCAGCCTCATCCACCAGAACATAGGCACCAGTCCCTTCCACCAGGAAGACTACACGACCCACTGGCCAACCTTACCCAATGGGGACAGACACCAAAAACAATGGGAACTATGAACCTGCAGCCTGTGAAAAGGAGATCCCAAACACAGTAAGTTAAGCAAAATGAGAAGACAGAGAAACACACAGCAGATGACGGAGCAAGGTAAAAACCCACCAGACCAAACAAATGAAGAGGAAATAGGCTGCCTACCTGAAAAAGAATTCAGAGTTATGATAGTAAAGGTGATCCAAAATCTTGGAAATAGAATGGAGAAAATACAAGAAACGTTTAACAAGGACCTCGCAGAACTAAAGAGCAAACAAGCAATGATGAACAACACAATAAATGAAATTTAAAATTCTCTAGAAGGAATCAATAGCAGAAAAACTGAGGCAGAAGAATGGATAAGTGACCTGGAAGATAAAATAGTGGAAACAACTACTGCAGAGCATAATAAAAAAAAAAAAAATGAAAAGAACTGAGGAAAGTCTCAGAGACCTCTGGGACAACATTAAATGCACCAACATTCGAATTATAGGGGTCCCAGAAGAAAAAGAGGGAAAAAAAAGGGACTGAGAAAATATCTGAAGAGCTTATAGTTGGAAACTTCCCTAATATGGGAAAGTAAATAGTTAATCAAGTCCAGGAAGTGCAGAGTTCCATACAGGAAAAATCCAAGGAGAAACACACCAAGACACATATTAATCAAGCTATCAAAAATTAAACACAAAGAAAAAATATTAAAAGGAGCAAGGGAAAAACAAAAAATAACATAAAAGGGAATCCCTATAAGGTTAACAGCTGATCTTTCAGTAGAAATTCTGCAAGTCAGAATGGAGTGGCAGACATGTTTAAAGTGATGAAAGGGAAAAACCTGCAACCAAGATTACTCTATCCAGCAGGATCTCATTCAGACTTGATGGAGAAATTAAAACCTTTACAGTCAAGCAAAAGCTGAGAGAGTTCAGCACCACCAAACCAGCTTTACAACAAATGCTAAAGGAACTTCTCTAGGCAAGAAACACAAGAGAAGGAAAAGAACTACAATAACAAACCCAAAACAATTAAGAAAATGTTAATAGGAACATACATACCGATTATTACCTTAAATGTAAATGGATTAAATGCTCCAACCAAAAGACACAGACTGGCTGAATGGATACAAAAACAAGACCCTATATATGCTGTCTATAAGAGACTCACTTCAGACCTAGGGACACATACAGACTGAATGTGATGGGATGGAAAAATATATTCCGTGCAAATAGAAATTAAAAGAAAGCTGGAGTAGCAATTCTCATATCAGACAAAATAGACTTTAAAACAAAGACTATTACAAGAGACAAAGAAGCACACTACATAATGATCAAGGGATCAATCCAGGAAGAAGATATAACAACTGTAAATATTTACGCACCCAACATAGTACATAAGGCAAATGCTAACAGCCATAAAAGGGGAAATTGACAGTAACACAATCATACTAGGGGACTTTAACACCCCACTTTCACCAATGGACAGATCATCCAAAATGAAAATAAATAATGAAACACAACTTTAAATGATACATTAAACAAGATGGACTTAATTGATAATTATAGGACATTCTATCTGAAAACAATAGAACACACTTTCCTCTCTAGTGCTCATGGAACATTCTCCAGGATAGATCATATCTTGGGTCACAAATCAAGCCTAGGTAAATTTAAGAAAACTGAAATCTTATCAAGTATCTTTTCTGACCACAATGCTAGGAGACTACATATCAATTGCAGGAAAAATTCTGTAAAAAATACAAATACATGGAGGCTAAACGATACACTACTAAATAACCAAGAGATCACCAAAGAAATCAAAGAGGAAATCAAAAAATACCTAGAAACAAATGACAATGATAACACAATGACCCAAAACCCATGGGATGCAGCAAAACAGTTCTAAGAGGGAAGTTTATAGCAATACACTCCTACCTCAGGAAACAACAAACATCTCAAATAAACAAGATAACCTTACTCCTAAAGCAATTAGAAAAAGAAGAACAAAAAATCCCCAAAGTTAGCAGAAGGAAAGAAATCATAACGATCAGATCAGAAATAAATGTAAAAGAAATGAAGGAAACAATAGCAAATATCAATAAAATTAAAGCTGGTTCTTTGAGACGATAAACAAAATTGGTGAAAACATTAGCCAGACTCATCAAGAAACAAAAGGGAGAAGACTCAAAACAAAAGAAGTAGAAATGAAAAAGGAGAAGTAACAACTGACATTGAAGAAATACAAAGGATCATGAGAGATTACTACAAGCAACTATAGGCCAATAAAACGGACAACCAGGAAGAAATGGACAAATTCTTACAAAAAGCATTCTGAGACTGAATGAGGAAGAAATAGAAAATATACACAGACCAATCACAAACACTGAGATTGAGACTGTGATTAAAAATCTTCCAACAAACAAAAGCCCAGGACCAGATGGCTTCACAGGCGAATTCTATCAAACATTTAGAGAAGAACTAAAACCTATCCTTCTCAAACTCTTCCAAAATAGAGCTGAGGGCAGAACACTCCCAAACTCATTCTACCAGGCCACCATTACCCAGACACCAAAACAGAAAAGATGTCCAAAAAAAGAAAACTACAGTCCAATATCACTAATGAACATATATGCAAAAATCCTCAACAAAATACTAGTACACAGAATCCAACAGCACATTAAAAGGATCATAAAACATGATCAAGCGGGGTTATCCCAGGAATGCAAGGAATGTTCAATATATGCAAATCAATCAATGTGACACACCATTTTGACAAATTGAAGGAGAAAAACCATATGATCATCTCAATAGATGCAGAAAAAGCTTTCAACAAAATTCAACACCCGTTTATGATAAAAACCCTGCAGAAAGTAGGCATAGAGGGAACTTACCTCAACATAATAAAGGCCATATATGACAAAACCACAGCCAACATTGTTCTCAATGGTGAAAAACTGAAACCATTTCCTCTAAGATCAGTAACAAGACAAGGTTGTCCACTCTCATCACTATTATTCAACATAGTTTTGGAAGTTTTAGCCACAGCAATCAGAAAAGAAAAAGAAATAAAAGGAATCCAAATCGGAAAAGAAGAAGTAAAGCTGTCACTGTTTGCAGATGATATGATACTATACATAGAGAATCATAAAGATGCTACCAGAATACTAGAGCTAATCAACGATTTTGGTAAAGTAGCAGGACAGAAAATTAATGCACAGAAATCTCTTGCATTCCTATACACTCAAGATGAAAAATCAGAAAGAGAAATTAAGGAAACACTCACATTTACCCTTGCAATGAAAAGAATAAAATATTTAGGAATAAACCTACCTAAGGAGACAAAAGACCTGTATGCAGAAAACTGAAAGACACTGATGAAAGAAATTAAAGATGATACAAACAGATGGAAGGACATACCATATTCTTGGATAGGAAGAATGAACATTATGAAAATGACTCTACTACCCAAAGCAATCTACAGATTCAATGCAATCCCTATCAAATTACCACTGGCATTTTTCACAGAACTAGAACAAAACATTTTGCAATTTGTATGGAAACACAAAAGACCCCGAATAGCCTAAGCAATCTTGAGAACGAAAAACGGAGCTGGAAGAATCAGGCTCCCTGACTTCAGACTATACTACAGAGCTACAGTAATCAGAACAGTTTGGTACTGGCACAAAAACAGAAAGGTAGATCAATGGAACAGGATAGAAAGCCCAGCGATAAACCCACACACATATGGTCACCTTATCTTTGATAAAGGAGGCAAGAATATACAGTGGAGAAAAGACAGCCTCTTCAATACGTGGTGCTGGGAAAACTGGACAGCTACATGGAAAAGAATGAAATTAGAACACTCCCTAACACCCTACAAAAAAATAAACTCAAAATGGATTAAAGACCTAAATGTAAAGCCAGACACTATAAAACTCTTAGAGGAAAACACAGGCAGAACACTCTATGACATAAATCACAGCAAGATCCTTTTTGACCTACTTCCTAGAGAAATGGAAATAAAAACAAAAATAAACAAATGGGACCTAATGAAGCTTAAAAGCTTTTGCACAGCAAAGGAAACCATAAACAAGATGAAAAGACAACCCTCAGAATGGGGGAAAGTATTTGCAAATGAAGCAACTGACAAAGGATTAATCTCCAAAATTTACAAGCAGCTCATGCAGCTCAATATCAAAAAAAGCAAAAAACCCAATCCAAAAATGGGTAGAAGACCTAAATAGACATTTCTCCAAAGAAGACATACAGATTGCCAACAAACACATGAAAGGATGCTCAACATCACTATCCATTAGAGAAATGCAAATCAAAACTACAATGAGAGGGCTTCCCTGGTGGCGCAGTGGTTGAGAGTCCGCCTGCCGATTCAGGGGACACGGGTTCATGCCCCGGTCTGGGAAGATCCCACATGCCGTGGAGTGGCTGGGCCCGTGAGCCATGGCCGCTGAGCCTGCGCGTCCGGAGCCTCTGCTCCGCAGCGGGAAAGGCCACAACGGTGAGAGGCCCACATACTGCAAACAAACAAACAAACAAACAAAAAAACCTACAATGAAGTATCACCTCACACCAGTCAGAATGGCCATCATCAAAAAATCTACAAACAATAAATGCTGGAGAGGGTGTGTAGAAAAGGGAATCTCTTGCACTGTTGGTGGGAATGTAAATTGATACAGCCACTATGGAGAACAGCATGGAGGTTCCTTGAAAAACTAAAAATAGAACTACCATACGACCCAGCGATCCCACTACTGGGCATATACCCTGAGAAAACCATAATTCAAAAAGAGTCATAAAAAAACATAAAAATAAAAAAGAGTCATATACCACAATGT
Source organism: Aethalodelphis obliquidens (assembly GCF_003676395.1). Lineage (NCBI taxonomy): Eukaryota > Metazoa > Chordata > Mammalia > Artiodactyla > Delphinidae > Aethalodelphis > Aethalodelphis obliquidens. Next base: position 5,294,091 of record NW_020838018.1, read on the forward strand.
TCATTGCAGCTCTATTTACAATAGCCAGGACATGGAAGCAACCTAAGTGTCCACTGACAGATGAATGGATAAAGAAAATGTGGCACTAATATACAATGGAATATTACTCAGCCATGAAAAGAAATGAATTTGAGTTATTTGTAGTGAGGTGGATGGACCTAGAGTCTGTCATACAGAATGAAGTAAGTCAGAAAGAGAAAAACAAATACCGTATGCTAACACATATATATGGAATCTAAAAAAAAAAAGTTTCTGAAGAACCTATGGGCAGGATAGGAATAAAGATACAGACATAGAGAATGGACTTGAGGACACGGGGAGGTGGAAGGGTAAATTGGGACCAAGTGAGAGAGTGGCATGGACATATATACACTACCAAATGTAAAACAGATAGCTAGTGGGAAGCAGCCACATAGCACAGGGAGATCAGCTCGGTGCTTTGTGATCCGCTAGAGGGGTGGGATAGGGAGGGTGGGAGGGAGAGGCAAAAGGGAGGAGGTACGGGGATATATGTATATGTATAGCTGATTCACTTTGTTATAAAGCAGAAACTAACACACCACTGTAAAGCAGTTATACTCCAATAAATATGTTTAAAAAAGCAAGTGTTGGCAAGGATGTGGAGAAATCCCAAGCCAATATATTGCTGGTTTGATTGTGAAATTGTATAGCCACTTTGGTAAAGAGTCTGACAGTTTCTTCAAATGTTAAGCATAGAGTTACTCTGTGACTTAGTGATTTTACACTTAGGCATATGCCCAAGAGAAATGAAAACATACATCCATACAAAAACTTGTACATGAATGTTTATAGCAGCATTACCCATATAACTAATGTGGAAACATAAACTGATTAATGAATAAATAAAATGTGATATACCCATACAGAGGAATATCATTCTACAATTAAAAGGAATTAAATACTGATACACGCAACAACGTGGGTGGACCTTGAACACATTATGCTGAGTGAAAGAAACTAGACACACAATGCCACCTACCATATTATTACATTTATATGAAATTTCCAGAATAGGCAAATCTATAGATACAGAAAGTAGATTAGTATTTGCCAGATGCTAGGCAGTAGTAGGGGTGGGGCATGGAGAATGACTGCTTATGGATATGGGTATTTTTTTGGGGGGGGTGATGAAAATATTCTAAAATGAGGCAGTAGTTATGATTGCACAGCTCTGATGCTACACTAAAAAAAAATTGAGTTTGTACTTTAAATGGGGGAATTTTATGGTATATTAATTATATCTTAACAGAGCTGTTATGGTATGTGAATTATATCTTAATAAAGCCGTTAAAAATTCATTCCTAGAGAATGAAATAAAATCAGGCATAGCCGTATTCACATTGGTCCTGATTTTTTTCTAGATAAAGAGGCAGCATGACTTTGCATACAGCTGTTCCAAAACTCCTCTAATATCTGTTTGCTGTTTATCATTTCCATGAAAGAGGAAAATCTTAAAATACTGAGTGTTATGAAATTTGAAACAAGAGAAATCAGCTTAAAAGCTCCTCTGATTATGATGTTCAAATTAGAGATAATATTACAAAAATCATAGAATTTTAAACCTTAAATTTATTCTAAAGAGGATTTTATCATAAAATGCTATGCCCCTGAAGATATCTTAATTAGTTACACACACACAAAGACACACACTTCTAAATGCATTTTGACTATGCAAGCACCAGGGTAACCCCAGTCACCGTTCTGACTCCTAACAGGTATAGAAGTTGGCTTTTTCTATGTTTGTGAAAATTCACCTTGGTTGTCAAATCACTATCAATTGCTGATTTTATCTGCCTGAAACTTGAAATTATTTGAGTTTGAAAACTGAGTCTGCTCTAATTCCTTTATTAGTCAGATAAAGAAGATTAGCCAGTGTGTTTAAGAGACTAACCTAAGAGGATATAGCTAAAATCAAAATTCCAGTCTATGGATTTCATTTTCCTTTGTCTTTGCCCTAAATTTTGTCATCAAAATTTGTAATTTTTTTTTTTTCTTTTTTTTTTGCGGTACGTGGGCCTCTCACTGTTGTGGCCTCTGCCATTGCGGAGCACAGGCTCTGGACGCGCATGCTCAGCGGCCATGGCTCACGGGCTCAGCTGCTCCGCGGCATGTGGGATCTTCCCGGACCAGGGCACGAACCTGTGTCCCCTGCATCGGCAGGCGGACTCTCAACCACTGCGCCACCAGGGAAGCCCCAAAATTTGTAATTTAAGAGCTATAATGTGGTGCTAATAATACTCTGTTTTGGAGTTTGCTGCCTCTTACAATTTTTTGGAATAGTGGTTCAATGGTGATGGTGATCCCCACATCAGCGCCACATTTTCATTGATGCCTGATGTTGTTGAAGCAACAGCTGTCATCTTGCCACTCAGGAAAAACAGCCATCACATCCACACAATTCTCTCACCAGAAAACGCTTTTCCTAAGAGGTGTGTGAATCTTATTTCCCGCCTCCCATATTCTTTCATGTATTCTATCGTATTCTTAGGAATGTTTTTTTTAAAAAAAAACCTCTCTGAAATAAAAATCTACTACTGTGTTTCAACCTGTCACATTATTTAGCACATTCTATACTGAATAAGTGGACTGAACAACCACGCTAACAGTTTATTATATGACTGTAGAGATTAAAGGCTGTACACTATGAAAAATGTCTCCCATCATTAAGGGACAATGAGATACCCAGGTCTGTTAAGCTGTGTTGGATCCCCACAGTTCCTTAATTAAACAACCAGTCTCCATGTGGACAAGCTGTCCTTCTGCTGCCATGAGTTTTGTCTCCCTCCTTGACACATGTGTCCTACAACAAATGCTCACTGAAATAGCAAGACTGACTTCACTCCTTATAATTTAAAGAACCCACCTGACTCAGGGTTAAATGTATAGAACACCACGTAACTTATCAATGGGGCCTGAGTTAAATACTGAATTTGGAGTTTAAATATAAAGATAATTTGAGTACAAAATTGAATAGAAGTTGATCTAAATAAAAAATTAATGAACTAGTTTTGGTTCACAATTTTTCTTACTGGAAAGAAGACAAATGATAATTTATCAAATATTTACATGCCAAGTGACTTACAAATTATGTTCTATTTAATCTTCACATGAAATGTATGAGCTAAGTATTATTCAGTCTGCACTACAAATGAAGAAATAGAGGCTCAAGAGGTTTTAATAATTGCTTGAGATCATATAACTAGTGAGATATATAATTACTTTATAAAGTAAGTTTGACCAATTTTGTCATTTTTAATACCAAAATATACATCTAGATTTCCTCAAACTTAGAGAAATATACAGAAGTTTTGGAATTGAGGCCATTTCACAGTAACTTATTGACATTAGAAGAAATTATTTAAATCATTTGAGAGTTTAAAAGATTGTTAAAGGAAAAGGAAATTGGAAAAGTGTATTGTTGTTGTTGTTTTTTCTGAAATAAAGTGGCTTTCCTGTCCTCAGAGCTAGGGTTCAAAAGTAAGTGAACTGTCTGTTTGTTTGCTTCTCAGAGAAGGATGAAAGCCTTCCAAAATTCAAGGCAAAAGATTAGAAAACCTGATATTATAAGATACCTTGATTCCGTAGCTTTGCTCCTGTCATCTTCATGCAATTCATATTTTGACCCCACTACTTTCACATTTATCAAAAGAATACAAAACTTTAATCAAAATCGTATCAAAATTTACATTTTATTTCATTTAAAATATTCAATTAATATTGTCTTCCTTAAATGTATTTCCACTGTAGATAAAATCTAATTTCTACATTTAAAAAATTGCATTAAAAGTAATTTCACTGGTTCCAATTCCTTAGTGAAGTACTATTATAGAAAAAAATTTAATTTCCTGACCAAAGTTTACTAAGTCTATCTTATGTCAATGTGCATTTTGTTTTGTCTGTAGTTGTTAACTAAGTGAAATTATTTAAGATTAGCTTGGTGCTTTGTGTCCACCTAGAGGGGTGGGATAGGGAGGGTGGGAGGGAGACACAAGAGGGAGGAGATAAGGGGATATATGTATACGTATAGCTGATTCACTTTGTTATACAGCAGAAACTAACATACCATTGTAAAGCAATTATACTCCAATAAAGATGTTTAAAAAATTAAAAATAAAAAATAAATTTAATTTAATTTTAAAAGATTTTAAACATTGTCAAAATTTTTAATTATTGGGCTTCCCTGGTAGCGCAGTGGTTGAGAGTCCGCCTGCCGATGCAGGGGACACGGGTTCGTGCCGTGGTCCGGGAAGATCCCACGTGCCCCGGAGCGGCGGGGCCCGTGAGCCATGGCCGCTGAGCCTGCGCGTCCGGAGCCTGTGCTCCGCAGCAGGAGAGGCCACAACAGTGAGAGGCCCGCGTACCAGAAGAAAAAAATTTTTTTTAGTTATTTATCAACATTTTACCAAATTAAAATCTTACCATGTAAATTTTACCTGTCATCAATATTATTTTGTGCTGATTATTTCTATCAAGTGTAATTTTTTGTATTATATTATTGCTGTTTTTAAGGTTTTGTGAGCTAAATGATTCTTCAATCATATTTTTACTTATAGTTATAAAACTAATTTAACACTGTCAGTATGAGTTTGTGGATTACTTTAATCATAATATTTACAACGAAATAGATAAAAGTTTTAGGTGTAATTATCATCATGTTTCATGATAGGCATTTCAGACTTTTTAAAAAGAGTTATCATTTGGCTTAATAAAATAAAAAAAAATTTCTCCTGAATTCATTTCAAGAAATGCCATACTTTGGGCATTTTCTATTAAATAGTTCAGTAATCCTGTTCTATTCAATCTGTTCTTAAAGCTATCCATTTTGTTCTTAATTTTAGATATCACATTTTTCAATTTTAAGTTATGGGTTTTACTTCTATAGAATGTCTAAATTCTTTGATAAAATCATCTATTCAATCATTTTTGTGTCTTTTTCTCCATTGTTTTAGCATATTAATCATGATTACTTAGAGGTCCTGTCTGCTAAGGTTACTTTTTGGATCATCCATTGAACTTTTCTACTATCTGTTCTTTTTTTCTTGTGGGTTTAGCCACACCATGTTACCTTGTTGCATGTCTTGTAACTTTTAATCGCATGTCACAGATTTTGGATAAAAGAACCTTTGAGGATCTAGATGGTACCCTTTATTACATATCCATTTCTTCTATTAGACAGAAACCATAAGTGGCTGGTTGCTTCCATCCAATTAGTAAATTTCAGTTTGGGTAAGATTTCATTTACCTCTCCCTCATCCTTCTTTCTAAGGCTGGGTCCTCAATAGCTTTCAATTGACAGATTGTTAGATGCTCCAAACAACATAGCCCTAAAGTAGATATTCTAGAATTTAAAAGTACATTATTTAAAATAAAACACAAAAGATGGGTTTAAGAGAGAGTCATTTTTGCCCTTTAAAGATTTGTAGCTTAGTCTATCAGCCAACAGCTTCAAAATTTGAAAACTGGACTTCGGTTTTAGGTTGGTGATATAAGGAGTTGGAAAGAGGATTGCCCCCATCCTTAAAACAAGAAAAAAGCTATAACTAACTAATTTTCATGAGACTATAAGAGAACTGAGGACACAGCTGATCGATGAGAATCTGTAGGGAGAACAGCACCAGAACATTTGCTTACCTGAGACAGAAGTTGCCAAATAACATATAAATAGGTAGAAATGTTAAACAAGATATTTTAAACAAATTGTTGAAGCATGGGCTATATTGAGAGTGTGAAGCCTCTGATATGAGGGCGGGATTTTGCCATCTTGCAGTCTTTTCCCTCTAGAAACCCCACCAGACAACCACAGGGAAGATGGGGAGAATGATGAGAAAGGTACTGGCTGGTGAGGGAACAGCAGCCACTGCCAAAACCCCACCCAGACCCCTCCCTCCTTATTTATCCTAAAGAACAAAGATCTTAATTTAAAGGAGGAAGATCAGTTAAATGTGCAGTTTGGGGAGCTGGGGAAGAACAATGGAGGCCACCACTGGAAATCTACCCAGATTCCCAAATGAATAAAAGTGTCAATCTTCAGAGGGAAGAGTGGCCAAACCATAGGGGAGGGGGCTGATGGAAATCCACGGAACCTGGAGGAGGGGCAAGAACACGAATGAGGTCCATCTCCCAAGACCCAGATTCAGAGTGACTGCTTAAAACTGAGGTTTAATTAAATAATCAGAGGATTCAACGATCATCCAACCTCCATCCCAAGCACCACCCTAACCAGCCTGGAATAAAAATATCAACGGAACACAACAGAGAACTCAACATCACTGGTTTTAGGGAAATGCAAATTAAAATCAGAATGAGATACCTCAGTTAGAATTAGTAAAATTAAAACAATAAAATGATGACTAAATACTGGTGAGTATGCAGAACAGGAATTCTCCTTCACTGCTGATGTGAATCGAAAATGGCAGAGCCACTTTGGAAGACAGCTTCTTGTAAAGTTAAACATATGCTTATGTTACAACCCAGTAATCTCACGCCTGTGCTTTACTCAAGTTAATTGAAAAATTATATTCACACAAAAACGGCCTGTACATGACTGCTTATAGTTGCCAAAAATTGGAAACAATCAAGATATCCTTGAACAGATGAGAAACTAAAAAAACTGTGGTCCACCTGTACAATGGAATACTGCTCAGAAATAAGAAACAATGAGTTGCTGATTCACATAATAACATGGATGAATCTGAAAGGCATTTTGCTAAGTGTAAGAATCTCTCCCAACTTCTCTGTCCCTCGGAAGATGCCTTCTGACAAAAGCACAAAATATGTCCAAGTGAAACACAGCTGTGTTCCTCAGTGTCAATTCACCGCTCTCTAGAACTTTCTTCCCAGTCTGTTTTATCTTCTGGGTCTGTTCACCTTCACCAGGATGGAGGGCACAGGGAAATGTTTTTTTTCCTAAAGATTGTGAAACTAGTAGAGATTTTACTCTGCCTTTTATAAGTTTATTTATTTATTTTTGCAGTATGCGGGTCTCTGACTGTTGTGGCCTCTCCCGTTGTGGATCACAGGCTCCGGACGCGTAGGCTCAGTGGCCATGGCTCATGGGTCCAGCCGCTCCGCGGCGTGTGGGATCTTCCCGGACCTTGGCACAAACCCGTGTCCCCTGCATTGGCAGGTGGACTCTCAACTACTGCGCCACCAGGGAAGCCCTATCAAGAGTTTTAATTCATCACGGATAATCTGTCAGCAGAAGAAATTCAGCTGAGGGCTAACCAGGTTACTGATGAGTCTCTGGAAAGTACAAGGAGAATCCTGGGTTTAGACATTGAGTCTCAGGATGCACGAATCAAGACTATCACTATGCTGGATGAACAAGGGGAACAACTAAAACACATAGAAGAAGGCATGGACCAAATAAACAAAGACATGAGAGAAGCAGAGAAGACTTTAACAGAACTAAACTAGTGCTGTGGCCTCTGTATATGCCCATGTAATAGTATTAACAAAAGATGCCAGGGAAGACGAAATGGGAGAGAACCTGAATCAAGTGGGCAGTATCCTAGGAAATCTAAAAAACATGGCCCTGGACATGGGCAATGAGATTGAGGCTCAAAATCGACAAATAGAACGGATCACAGAAAAGGCTGACACCAACAAAGGTCGTATTGACAATGCCAATGCCAGAGCAAAGAAACTCATTGACAGCTAAAGTTACTGCTGTACTTCTTTAACATTTATTCACTTCCCGAGCTCCTCCTTCAAAGTCATTACCTTTCCAGAGTTTGAAATTTTGTTTCCACACTCTTCTAATCGGGAGATGATGTGGAAGATCTAGGAGTAACAGCCCCCCTATTCTTTTATTTTCTCTTTTTCCCTTGAGGGTAGACTGCTGCTTAGTTTTCCCTCTAGTATTTTCTTTCTCAGTCCATACTCTTAGGTTGGTATCCATACATCATATATGGTGGTGTTTTTCCTTCTCTCCATTTACTTAGCAGGTTCTTCTGCTTTCAAAATTTGGAAGCATTGCCAAACACAGCCATGTAAGAGGAAGCTGGGGGCATTGGGGGCAGGCACAAGGAGGAGAGGCAAGAGATAAGAGGTTGTTACCTCAGTAAAATCTGCAGACCCTAAAGCCCAAAGTTGCATAAGCACAGTGAAGATCTAGCTGGGTTTAATTTCTATTTAAGTTGCAGTTATTGCCAATTTAGGACAATGCTTGGTTTTGGAGTCTGTATACACAATATTTTTGTTATACATCACAACTTTGCAACCTCTGCTTCAAAAAAGAATTGAATGAGTTTTCTTAAAGTGAGCTTAATTTCTGAACTCTTGGTGATTCATTTATGTGCATAAATTCTATGATCCCATTTCATTTTGCACCATATAGGAACACATGGTATAAATGAATGGCTTTTTATTTTCATATTATTAGTACTATCATTTGGACTTCCCTGGTGGCATAGTGGTTAAGAATCCACCTGCCAAAGCAGGGGACATGGGTTCAAGCCCTGGTCTGGGAAGATCCCACATGCCATGGAGCAACTAAGCCCGTGAGCCACAACTACTGAGCCTGTACTCTAGAGCCCGCGAGCCACAGCTACTGAGCCCACGCACCACAACTACTGAAACCCGCGTGCCTAGAGCCCGTGCTCTGCAACAAGAGAAGCCACCGCAATGAGAAGCCTGCGCACCGCAATGAAGAGAAGCCCCCGCTCACCACAACTAGAGAAAGCCCGCATGTAGCAATGAAGACCCAACACAGCCAAAATAAATTAATTTTAAAAAATAGTATCATGGTCCCATTACAGGCCTATTAACCTCATAAATGTGTCATTAGTCTTTGAAGAAAAAATATGTAAATATGTATATATGAGAATTTCTTTCTACAGCAGGGCTTAAAATTTTTTTGAAAAGTTTGACAAAGTATATCACATGAATTCAGATTTATCTCAATGCCAAGAATTATGTTTAGATAGGAAAAAAGAAACTTGTTTTGATCTCAGGTAGAAAACGGTTAGATTACTTTGAGTTTTATGTAGCTTTAAACTTTTTTTAAAACTAGAATTTATTCTGTTTAAAAATGATTTAGAAAATTATGTCTTTGGTTTACTTATTGATGACTGCACTATCATTCTCTTAGCCTTTTGTATTCAACTTCCAGAATCACATTTGTTTAGATCTTGAACAGTTATAAGAATTTGATTGATATTTGTCCCCTTTATTTTAAAACTATCTTCTGCACACTTCAAAGCTATTGATGTCGATTGGTTTGACCAATAACCACTGTTTGATCCTTATGATTAAATTTTGTAACTTAGGAAACTTTTTTCAAATAAGCGATGTGCTTCTGTGACTACTTTTTGGGGGGTGGAAAGCAATAATTTTCTCAACTCTTATTTGACAAACTGAATAAAGCAAAGATCCATAAATTTAAAAAAAAAGAAAGAAAGAAATATGGATAGAAGGGAAGAGGAAATCAATAATAAATTAGCCAGGTAAATATGTCTTAAACAATAGGTTTTAAGTAGACCTAGTATCATTAAGATATTAGTTATTCATAAATTAATGTATACATTTAATGTGATCCCAATTAAAATAACAACAGTTTTTGTTTTCATTTTTGTTTTGGTGAGTGGTGAGGTGCTTTAGACAAGCCAATTTGAAAGTTCACATAAAAAATAAACAAAAACATTTAGTAAAACTCTGAGTAAAGGAGTAATAAAGTGTAACGGCTCCTACCTGATAGTAAACATTCACATCCCTCTCATGTGCCCAGTACATTCACCCCATTCTAATATCCCCCAAAACCTTAACCCATTCCAGCATCAACTGTAAGCTCAAACTCTCAACTAAATATCATCAACATAAAAGGTCCCAAATCTCATCATCTAAATCAGGCATGGGTGAGACTCTGGGTAGTATGGTCCATGCCTGGAAAAACTGTCTCCCCATCTGTGGACCTATGAAACTAGAAAACAACCTTTTGTAATATGGAAGAATCTTTTGTATTGTGTTACAAGTTAATCACTATAAGCTTAAATTATACATAATGGCCCATCTCTGGGAACCCTGCTTTCCAGGTAATGAGCATTAAGCTAAAATACCTTTGTTTAGCTCACAGGAAACATCCTGATCAGGCCCACCTGTGAATGACTGCAGGGAGGAAAATATTAACACATCCCTTCCAGAGGCTGATGGAAACTAGGAAGTGTTTGACTTTACTCTCTCCCCTTTTAGTATAAAAGGAGCCTGAATTCTAACTCAGGCAAGATGGTTCTTTGGGGCACAAGCCCACCATCTTCTCGGTCTGCTGGCTTTCCAAATAAAGTCATATTCCTTGACCCTACAACCCGTCTCTTGATTATTGGCCTGTTGTGCAGCGAGCAGTATGGTCTTAGACTTGGTAACACTTTCTCCTCCAGGATAGAGTGGCGGTACAGGTACAGAATAGACATTCTCGTTTTCATCTAGGAATGGAAAGGGGTCACCAAGCAACTCTAAGCCCAGCAGGACAAATCCCATTAGGTTTCAATGAAGATTCTCTGTGGCTTGATGCCCTGTCCTTTGGGCCCATGGTGGTGGCCTTGTTGGCCCCTGGCCCTAAGCCTGTGTCTCTGGGCTCTACTTCCATGCCCACACTCTGTCTTTGGAACTGTTCATCCTTTTTCCTGAAGGGCAGCCCATGTTTGTAACCAAGTAGTTCTATCAGTCCCACGTCCTGTTTGTAAAATCTCAGGAGTTTAATAGCTTCCCTTCATTACTTCCTGTCTCTGTTCCCTTCAGTCTAAGCTGGCAGTGTTTCTGCTGATGTAACATTCTCAAAAACCCCATTGGTCTTTAGTGCGTGTCAAGGGGGTCTACTCCATTAGTCAAAAGAGTCCTTCACTGAATCTCCCCGTATAACCCCATCTCTATTCCAGGCTTCTGCTGAGATGGTTGAGTGGACCCAGGAGTCACCTACATAATCTCTTCTGCAACACATTTTCCAGCCATACCTTGGCCCTCTCTCCCCAGCACACTTCCCCCCAAAAATGAATTTCCTCGTTTCTTCATACTTTGTAATCTGGATTGGCTTGAAACACTCCAAATAATCAAGGGCTGGTTCCTTTTTGCCTAGTAGTTCCTTGTTCAGTTTCTCTCTTTCCTCAGGCATTTTACTATCAGCAGGAAGGAGCTTTGCTTGGAAATCTCTTCAGCTCCATATCCAAGTTTATTGCATGTAAGTTCTATTTTCCACCCAGAATGAAAGAACACAATTCAGCCAAGTTTTCTGCCACTTTATAACAAAAAATACCTTTTCTCCAATTTCCAATAAAATGTTCCTCATTTCCTTTTAAAGTCTCACCAGAGAGATTTATATTTATATATTTATGTCAAGATTCTGTTCATGAACAATGGGATGTTCATGATGAGACACTTTCCTTACAATGCTTTTGACTTCTCTCTGAGCTCTCATCAAAATCACCTTTGACAACATATTTCTACTTTCTCATCAAGATGATCGAGGCTTTTCCAATCACCAACCTCTAAATTCTCCTAGCCTTTACTCATTACCCAAATTCAAAGCCACTTCCACATTTTTAGGTATCTGTTACTATGGCACCTTAGTTCCCAGATCTGTATTAGTTTCCTAGGGGCTGCCAAAACAAATTTTCACAAACTTCGTGGCTTAAAACAACAGAATTGTTTTCTCCCTACAGTTCTGGAAGGCCAGAAGTCAAAAAATCAAGGTTTGGGCAAGGTTAGTTCCTTCTGGAGGCTCTGAGGGACTATCTGTTCCATACCTTTCCCCTAGTTTCTGGTGGTTGCTGGCAATCCTTGGCATTTACTGGACTGATCACGCAAATCTCTGCCTCCGTCTCCAATGGTGTTCTCCTTTGCGTCTCTGTGTGTGTTCTTTTCTGTTTCTTATAAGGACAATCTCATTGGATTTAGAGACCACTCTCACCTAACAGGATCTCATCATAATCCTTACCTTAATTACATCTGCAAATACCCCATTGCCAAATACATCACATTCTGAGGTTCTGGGAGGACATGAATTTTGAGGGGACACTATTCAACCCATTATGGTTAGTTATACTTCAAGAAAATTATTTTTAAAAAGTTGCCAGAGCTTGCTTATATAAGATAGATAAGATAGTGTATTAGGAAATTTTTCTCCTACTGAAATGTTCTTCTCTAGCCTGTTTGGCCCATTTTAAAATCCTGTTAGCCACATGGTGATTTAAAGTGATCCTCCTTTTCTGTCAAGTAAATTAGAATTTGTCTCATTATGCCCCCAGTGTTGAATTTTCCTTTTGATCTGATTGACTTCTGAAGTGATAAGTTCACAATTTGTTTTGGTACTTTGAGCATATAGTTGCCGTTTTACACATCAGAGCTTAAGGTCCCCTGAGGGGTTTCTGTGATTTTCCCAGGAATCTTAACAGTAAGTTTCATTCATATTTTCACACCATATTTACTATTACTTTTCAGACTCCGGTTTATTCTATCCATTTGTTGCATTTTCGTTGATGTGTGTGCTCTATTTCTCCCTCTCTTGTTCTCTCTGTGGAGTACAGAATGGCTGTGTGCTGCTTTTCTCTGTTACGCAGTGCTGGTGTGACTGGACCCCTCACTAAAGAAGACTCCCTACCCTTCCTGCTGGTTTCTCCTCAAATTTATCAGTTATAAAAATATTAACCTCATAGCAGACCTTATTATGAGGTCTAACATAACACTTGTGCATCAATAAAGCCTTTTTTTTTTTTTTTGCGGTACGCGGGCCTCTCACTGTTGTGGACTCTCCCGTTGCAGAGCACAGGCTCCGGATGTGCAGGCTCAGCAGCCATGGCTCACGGGCCCAGCCGATCCGCGGCATGTGGGATCTTCCCGGACCGGGGCACGAACCCGTGTCCCCTGCATCGGCAGGCGGACTCTCAACCACTGCGCCACCAGGGAAGCCCAATAAAGCCATTTTTAAAACACTTGTAATTCCCCAACATTTCATGAAGTAAGCAGCTCCATGTTTTTTTAAATGTTTCCAATATCATGATTTCATCTTTTTGTTATGCTACCTGACCGTGACCGATGTTAATGTTGTGGAGGTTGCTTTCTGATACAAACTAAGTTATAATAACTTATTTATGGTCAGGAGTATATAGGCAACTTGTGGGCCAAATTCTTTTGTCTCTTTCAACATTTTATCCAGCCAAGTACATACACATATCAAAATGCAGCCACGAGCGTCATATAACACTCTGACCTGCTTCCAAATTCAGAGTTCTGTCCTTTTATCTCATAACATGGCTGTTACCATCTTGTCCAGAGCCAAGTGTTCCTTGATAATATGCATTCCTTATCAATGCAGCCTCTGCATGGAAATCCCTGAAGAAGAAGGCTGGTGTAAACCTTCCTATGTCCATGAAAGTGGTATCAACAGTGTTTGATACATGAACAAAGTATGTGTGCACTTCTGATGGAAGTTGGGAGAAAATGTGAAAGAGTGTAATTGATGGAGTACCAAATGAAATAAAATATAACAGTTCAATGGAATGACTAGCAGGATCTTGATCTACAAGATGTATAGATCAGGGATATATATATGTATATGAGAATTAGAGCAAAAATGAGTGGGGATTTTTTGTTTTGTTCTTGAGCTCATAGAGGAGTTGTTAAGAAGACTCTTGAAATCATATCATGGAGGTGCTACACCCACAAAGTGCTGTCCCTTTGGTTTTTTATGAGAGAGAAATATATATATATAACCTTTATATATATATATATATATTTCCCTCTCATAAAAATAATATATATACTACATTAATATTATAGTAAATTATTATATATTATGAAATAGTAATATTACATTAAATTATACAATATTATCATATTAATTATTATATATTATGTATATTATATTAATAATATCTATATTTCCCATATATATAACCTTTATATATATAGATATAGATATACACATAACCTTTTTAATTGTTCTGGGGCTAGTATTTCTTGCAATTGAGTGCAGTTTCCAGTTTTTCACTCCCTTTCTTGCTTCCCCTCAAAGAACAGTTCTTATGCTTACATAGAAGTTACTAAAAATCTCAACATAATTCCCTACTACTCTTCTTGATATAGATAGACAGATACAGATAAATATATAGATATAGATATAAATATATAGATAAAACCAATCAACATTACATTGTATAATTGTGTGGTGATGAAATGCAAATTTATTTTTATTTATATTCTCATATAAAACATCAATAAAATAAGTTCCATGTAAGTAAAAGTCAAAAAATGTATAAAAACTAAATAAATATTCATGCCAGTGAGGTCAGGTAAGGTTATGCTGTGGTATAAAAACTCCAAAAATCTTAGCTGTTAAACAACAACACTGATTTCTTAGTTATATATGTCAAATACATATCATATAGGTTGGCAAGGACAGGCAGGCAAGACTTGACTGAGGCCAAGAGATTTGATCTCCAGTGATTTTTTTAATGATCTCTCTCATTGAGAAGGGTGGCGTTTGTCTAAAAATCCTTCTCTGAGAGCTTTGTCCTTCAATCTATGAATCTATGTAACATCTCAACGGTAAAGAAAAGTGTGTGCTTCTACGTGAAACTGGCTTGAATATTTAGATGAAAAGAACACAGTTTAAGTTTTAAACAAAGTGAATACTCTCTACCTACAAGGGGGAGAGCTCAATGGACATGTAACTACAATCTTGGTATTAGAAATACGTCTTCTCAAAATAACATTACAGAAATACAACTTGAATTTGCTAAAATAAACAAAAAGAGATTGTCTCTCTTTTCTCTGCTTCCCTATATGTGTGTACTTTATTCTTATCCTCCTGGGTGGGATGGCTTTTTTGTTCCTTCAATGAATGTGGGTACCTAAGATTATGTCTTTTGTTCACGAGATGAATCAGATGGGAGTGGGGAAGTGAAACATTTTAGTCTCATTTTAGATTCCTAGGGAAGAATCCTGATCATCCAACCCTAGGTCAGAAGCTCATCCCTCATGAATCAACCAGGGGTTCGTCAGCTAAGAATATGACACCTTCTGTAGAGATCATGTGGATGGAAGGCATTGCAGAGATGAACAGGGTAGAAAGTGTCTCCCAAAAAGAGAACACTGGACAGATAGAACAGTAAGTGTCCAGAAAAAAAAACAAATAACAAGACCCAGAAAAGAAGGTGAGTTACACATCACTGCAGAGTTAGCCAGAAGGACAATTTCATCTAATAGACATTGGGGGCTCAGGGGAAAGGAGTGGTCACAGGTCATTGTTACCAAATGATCCAAGGACTCAGGATCTCTTCTTCATCTCCCAAGGGAGCTTGAGACCTAAACTCAAGAGCACTCCTTGTGTCAGCAGGAAGTAGATACCACCTTCCCCATATCCACCCTCCTATTCCTCCTTCCTTTCATTAGGAGTTCCTAAATGGGCACATTGTTCTGAATTTTGCCCATTGCCTCCACTGCATAGTATTTTCTTGTTGCTTTAATTTTCTAATTTTTGTACATGCAGTGTATTTTCTTGCCTCTTAAAACCATAGATGATTCCAGGGTTTATTTACTTAAAACAGAAAGGTAATTTTCAGGAACTTGGGAATTTTCTTGTCTGTACCCAACACTATCATGGTCTATTTTGAAATGTGAAAGAATGTGATGATTCCCAGCCTTAGTCTAAAAAGGAGCTAAGTAACTCTGCAATGAAACAAAATTCTATATATTTAGCATTACTTTTGTTAAAATTGTTTTTAAAAAATATTTGGTTTTTACCTGTGTTTTCTTACTGCTTTACCCCACTCTAGTAGAGGATTACCCCACCCCCAGTAATAAAAAGAAGCAAGCATACAACTTGGCAGAAACCCTCGAGAATATAGAAAAACAAAGTATTTGGATTATTGGTGGACCTCTTCCCATTTTGTTTTCTACATTCACTATTTAAAACATGCTTCTTACACATAGAAGGGCAGCAAAATGCAATGGCTCTAACAACTTGCAAACATAAAATGTTAATTAAAATTTGTGGCTCTCAAAGTTTCTAATGGCCTATAAAATTCTTTCTGCTATTAGAATTTCAGTTTCTGTTCTCTTTTCTTGATGGTATCTCTAATTATAGACTATAAGCTAAAATAATTTTATTTTTATATTTTACAAGAGCTATAAAAGAAAACTAGCAAATGTTTAAAAATATAAATGGCTTCCTAAGATTCAGTTGATGCAAATACTATTAAATAATTTGGTTTCGCTATGAAGTGAAGACTTCTAACAGAAATGATTGTGCCTTCATGGATTAGAATTTAGGGAAAATAATTTCAAATACTGATAAGGGCTAATTAAATTATGGACATAATCCCATCTGTAGGTGATGATATTACATATTCTTCATTTTCTTTTTTATCTAAATGGCACAAGAATGTGGCAGGAAAAGGTGAGTTATCACTCCATTTTTTGAGTATGTATACAAGTTTGGTCTCTTAATCTTACATAGTAGTTAAGAAGTCGAAATGATGACAAAGAAGAGTCAGAAATCAAGACAATAGTGATACTAATAGCTGCCATTCATTAACTAGCCCCATACACCATGCATTTTTTACCACAACACTGAAAGTTACCAGTGTATTTTATTTTTTTACCAGCTTTATTGATGTATATATATCATATATATATATACACATAAAATTATATATTATATGGTATAAGTATACATATATACATACCATAAAAGTCACCAAATTTAGGTGTACAATTCGATAGCTTCTAGTAAATTTGTAATGTTGTACAACTAAGACCACAACCCAACTTTAGAACATTTCCACCCCCACATAAAGATCCCTCGTGTTCATCTGCAGTCACTCTTCATTCCCACTCCAATTCTAAGTGATCACTAATGTACTTTCTGTCTCTACATATTTATATTTTGTGGATATTTCATATAAATAGAATTTTATAATCTGTGCTTTTTAAAATTTACTTATATCTGAGGTTCATCTGTGTTGTAACATGGATGGGCATTTGTGTTATTTCCACTTTTTAGCTGTTATAAATGATCTGCTATGACCATTCGTGTACAAATCTTTGTACAGACACACATATTTTTATCTCTGTTGGATGGATGCTCAGGAGTTAATTTTCAAATAAGTGAGAGCGGCATCTTTTTATATTCCCTTGAGCAATGAATGAGGATTCCAATTTCTCCACATCTTCTCCAGCACTTGTTATTGTCCAGTGTTTTTGTGTAGTCATTCTAGTGATTGTGAATTAGGATCTCATTGTGTTTTTTACTTGCATTACTAAAATGTCTAAAAATATTGAGAATCATGTATGTGCTTGGTCACTCCTATATATATCTTCTTTGATGAAATGTTTATTCAAAAATATTTGTTTATTATTTATTGCATTTTTCTCTTCTGGTAATTGAGTATGCTTTGAAAATATATTTTAGATACAAGTCATTTATCATATATATGCTTTGAAATTTTCTTCTCCCATTCTATGGCCTGTTTTTTCATGTATTAATGATGTCTTTTGAAGTTCAAGATGTTTGAATTTTGATGAAGACCAACTTATCTTTATTTAATCACTTGTGCTTTTTTTTTTTTTTTGCGGTACGCTGGCCTCTCACTGTTGTGGCCTTTCCCGTTGCGGAGCACAGGCTCCGGACGTGCAGGCACAGCAGCCATGGCTCACGGGCCCAGCCGCTCCGTGGCATGTGGGATCTTCCCGGACCGGGGCACAAACCCGTGTCCCCTGCATTGGCAGGCGGACTCTCAACCACTGCGCCACCAGGGAAGTCCAATCACTTGTGCTTTTGATGTTGTATCTAGGACTTTGCCTAACCCAAGGTCACTCTTTTACTTAATTCTTACTGAAGAGGAAACTGAGGCTTGGCAAAACCAAGGAGACACTTACACGCAAGACTGTGTTCCTCTGCAGGATATCGTCCCTGCACGACTTTCCTCTCCACTCACTGCTACCAGTGTAGAATTCAAGTGAAGTCTGATACTGGGCCAGGTTTTTTGCAAGCTGAAATGTTTCTACAGGCAGCATACCCATTTTGAGTGACTGAAGTTCACACAGAAGGACCAGATGTGTCTTTCCAGAAAACTCTCCTCTAGTTTCTTCTGCGTACCTTTGGGATGAAGGTAAGAAGCATACCTAGAATAGAAATTTTTACTAGGGAGTTTGAATGAGATAATGCAACTCTGCTTTTAGAGCATGAACCTGTTGATCAGCCCTGTCTGCAGCTGGCTGAGCTGTGGTCCTTACTGGGGAGGGAGGAACCTCATCATGACATCTTGGTCTCAAGTGGGCCTTCTGGGTGTATGAAGTGTGAGATCTATGCTGGATACCAATGAGACGATATTCTATGTGAATTTGTCAACATTAACCATTTTACTTCTGCCAAATTACTATTTGAAAGTTCAACTATGTACTCAAACTTGAAAGGTTCTATAAGCAAACACATAGTACAAGTAAGTTTCTGAGGACCATTTAATCATCCCAAAATAAAAAATAATTTTCTTTGAGCTTAAGACCTATAAAAGTATACATTTAAGTTCAACACTGTCCTCTAAACTTTTTAAAAATTTTCTATACAAAAAATTTTTATAAGAGAAACAAAACAAATTAAATGTGGAGTGATCAAAAATTTCAACTGTATTATCAAATTAGAAAAATGGACTATGTATTGTGACATGCCAACAATTAAGGCTAATTGCAGTGTATGCCGGTTTGATGTTAAGACTGACCAGAGAAATTTTATGATGAATAAATTGTGGAGACTGGCTCATTTTGTATATGTAGAAAGCATTTCAAAAAAGTGTTCTTATGGGAGGCAGCCTCTAAGGTGACCCGCAAAGGCCCCTATCTTCTTGTATCCCCACTGTTGTATGATTCCCCCTTCCCTTAAATATGGGCTAGACTTATTGACTTCCTTCGAACACACAGTATATAGCAGAAGCATGAATAGAGGTACTGCTTCCAAGATAAGTGACAAAATGACTTGCTCTCCCTCTCTTACTCACTTGCTCTGGAAGAAGCCAGTTTCATGCTATAAGCTGCGCTATGGACAGGCCCACATGGTAGACAACAGTCAGGTAGGCCCTGGGGCTGGGGAGTGTCATTCTCTGGCCCTGGGGAGTGGCCATATCTTCAAGGGATCCTCACCAATGAGAATTTTCAAATCTACAGAAGAGTAAAAATATCCTTTAAATCAGTATGACTTTTGGAAAAACTAATTATTCCAATTAAATGGAGATTGGTCAAACCAAGAGATGGTGAGTTCATTTTAAGTATCCCTCTATTCTCCAAGCATGTTACAGGTAAGGGCTAATGAGAAAACGCTATCAGCAGCCAATGTCACCGCACTAAACTCTGTGGGCAATGAGCTCTGACTGCCATGATGACATAATAATCAAAACAGTTCCTGGCACTGTTTTACTTGAGGGCTGCATTGAGGGACCAAGGATGTCTTGCTCATTCAAACTGCACATTCTTAATACTTGATGTTCTAACTACTAGAATTTAGGGGTTTATTTTATATTCTTGGTTCAGTGGTAGCTTACTGAGCAAAGGATGCAATTCAAAATCAAGCAATTAAAGGGAGCAAAATTTCTTATAACTTACCTCTCTTCAGTTATATTATAATGAATGGTTCTAAGCTACTAGGTATGGAGAACACAGCAATGATGAAAATGGAAATAAACAGGGAATCTTTCAAGGCAGTGCAACTCAAAATGTGCTGATGACTGCAGCATCAACAACATCTTGTATTAGAAAAGCAAATTCCCTCCCCCTAGTCCCAAAATACTGGATCAGAATCTCTGGGTCTGGGGGGGTCCTCCCAGTGATTCTTACATTCTCTGAAGTTTGAGAAACACTACTCTAAAGAATTTGCTTTCAAAATGTGGCCTTGTCCTAGAACCAAGAGAGTCTCCAAGACTGGCTAAAATTTGATAGCAAATGTAATAGAGAATGCTATAGTTTTTCATTTTCCATTCTGCTGAGGATTAGATGTTAGTAAACCAAACTGGACTTATGATTATTCATAATTTGTGGTTATTCATAATATTATGGTTATTCATAATTTGTATTCATAACCTAAGATCAATTATTCAAGTTTAGTGTTTAAACCAGTTTCACTATGTATTTTAGAAATCTGGTTGCAAAATTCCTGCACTAGAAAATAGTCAAAAGTTCCACGTGTTTTCAAGAATGACATTTGGTTATCAGCGCATCATCAGGATACACAGTGGGACTGGTGAAATCTGTTGCTGACTGAGAGGCCAGATTTAGAAGGAAGAATTAGGCCTCATTAGGTATAGTTAAGCAATGAGATCATGCATCTAACAGAAAAAGCAATAAGTCTTTCTTTCTTTCTTTCTTCTTTCTTTCTTTTTGTTTTTATTAATATTTCTTTGCCTCTGTTGAGAGAAGTATTACTGCCTGGGACCTTTCCTGGTCCCCAGGTTTTGGAGGATTTGAGATTGGAGAGAATAAGGATGGGGGTTGGTACATCCCCACCTTGAGTTCAAGGATATGGAAGGCAGTGCTTTGTGTGGGGATGTGGGGGAGGACTAGGTCTGATGGTTCAGGACTCAGAGAAGACTGTGTGAGGAGTTTTGGAAGGAAAAGAAGTATTGAGACAAAATTTCCCTTCTTCCCCAGTGAGGCTGTGAGCCCCTCTGAAAAGTTCTTTGCATTTCTGGAAACATTTTGGCTTTTTTTTTTTTTTTAAATCTGTGCAGCAAGAGTAACTTTTTCTAGCAAATAAAACTGTGAACTGGAAAAATGAATAATCAAAAGAGGAGGGCCTAGGTGGGAAGGGGATTTGGTGATCCCCAGGATCAGCCTGGCATCTTCCTATCTACCTGCCCAATTTAATATCTTTCAGTTCAGTCATGAAGGGGTTTCCAGGGCCTCTAAAGTGGATGTGCTATATGCCCTGACCTGGGAATTTGGCTCTCTCCTTCAATTTAAGACATCTTTAATCCACCTCTCTCTTCTCCCCAAAGTTCAGTCCTCCCTGTGTTATGTGGTCAGAGATGGTCCCTTTCTCGTGGATTTCTAGGATAGAGACGTCTGCCTCTTTCTTCATACTCATTCCCTTTATTCTATTGCCCTAAGTCTGATGATTATGTTTACCTTTAATTCACTGGGAGGAGGATGTCACGAGAAGGTCGGTGAGGGCCAGGCCTGGGGGAGTGCCACTGGACTGAGGAAGGAGGCTTTGGGTAACATTTCAGAGAAGAGCCTCTGGAAAGGCCGTTCAGTAGGCTGCTTCCTGCCTCTTCCTCAGCTTTTATTTCCAGACTCCATCTACCTCCTCCTTCAAGAATCTTCTGCCTCAAACTAACCTTGCTGCTGATCTCAGTCTCATCATCTACTACCTTTAGAGTATCTAGATTCACTTATTCCCAATAACTGATCTCTTCCCTTTTCCTCATTTCCAATAGTCAACAGTTTCCTTCACCTTTGAAATCCCCTTAAAATGCTGATGTCTGTCTCCTAAAACCTGCCATGCTCTTGCCTACCTCTGTTTATCCTGTGTGCCTAGTGGCCCCTGCACATGTCTTTCCCACCAGAGACAGGGAGGCCCCTGTCCCCTCACTCATGCTATGCTCTCGGCCTCCTACACGTGACTGCTCATGCTACTATTCTCCAAATTGTCAGTCTTTCTTCTTTAAATTTATGTAATTCTGACATATGCTTAAGAACTAGTAATTTATTTTCTAGTCTTTAAAGTATCTACCATGACCTCTACCTAGCTGAATACTTTTTCTTCCCAAATTCTTTCTGCATTTCTAGTGAATTACAAATGGCTGCAAGCCATGATTTATATACATTTGCTGTTGGCCATTGGGCTATTAACAAATGATATATTGCTGATTGAGATAGCAACATTTGGAATATCTAAGATGGTTTTTAGTAGCTGATAAATAGAAATTGTCCCCCAAATAGGTGTTACGTGGTGAATAAGAGGAGGTAGGTATGCAGAATAACTCTGATTCTACTGATAAAAATATTTCTGTATTGAAAAATCACTGTGAAATGCAGGTAATAGTTGGGTCATATTCTTTTGGAATTGGTAAAGTGTTAGAATTTTATAGGTGACAGTGAGTTGCCTGGGTTTTTCCCTTTTTGCATCTAATATTCCAGACTTGGGTCTGGAGAAGTCAGCACCCATAAATGCCAATTGGAAAAGGCAAAATAGTGTACAAAGTAAAATAAAATCCCAATAAAAGCCTGTCCTCTCTAGCTAACGGACCAGAATACGTGAGGCCTAAAGATACAGAAAACTTTTAGGCAGTAACTGTTCTACTCTAGCCAAACACCACAGAAAAACTACAGCCCCCTCCCCAACCCTACCAGCAAAGTCCAATTTGGGAGTCTAGACTTCCACCCCTGCCAGTCTGCAATAAGGCAACCCAGTACTGACTCCCCCAGTCCCTGGGCGTCAGAGAAGGCCTGAAAAGGTATTGCCAGAGTCGCTCCAGATCTTTGCTCAAAACCCATCCACCCCCAACTTTAGTAGGAGTGTCCTTGCTCACAACCCTCCAACCCTCCCCCCACCAACCTTTAGCAGGAGTGAACATAAATCCTTAAGCTAAAGGGTCCACAGATAAGAAAGGAAGATACACACACAAAAAAAAGAAAAAAAAGAAACAGATGGAACCGCTTGAGACCAAGATGGCAACGAATCTGACCTCCAACTGACCCTGAGTCTCATTATATGTTGATTTTACTACATTAGCATATTAAATGACACACCTACTGGTGGCCAGAACCAGACATTAAGGACCAAAAATGTATATAAAGGGGGTAGTATCCCACTTCCTCAAAAAAGCCCTGCCCCTTCCCTGGTTAACTAAGGCATGTGCCTCCCCATCCTCTGCCTCACTCCCTTCCCTTTGTCTTTACTCTTTACAGTTAAATCACTTTCACCAGGTGGGTGAGAAGTTGATCCATGAACTTACTTCCTGCTTCTCCTTTTTTTTTTTTTTGCCCATTGAATAAGGCTTGTGCTGTGTGGATCTCTCTTTATTCGCCTACTCGAAAAAAAAGAACCCTCCCCTGCTGAGCTGGGCCTGAACAAGGTCCATACGACTTAACATAAGGAGCCAGGATATTCATCCTCAGCAGGTGGTAATGCCGGTGGTAATGAGTGACCATCTCAGCAGTGTCCCTGAAGACCACAGAGACCCTGGACTTCCACTTCCACCCAGCAAGAACAAGGCACACTGACCCCTCCCTGCAGAGGTGGTTTCAGAGTCAGGACTCTCACCACCATCCAAAGGTAATGAGGCTCTTCCGTGATGTCAAGTTAGGCAAAAGGAGGTGCAGGAACAAGGCACCCATGCCCCTCCCAGCAGGGGGTATCAGTGAAGGTCCAGTGGGAGCCAGAACTCCCAACCCCACTGAGCAGTAACAAGGAACCCCTCGCTCCCTGGGTGAGAACAGAGACAAATCCAAAACCTGGAGACCATGACCTGGACCCCCATTTCCACCAGGCAGTAATGAGATGGCTTGTCATCCCCTGCTAGAGTGGTGTCAGAAGAGGCAAGTCAAACAGAAAATTTATATAATATCCAGAATCTCATAATGTAATACTCAAAACACCCAGGTTTTTATTGAGAATCACTTATAGTAAGAACCAAGATGATCACAACATATATGAGAAAGGACAAAGACACTCAACGGACACCAACAACAAGATGTCAGACACACTGGAATCATCTGATTCCAACATTCTTGCATAGCACTGGATATTTCACAGGAAAATAAAGAGATCTGATTTATTTGCAGCAAGAACATTCAATAAGTAGGAAATGGGAGAAAACAAAACCACTGCCTTAGTTTACTTAGTTTACATTGTTTTCTAAACTGCTTTGTGCAGAGTCTTGCATCAAGAATACAAAATTTGGGGCTTCCCTGGTGGCGCAGTGGTTGAGAGTCCACCTGCCGATGCAGGGGACACGGGTTCGTGCCCCAGTCTGGGAGGATTCCACATGCCACGGAGCAGCTGGGCCTGTGAGCCATGGCCGCTGAGCCTGCGCGTCTGGAGCCTGTGCTCCGCAGCGGGAGAGGCCACAACAGTGGGAGGCTCACGTATCGCAAAAAACAAAAAAAAAGAATACGAAATTTAAAGCTGTAGGGAATCCAACAGGGCTACAGCAGTCTGGTATGAATCATAAGAATTTCTTTATTCCAGGACATGTTTTACTGCCTGGGATATCTACTACTACGGCCTAGAGTTTGGGGAAAGTCCTTAGTTTACTGTCTTGCGGATGTGGCTAAATGATGTAGAAGCACTCATAGATTATGGGAAGTTGCATCCTGGACCACTGAGTAAGCTTCATAAATAACAGTGTTAATCACAGAGAATAAGGTGGTATGAGATACACTATATGATACTGCCATGGACTGTAAACCTTTTCAGACAGGGCTGGATGGTGAAAGGAGGAACCACCCCTGAGTCAGGAGGACCTGGGTTCTGGTCCCAGCTCAGTGCCTGACTGAAGAGAAATTACTTAATCTCTCTGATCATCAGTTTTTTTATCCAGTGTGTGAGATGAGGGATGTCAAAGCCAGTTGTAAAATGCTATCATTTTACATTGTAAAATGCTCACTACTCAATATAAATACCTACAATCTTCACAGTTGTCTTACAAAACAGAACATGTTATGCATCTTCAGGATTATTTTGTTACAACTACACAAACAAAACAATCTATGTGTAAAAATGGTATTTAAATTTCTATGAAGACAGTTATGTATTTTAATTTTGATCTTTTTCAGTAGTGTACATTTTAATCTCCTTAAAAGTACCTTTTATGGCTACCGCGTATATACCCCAGGGTCGGTTAACTCAGAAAGCCACTAGACTGATGTCATACACATTTGATCTGACGTCCCATTGTGAATTCAGTTTTTCCATTTGTGAGGGTCTCCTGATCCTAAGAGGCTTTGCAGTGGTACACCAGGGACTGGGTGTGGTCAGATCATGGCATAAGACCCACATCTATGAAACAACTACAGTCCAACTCCAAAAAGAGATGTAAGCGGCATGTGTCAAAGAAGAAATAGAGTTCTATATTGCGTTTTAGGTTTAAAAGCTGTCAGAAGTATCTTAGTCGAATCCACCTTGTCATAAACAAGGTAGCGGGAGGGAACAGAGAATCACTGTTTCAAAAGCTAGGAACCTCACTGAAATCATTAAGATGTTGTGAAACAAAGCTTTCCTCTGGTGTACAAAGAACCCATTTGAATGTGTTTTTCTGTGTCCTCTGTAATACTTTCTAGCAGACAGGGCTCACTTTTTCTTGTTGCTATTGCTATATTCCTTTTCCCCAATTGTTTGTTGACATTATTGTTTTGATTTGTCTTTTAAAACTTGCAAAATAATGTGTGAAAGTTATGCAGAAGATGTAAAGAATAAAAATAAATGAACACTCATGTGTAACCACTCTTCCTAAAAAGAAAACTTACCCATATCTTTGAAGGCCTCTGTTGGTCCTTCTTTAATCCTAACCTGTTTGTTATTTCCACTGTTTTTCTTTACAGTTTCATCAATATGAATATACTGCTAAATAAGATATTGCTTTGACTTGCATATTTTGAACTTTAAAAAAATGGAATCATACTGTACGTATTCTGCAACTAGCTTTTTGCTCAGTGTTATAATATTATTATGAAAATTTTACTGTAGTCTATTGTCATTGCTTTATTGTATCCCTTATAAATTTATATTAAGCAAATGCATCTATTCCAATTGATTGGATTGTTTTTCCCCCATTTTTGATATTACAATAAAAACAGCTACGAATATTCTTAAATGAGTTTTCTATGTAAAGGAGCTGGAATTTCTCTAGGTTATATACAGTGCAATTGCTGTGTCAAAATGTTTACACATTCACACCTACGAAATTATGAGAAACTGTTTTCCAAGGTGGTTGTAACAATTTACATCCCTACAAGCAGTTTAAAGACAATGTCACCTTTTTTAAATGTGTCCATTTAAAAAAGGAAATGGTTGTTCAGGAAATGGTATCTCACTGTGTTTTAATTTACATTTCCTTAATTACTAAGGCAGCAGACAAAGAAAAATAATTTTAGTTATTAATAAATGCCATGAAAAATAAACAAGTCAAGGAGAAAAAGATGGAAAGGGGTTACTTAGGAAGAAGGATCAGGGGAGAGATCTCCCCATGGAGGGTCATCAGTGTTAGAAACAAGTGACAAGATTGGGTGAGCCAGGTAGTGAGGTAGGGGCAGGGGGCTGCAGGGCAGAACAAGTGGGTTCCAGCTCTAAGAAGAGGCAGAACAGTCTTTCCTTTTAAGTGCTGAAACTAAGTATTTTTAGTTGATGAGTTAGAGAACAGGCCAGAAGGATCTCAGCTAGACTGGGAGATTAAAACAGATGGTGTTGAAGAGAAAACAGAGCTTTGGGTATGAAAAGGGGGCGTGGAGGGAGCCATACATGGTGCCTATTTATTCTCTTAATTAGGATCTGAATTACTTTGCATTATAAAAAAAATCACATGTGAAAACAAATTTTTTAAAATCCTTGAAAAAAATTAACCTGTCATGAATTATGCGAATATTTTAAACTTAAAAGAACAATTAAGATCTTTCTAGATTTACACAATTTCAACAAATTTTGATCTATTGAATTTAAGATCTGTGTGGTTTTATAGGACAACGCCCTGTCTGTGTTAAATCTAGATGAAGCATTTCCAGTCCTTTGGAGATGCCTCTTATTATTCCCCAAGTTTTATTATCTGCAGTCCCAATGGGTCATTCATTTTCTGGAGTGAAAAATAATCCTTGCTTTCCTACCTTGAATGTTAAGCTGAGTTGAGTGTCGCCATTAATTCCTGGAAAAGGATTCACTTGCTGTTGATCAAGTGGAGTCTAGAGGAGCTCAAAGGAAATTTTTCTTAGTGGATCACTTAGGGTTCTCTTGCAAGCAGATGCCAAGATGAAATCAGACATGTAAGTGATCTGCTGGGGAAACACCTGTGGAGGATAAAGAAGTGATGGAGCAGGAGTAGGAGGGAAAAGCATTCAAACTGCCCTGCAGATCTGACACCTGTGAAAGGAGACAGGGAAGGAGGGAGGATTGTGGAAGAAGAGCCTCAGACTTCAATGCAACTCTGAGAAAGTCTTGGCTACACGTATAGGGAGTCCCGGAGCAAAGGCTGCCAGCTATGGTAATCCCACACAGGGCAGGGAGGGCCGTATTCCATTATCCAAACGTTGGCTGGGAGCAGCCTGGGGAGAGCATAGCCTCAGTGTAAAGGCTGTTGGAGGTCCCAAAGGTCCAGAGGCACAGCAGCTGGAGGCTGTCACTTTCTCACACTTCTCACAGTAGGTTCTTTTGAAGGGTGAGCTGGAAAATGTACTTCCTTAGCTGCCACTTAGAAATAAAATATATCAAATTTGCTATAACAAGATGCTTACAGTCTTTGATGTCTGTATAACAATGAAATATGATAAATACATCTCGGTTTCTAATCAATATGCTGACTTATTAATTACCACGTATAAGAATAGCTCACTGGTTTTCCTAATGATATTGAAGGGAAATAGGAATTATTTGGCTCAACAGATTATTTTAAAGGACTTTGTTTATAAACAAATTAAAACCTCACAATATTTTTCAATAAAGAATATTCCATTTAGTTTATATTTTTAATTCTCCAAAACCATTCCATGAATGAGCCTGCCCCCTGCCCCCATAAACACATTTGTTTTTGGTTCAGTTTGATTTACTAATTTATCTCAATAGTTATAACATCAGATTTATTTTAAAATTCCTTCATAACCATTTAGTGACAATTCTTTTTTTTTTTTTTTTAATTTTTGGCTGTGTTGGGTCTTCATTTCTGTACGAGGGCTTTCTCTAGTTGTGGCAAGTGAGGGCCACTCTTCATCATGGTGCGCGGGCCTCTCACTATCGCAGCCTCTCGTTGCGGAGCACAGGCTCCAGATGCACAGGCTTAGTAGTTGTGGCTCATGGGCCTAGCTGCTCCAGGGCATGTGGGATCTTCCCAGACCAGGGCTCGAACCCGTGTCCCCTGCATTGGCAGGCAGATTCTCAACCACTGCACCACCAGGGAAGCCCTAGTGACATTTTTTTACTCTGATTATAAATAGAAAACAAGAAAATATTGAGATGTATATTTGTGCATGTGTTGTGGTCTATGTCTTTTTATTTCCAACTCCCAAACTTCTTGGCTATTCTGGTTAGTTTTTACATGGCTTAGACAGAGGTTTTCTGTGTATCTCAAAAGTTTTCCTATGGAACGTTTTTCTACAACATTTTGCTCGATTAATTTAGATGTGATTTCCCAAAGGGCACCTGACTTGAAAAAATTATTTTATTCATTCAGGGATTGACAATGCCCAGATTTTAGGAGAACGAAAAAACCTCAGAGAGTATGGGGAGGAGTGAAGTAAAAACTGCAACATAGTTTTGAATGTTGAGTTTTCACTGTGAGTATATTTCAAAGGTATCTATGTACATTTTAACACTCTGAATAAAGATGTGCAATCTAAACAAGTTCAGATTGACTACAGTTCAGGGTTTTAAAGCATGTAAACACTTTGGGGAGCTTTAGCTTTATAAACCTTGTAATAACAAAGCCACATGAGTCCTACAATCATTATTCATACTTCTTAGTTTCTCACCTGGGAAGCATTATTGACTCTTCTTTCTGCAGAGCATACCTCATTTTAAAACACATTGAATTATGGTTATCAAATAGTGTTATAGTAAATAATCTTGTTTGGTTAATGTACATGAAAGGCTAATTGTGTGGAGATAGAGAGCAAAGTGTTGCAATTTTGCCTAAGATTGGAGAGGGTAAAGGTTAAATAGTTCCTTGAAAACATAAAAACAGAGAGCAGAAAACAACTCTCAATACTATTCTCTGCCATCTTCTTCACACAAGACATATATTATGTCAATGAATTCAGATAACTAAAAAGCCAAGTGAAAGCAGGTATAAAAATCTCCTTTTACTTTACCTTTTGTTAGATATTGGCAGGTTTGTTATAACTCAGTGGGTAGCATCACCTGGAACATAGAATTTACCGGTTGTGATTTGTTGTGTTGTTTTAGCTGTAGCTTCAGGGTTTCAAATATACATTTTTACTTATTACAGCCTATCTTCAGCTTTTATTATACCACTTCACAGGTAGTATAAGAACCTTACAGCAGTGTACTGTTTTCTCCCCTTGGGCCTTTTTGCTATTATTATCACAGGTTTAATTAACCACTTATACATTTTATTTACCCAGCTTTTGATGGATATTTGGGTTGCTTCACTTTTTGGTTATTATGAATAATTCTTCCAGGAACAGTCATGTGTTGAGTCTTTCTGTAGACATAATGTTTTCATTTCTCTTGAGTAGTTACCTACTAGTGGAATTTTGCTAGGACATGTGGTAAATTTCTGTTTAACAATTTAAGAAAGTGCTGAGCTGGTTTCCAAAGTGGCTGTACCATTTTACATTCCTGCCAGCAATGTTCCTCCCCACATCCTCACCAATATTTATCTTCTTTCTCTTCATTGTTAGCCATTCTTGTGGATGTGACTGGGGTTTTAATTTGCATTTCCCTAATAGCTAATGATATCGAACGTCTCTTCATGTGGCATTCACCATTTGTATACCTTCTTTAGGGGAAATGTCTATTCAAATCTTTCGTCCATTTTTAAATTGAATTATTTTGTCTTCTTCTTATTGAGTTTTTAAGAGTTCTTTACATATCCTGGCTATAAGTTCTTTATCAGATATGAATGGCAGATATTTTCTCACGGTCTGTGGCTTATCTTTCCACTATTTTTTTCAGTATTTTTTCCAGTTTATTGAGGTATGAATGACAAATTAAAATTGTATATATTTAGGCTGTACACGTGATTTTTTTAAATGCCATATGTGATGATTTAATATACATATCTACTGTGAAATGATTCCCACAATCAAGTTAATGAACACATCCATTACCTCACATAGTTAGCTTTTCTTAGTGAATTTCAAGTATACATTATAGTATTAACTATAGTCACTAGGCTGTATGTTAGATCCCCAGAACTCGGTCATCTTATAACTGGAAGTCTGTACCCTTTGACCAGCTTCTCCCCATTTTATCCATGTCCAAGCCTCTGGAAACTACCATTCTACTCTCTGGCTTTATGAGTTCAACTTTTTCAGATTCCAGATGTAAGTGAAATCACACAGCATTTACCTATTTGTGTCTGGCTCATCTCACTTAGCATAATGTCCTCCAGGTTCATGCATATGGCAGATTTCATTCTTTGTTATGGATAAATAATATTTCTTTATATGTCTTTATAGATATATATGAAATATATATATGTATTTGAATATATCACATTTTCTTTATTCAAATAAAACCTCACAATATTTTTTTAATTTACAAATTAAACCAATATAGAGGCATATTCTGTAGTCTCCTTTTTCTATTTAACTGTAAGTACAGTGATTCTCTATTGTGCTCCTATCCTCAGGCACCCTTAATTGGTTTACTGTGAATAGGGTTTCTTCTGCATGAACATATGCTAATTATTTATTTGTAATTCCTCACACAAGAATTGCTATCCCTGACCCAGTGGTCCCAAACCACTCAGGTGTCTCTAGAATGTTCTGTGCCTAGTGATGCTGACATACAACTATGGAAACCAGCCCTCCTACAGTGTTTATTATGTGATGTTCACACCCCTCAGACTTGTTTGCCTCATTGACTTTATTCCTATTAATACCACATCCCATTAAAGCAGAAAAACACAACAACTGGATACACATAAAAGAGGCCAAGCTTAACCAAGAAACTGGTTCTTTATCCCTCTCTTTGTTTCTGATGTTTGGTTTATCTAATTTACAATAGGAAATGGGGTGAATTGGCTCACTAACTAAAAGCAGAAGTAAGTGGAGAAGAAAAATTAGTCAGTCAGAGCAAGGGTTCAGCATGCAGTAGCAGGTTGGCCATCTGTGCGGGAGAATAGAAAGTTGCATTCCTGCAGGAGGTCTCTCTAACGGAAGCCATGCGGCCCAAGGAGGCGCAGAGAACTCTAGAACTGACATACATTTATGCTGTGTGTGACCTGCCTTTATCTAAACCTCTTTCTGTCTCACTAGAACTTCTTACTACCTGGCATGATTTACCCAGCATTAGCCCCAAAATTGCAGTAAACTTTCTGGGAAGAGAATAACTTTCCAGTTGGAAAACAGTATTCTTTGCTCTCCCAATGGCCTTACCTTCTGGGCCCCTGACTCTGCCTAGGCACCTTTGCCCCTGAATTGCTCTCACTGACCACCTGACTTTCTTTTGCTTCTGTCAAGACCCCTAAGCCCCCTTTAATGGAAACAGAGAGTGTTCAATGACAGTTGCAGGAATACCCATCAAAAACGGAACACAAGTCACTGACCTATTAGAAGACATTGCAAACCAAATAATTAGCTATTCTCAAAATCAAAGCTCACACTGGAAGCCATAACTCCCAAAGCCAAGGAAACTACCTGACTGACAAAAATGTTAACATAGCCACTTCCCAAGAAAATCTGTCCTCTGCCACCTACATACTTCCCCTTGCTCAACCTTTTTTAGAGATGGGAAACTCTACTTAAGGAACCTACGGCACAACAGCCTGCTAAAACCTAGGCTGAAAAATCTCATTGGAAACAAGCTGGATGTTTTGCCACTCAGATGGATTTTGGAGACACCCAGATGGCCACTTGGTCTCTTCTTGGTTACTTGCTGAAAATTTACTACACAGCATCCATTAGATTACACATCAGGACAAAGGGAATCTTGAAGATCTCTTTTACAAGTATTGGTGGGACAAGGATGAAAGCTAACTCTTTTTTATGGCCCAGGGATCATGTATTAGTATCTCTGTGCTTTTGTCCAACGCATGGCTAAAGTTGTAGACTTGAAGCTCTCTATCTGTGTCTGTCTGTCTGTATTTTTGTCTATGAATGTGTAATAAGTTTCTACCTTTGGATGGTATTACAAAATTGCACTATGAAATTTCTTAAAGAGAATTCTGTTTTGATTAGCTTAAACATAAACAAACACACGTAAATAGTTCTAAAATTACCAGAAATTAAGGAAACTGAACTTCTGATATTTTCATATGCTTAAAAAAGTATTCTTATGGAAACTAACTAAAAAGTTTTTAAAATTCAAGTTTACATAATTAAGGCAAATCTTTGTCAAAAAAGACTAGTTTAATATTATTGGTTTAATAAAAACAGCTATGTTTTCAACATCATACATTTTTATTCTACCTGGATATGCTCTTCCTAAACTTATAAAATTTTTCTGATTGAATAAACTAGCATTGTATCTACCAGATGTTTCAGATTATGAAAAATGTAAAATTTTGTTTAACCAAATTGAATCATTATTCAAACCAATCTTATCTTAACAGTGCTTATGCTTTGTGGTATGAAGATAGTTTCCAAGATCTTTAGGTAACTTAAAACATTAGACTTATGCTAAACTGAGTTAAATAATAGTATCCTTTAGATACCTATACATTTTTAAATAAGCTAAAATCCTGAAAATTCATTACTAAACATAATTTTAAGTTGATATGATTTTGCCTCTCATTTTCACATGGAAAAGAGAGGGTACAGACTTTTTACTTACTATAATATTTTATGTTAATACTTCTCTTCTTCATTTTAGAATCCCTCTTTTAAGACGCCTGATCTCCAGAACTCTAAAACACTCACCTTTTCCACTTCCTCTCAACAATTGTTCAAATGATTTTGCAGGAACAACGCCAAACAAGAGTCTTCAGGAGATTATTCCTTAGACCCAGATTTGACCCACTCAAAGGTTTATGATTGTCTCTGTGTTGTTCAACAATGAATGACATTTCTTGGTCATGAACAAAACTGAGGCCCAACAGTTTTGAATTTTACCTGTGATTTGTGATCTCAGAAAATAGCAACAGTTAAGAAATCACCTTATCCTCTGTTTTCTGAAATCCTCCACCTTTTGTGTACCACAAAGAACCACCCCACTTAAGATAAGATTTGCTACCCAGGCCTTCTCAGGATTCCCCTAAAACCTGGAGATCACTCCCTTGTTTATCTGTGACCAGGGAAACACCAACTTTTCCCCTTTTGCCTTAACCTGCTGATAAGACCAGACACTGATCTCTCAACTTCCCTTTCTTTGTTTCATGAAATATTAGCTGAGCTCAGAACTGGGTGTTCTTCTAAAACTAGCCAGACACAGAGATGAACCTTCCTGTTCATCTAACTGACTGAGACTTCACCTAATTGCAAAATAATTCCAATTGTAAATCAGCCCCACCTGTAACTTTCCTACTTTCCCTAAAAAAGTCTAAGGCAAAAACCACCCTGCAAGACATTCTGATCTTCTTATTGCAAAAGCCTGAATAAAATCAATCCTCTTACTTATTTTTTGTCTTTGAAAACATGAATAAGGGCATATATATCCAGCAATCTATGTGGGCATATTTTGTTACATACATTAATGGGGCATACGTAGCTATAGTGACAGCTGTATTAGCATCCTAAAAAGAACTAAATAATTTATATAGCCAAATGAGGGACAATGTGGAGAGAATCACCTGGAGTGGGGTGGAGAACTGAGTTAAATGTGCTAATTTTTCCAGGATTTTTTACTTTTCAAAAATTCGGAACTGAGGGCAAGAGATGCACCATTAATTTATTTGAGATAGTTTCATAATTAAGCAAGTACACTTAAGGAGCATATTAAACTACTACTTAGGGAATAATTTTAGAATAACAGCAAAGTTGCAAAAATAGTACAGACTGTTCCTTGTACCCAGTTCCCAGTTTCCCCTAATGTTTCCATTTTATCTCCTCATTTAAGAGTGTAAGTTATACTTCTTAAATTTTTTATGGTTTCCTTAGAGTTTACAATATGCATTTTTGAAATAAACTACTCCCACCTTGAAATAACACCACACCGCTTCATGGGTTCAGGAACTTTATAACATAGTATTCCCAATTCTTTTCTCCCATCCTTGTGACGTGGCTGTCATTAATTTCACTTATCCATGTGCCATAATTCCTTAACACATTGTTACTACTCTCCCTTAAAACAGTTATATGTTATCCATTAGGCCACCAGGGCTGATAAAAAGTTATTTTTTAGATTGATTAAGAAGCGGAAAACTCAAGGATTTCATTTTACCAGCATTCATTTCTCCTTGGAAGTTCCTCCTTTATGTAGATATAATTTTCTGATCTTTGTCAGTTGTTCTGTTTTTAATGTTTGTGGTAACATAGGTGCCAAAGGCTTCAAATTCCTCTAATGTCCTTGTTTTTGTCTCTCCTCTTTTTTTTTTTTTTTTTAATATTTACTTATTTGGCTGAGCCGGGTCTTAGTTGTGGCATTCAGGATCTGGTTCCCTGACCAGGGATCAAACCTGGGCCCCCTGAATTGGGAGCACAGAGTCTTAACCACTGGACCACCAGGGAAGTCCCTTGTCTCTCATCTTGATGTTGGGGCTTCCCTAAGTACTGTTGCTCAGCTTGAGTCTCTGTCTTGCAGTTCTTTTGGCAGTGATCTACTCTTAACTATCCTGGAGGCCTGCAGGTGTGATGGTCAACTGTGAGGGAGGGAAAATATTCTATAATCTTGCAGTAAATCCCAGTCTCTAGTGGGCCTCTGTTTGAGGGTGTGGCCTTTACAAGTGTTTCTGACTCTCCCCAGGGATATGGCTCTTTCCCCTGCCCCTACTCCTTGCCTTGGCTGCAGCATCTCCTTGAAGCCCTATCCCCTGCTGATATGTTCCCCCAACACACCGCATCACATGAGAAAGGAAGGATGTAGAAGGCTGAACTGGGGGAGAATTTATTTCCTCTAGCTGGGATGAGATTTCAGAATCGCACTCTGGCCAAGTCCTTTCTCTGGAGAGTAAGATTCTGCTACACAGAAAGCTCCATTGCCACCCCTTCGTCCCCACCCCCTCCAGAGCCACCAGGGCACCTCTCTCCATCCTCACCATGAGAGCCTGCAGGGGTTCCTGACGGGAACACCCCACAAGAGTCTGGCTCCCAGGATTTTCTCCCTCTCAATTAGTCATCCATAAGTCCGCCTGCAAATGAAGCAGAAATCAGGACCCACCATGATCTCCATTGATTCTAGTTGTCTAAATTAGGGACCTCCATGCTCCTCAGGTACCCTAGTTGTTCACACTGAGGACTGTCATGCCCCAGTGACAATATCATAAAGGGTGAAGAGCCTGTAATAAAAGCAACAGTAGATGCTAGAGACGTGTTCTTGAACATGTACATTCATGACAGTATAGCCAAATAAATATTTCACATATTAAGAAAAACTAACCAGGTAGTGATTAAAAAGTACAATCCCTAAGTGAATACCCAATTCCACCTGCCAAAAGGGATGTCCAATGATGTTATAGGGGATTTCCTATAAGACTCAAAGTGCCCTCTCTATAAGGTACAGGCAAGACTCGAAGCTCCAGGGTCTGGAGAGGGTAGGGTAGGAGGGTGAAGGCAAGGTGTATTCTGAAAAAGAAAATGTGTAGAACACCCTAGGGATATCATAAAAGGCTACTGTAGACGACTTTAACCCAGGCCTTGGTCCTCCAGTCCCAGTGTCTAAAGATTAGAACCTAAGCTCACCTAACCCATTTCTGACTTCTGGGAGTTCCACACACGTTTCTAAACTCTGGAGAATGGAGACTGTGTATTTCGGGCAGAGTGAGAAGAAATGTGGTCAAGACAATATACAAAAGATTTAGAGAAAATGAGGACATGCTTAATTTTTGGATTTGACTATACTGCATTGGTCTGTCGAAATGTGTGTGTGTGTGTGTGTGTGTGTGTGTGTACAGTCTTTGTGAGGCTTTTCTAACTTCAGAAGTATAAAATGTTACTAACACAAAACATATCACTTAGAAGTTTAATTACTTATCTTTTTATTATACTTGGTTTTGTAAATTTGAAATAATAATCATTAGTTTGAATTTTTGTGTTAATTATTCTGAGTGAAGTTGGCAAAGGTGGATGGAAACTATAACAAATTAAATATTCAAAATTAAGTATAAAAAAAGTTCTATTTCTGGATTTATGAAAGTAACAAACTTATATGGGAAAAGTGGTGTTCATATTTGCAACAATGTGGATGAATCTAGAGGACATCATGCTAAGAGAAAGCCAGAGAAAGGCAAATACTGCCTATTATCAATTATATGCAGAATCTACAAAAAAAAAAGTCAAACTCATAGAAACAGAGGAGTGTTTGCCAAGGGCTAGGGTTGGGGAAAATAAGGAGAGGGTGGCAACAGGGTACAAACTTTGTATGAGATGAAAGTCTTAGGATCTAATGTACAACATGGTGACCAGAGTTGATAATACTGTATTGTATAATTGAAATTTGCTGAGAAAGTATTGATACAACTTAAATGTAAACATGCGAGATGAAAAAACGATGGAATTGTGAACAAAGGAGATTCTGAGAGTATAAATCACTGCGAAATGGCCAAAATCCTGCGAGAATTTCAGAGTTTCAAAGACTATGAAAATGGTGGGTTCAAGCCGAGATCCCCAAGAGATCTGAGGAATCAGGAAAAATGTGATTTCCAGGTGGAACGAATAGAAAATTGACTAAGGTCTAGAAGACCCATGAGGGTGGAGGGCTAGAGCTGTGGGGCGGATGTTTAGGGAGGGGCCGTGGTACAGCCTCCTCCTCTATGACTCCCTCCCACACCCTCAGGAGCCCTTTGTGACCAAACCACAGCTCTATGATGTAGGCCTAGGGCTTTAGTCTCCAAGTACATGCCCTGTGCTCAGTTGCCTGCTGGCAGCCCTGTGATTCAGATAATGCAGAATGCTCTCTTTCCTCTGAAAAGCACTTTTGATACTTGGCAGTACTCCAGTTGCACTCTCTGTGTGAGTGACATCATCCTAGCCTTCCTGTGTGGACTGGGGCTCTTTTTCCTGTTACTCCGCTACCTCGAGAATAATGTATCTTCACCACCTCCCAGGAAACATGAAAACATCAGGAAGGTAAGGAACCCTTGGGTCAGACCCACAAGCACATGATCCTCTCTTCTTTTCTATCGTTATTTCCACTTTTCTCAGTCAACTACACAGACTCCTGAAATGGGAAAGAACAGGACACCTACTCTCAAGTATAGAACATCATCCCTGTAAGGACACAAGCCAGCCTGGGCAGGGGATAGAGTGAACACTAGGATTTCTATCCAAAGGTCTCAGACCAGTTGCCCAGGTATGGTAGAGGGCTCCAGGGCAAGTCTCACACACAGTGACCGGAGGTCGAGCACTGGATACCGAATTCAATCTCAGCCAGAGGACAGGCCCATGAGCACTGGATCACCAGCTGTGAACAGGTGTCTCGGATGAGGGCTGATCTGCTGGCAGTGCTGAGGCCCTGAGAGCCTCACAGCTGGCGCTGGAGTGGCCCTGGCCTTGGGAAGCAGAGACCCACCTGCTGGAGCTCAGATGAATCCGTAGTTCAGAGAATGTGTTTTTTGAGCAGAGGAACAGTGACGAAAGAAATCCAGGGTGAATCTCACATTGAAAATCCTTCTTTATGTTCTTCAGAGAAGGAAAACAGAAAATATTTTTATCCTCTTTAAAAATGAGTGAAAGGAAAGAAAACCCACAGAGCTCTGTTAGTTAAACGTAGAAAGTCATATTATGTTCTGGACACTGAGTGTCTGATGCTTGTCTAGAGAGGGGAGAGTGAGAATTGGGTCCCAGGTCCTCATTTGTTCTGCCTCTCAGCATCAAATGGAGCCGAAGGGGAGATGCAAGATTAACGAGAAAAAGAGAGCTGTGAAAGGTAAGTTGTGCCATTCATCCCTGTGTGCCCCGAGGGTTAGCCCCCATCTCTCCCAGCCCTGAGGGCCCAGCTCCACAGGCTCCGAGGAGGCCAGTGGCAGGGCCTGTCCCTCAAGAAACAGAATCCTCAGGGAGGCTCCTGGGAAGGAGAGCAGAACCCAGATACCTCCCAGATTCCATGTGCACAATGAAGTGGTAAGGGGCCTGGAAAAGGGTGTGGCCCAGCAGGGGTGTGTGGGCTACAGTGGACCAATAGCGCCTGGGTTGGGAGGTGGGACCTCCAGGTCCAACCGTGGACAAGTTGTTTAACTTTGCTCAGATTCCTCTGTAAGGTGACCCCTGCCCATTCTCCCCCACATGGAGGACGTGAGGTCGGCAAGGGGTAATGGATATGGAAGTACTTTGTAAATGATAAACCCTTTCGTGAGCTTCGCCATCACCGTCAGGGATCATGTGGCTTTGGACGCTGGTGCCTGGGCTGCAATCTCCCAATCGTGTCCCCTTAAAGGGACACTGCACTCAGCCTCCTGTAAGACCCCCTAGGCCCTTGCCTTCACCATCGTGACCCACTCTGCTGATTTCCAGCTTGCAGAAATTCCCTGAAAGAGCTGGAAAAGGCTAGGGACCTGATTTCACTTCTGCGAAGGTAAAGAATCTTTCCCTTCTCTCCTGGGTTCTTCTTCCACCCAAAGCCTATGGTGTGACACCTGGACTGCAGGGAGCCTGGGGCTGAAATGCGAGGGGGAGCCCTGAGGACAGCGTACGTCTAAAGCCCTGGGGTGAGGGACAGCAGGAGCACTGTGAAGTCAGCATGGGGGCCGTGGAGGGCCGTGGGGACACAGGTGCCCACCCTTGCCTGCCCTGCCCAGCCCTCCTGGCCCTGGGGGCTCCTGGCTGCAGCTTGTGCCTCATGTCTCCTGCAGCCAC
Source organism: Aethalodelphis obliquidens (assembly GCF_003676395.1). Taxonomy (NCBI): domain Eukaryota; kingdom Metazoa; phylum Chordata; class Mammalia; order Artiodactyla; family Delphinidae; genus Aethalodelphis; species Aethalodelphis obliquidens. The sequence continues at coordinate 5,332,863 of NW_020838018.1, forward strand.
CTGCACAAGCTCCCTGACAAGGGCGGCTTCCATCAGCTCTCCTGTCAAGACCCGCTTGGTGAGGTGGGCAAAGCAGCGCCTGCAGCAGCCCACCAGCCCTGCAGGGAACCTGCAGAAGACGATGTTCCTGCCGTGTGCCCATCAGCTGCCCTGGTTCCTCTGACCCAGGGCTCTTTACCTGTGGCCTCCACCCTGTCAACAGAACCTGAAGACCAATCCAACTTGAAGAGAGTCACCCTTGGCACTGTGGCAAAGTGCTCACCTCCAGGTAATTCTTTTTTGGCATCTACCACTGCAGCCATCTTGAGTCTTGGCCTCGCATGCTATCACATTTTGTTCCTGTCCTGCTGGTGGAAGATTACCAAGGCCTTGTTCTTCCCCACCACATCACAGAGTAAGTCCTGGCAAGAACACCTGTCCCACCAGCCACCAGGGGCCCCGTTCTCGGGAGGGCCCACAGACAAACAGGTAGAGACTGGTAGCCCCTTATTTGTCAACCCTGAAGTCCAGAAGCTGCTGGAGCTTCTAATCACCAAGAAAGTAAAACTAAACACTTGTAAGGAGAAAGAAAAGGATGGGTCATTCTCAGAACAAATGAGCTCAGACTACCACCTGAACACTTTAGGGAATATGTGGAAATCACTGGGTGCTGAGCAGGACAACACAACCCCTCAATCTTTCTGGAACATGAAAGACAACACAGAGCAGCTAGAGCAGCTACCTGGTCCTCAGCAGCTCTTACACTCTGAGGTCTTGAGGGACCACATGGAACAGAAATACAGCCAGCTCTACTGGGGTCTCCCCTCTCTGCACAGCGAGTCCCTGGTGGCTGTTAGGAGCGCTGCTCAACAGCAGGCACCCTTTGTTTTATTCATGGAGTTTCTCATGGCTTTTCAGTTTCAATTCAACCTAGAATACCTTTAGGTGCTTCCCAGGTCCCAGTCTTGCCCTGCCCGGGGGTCCCACTCCAGCCTTTCACTCAAAACTTGCCTCCCTGCCAGCCCCCACCTCTGGCTCAGATCCAGGCCCAGCCCTACCTCCCATCTTCTCTCCTATCTGAACCACCTTATTCTCCACCCCAGATGAGTACCTGTGGACTAGACTGTCCTACATTTCAGAACAAGACACTATATTTTATCCCAACTGAAACTCAATGTCTGCCCCTTGTTGCAGAAGCAACTGAAAAGTGGGGAGCCTTCACCCTCTGTGGTCAAAAGATCTCAGAAAGGCTTTAACCAACTCATTCTCACCCTTCCTCAAGACAGGGGACCCTCCCAGGCTCAAAGGTCAGCAGTTTCCTTTCATCATGAGGACTTAATTGGCCCTGATCTCCAGAAGCAACATCTTCAAAAGAGGCTCATCAAAGAGCAAACCAAGAGGGGCCTGGCCCGCAGTATCCACCTGTCTCCGTCTCTGGAATTGAGCTCCTCTCAGTGCCAATTTTTAGGGACTTATCAGGCACAGGGCAAGCAGGGACCCTGGCAGCCCTCTGCTTTTACAGGCAAAAGGAGACTGGACCGACAGAAGATAAGGTCCAGGTGCCCTAGGAGATCCCGTAGGAAGGGTCAAATACAATTCCAACCAGGGCAGGATTTCGGCAAGGGTCTAAGGCCATGTCTGAGGAGGATCTCAAAAGCTTCCTCCAGGACCAGCCTCCCAGTGAAGTTTCTGCTAAGAAACTCTGAAAAGGAGTCAGAAAGATACTTGATGAGCCCCTTGAAGAGTAACTCTGGAAACTGTTTACCCAGTAGCCCAGAGCAGAAACATCTAGAAAAATTCTTGAAAGCCCATTTGAGCACAAAGTTGAGGCAGATTAATCAAGGTATGACGCCTGTGATGGTGCGTCAATCCTGGCTTGCCGCCAACTATGCTTCTTATAAGCCCCACCCTCGCCAGGAAATCAGAAATCTAGCATCCTCAAAGTATTGGAAACCCTGTGTAAACTCCTCCCGTGAGCTTTCCTTCCTCAGTCCAAGCATTCGGCAGATGCTGGAAGCACATGTTATAAGGTGGCGGGTAAGGCACAGGTGGGGCTTACCCAACCAGGCCTTTGAGCCCATAAATCTCAAGGCAGGTGGGGCTCAACCCTTGTCCTCTCCAAGGTCCACCTTTTCCCCCTCTGCCACCTGTCAATCTAGAGCACACTCAAAAGCCAACTTGGCTAATAAGCTCTCTGGAAAACCTCAGCCCCATCAGGGAATGAAAGTGATAACAAAAGCAACAGTTCCCACCCTGGTGAGTCCCCTCCCTGTTCCCTCACCTGAGCATACAGAAATCCAGAGGGCCCTGGGAAAGACTTCACCTGGTGACAGGTATGGGCCCTCAGAGGCCCCTCTGACTGGACAGGAGGGCAGGTTGCCTTATCAGATGCCCATAGTCAACCTCATGGGCAGAAGCTGGGAGAATGGAACTGTCTTGGGGTTTCCAGCCACTAGGAAAACCCTGTCACCACCAACAAAGTCAGTTGCCCAACCTCCAAAGGAGCCATGCCTTAAAACACAGGTGGCTCAAGGCCGTGCCACTGGTGAGCTCCTTCCAGACTCTCACAGTGACATCCTCCTTCAAGACTATGCCATTGGCATGCCCCTCCAGGACTTTGCCACCAATGTGCTCCTTCAGGACCATCGCACTGATGTGCTCCTTTCTTCACACATCTTGGCTTCTCACAGGTCTCTTTCTAGTTCCCAGAGGGAACATGCTAGTGAGGACGCACCAGCTTTCCAGGTGGTGCCATATGACCTCAACGTCAGGGAACAGAGCAGCCGGGGGCAGCAGACATTCAAAACACCACAACTTCAGGACCCATTTAAAGGCCAGAGGGAGATGTCTGCCCCAACTGAGGAGTGGAGGGACTTTCAGAGGCCCCAATCAAAAGAGCATGAAGAAATGAAGAGCCAGAGGGAGATGCTCGCATCAGCTGAGGAGTGGAGGGGTTTCACGAAGCCCCAACCAGGACAGCATGAAGAAACAAAAAGCCAGAGCAACGTGCCTGCCCCAGCTGAGGAGTGGAGGTGCGTTAGGAGCCTCCAACCAGGAGAACATGAAGAAACGAGAAGCAACCAGGAACAACAGGAACCCAGGAAACCAAAAGTTAGGGACCCGTGGAAGGGCCAGTTTGCCTCGACTGAGGGGAGGGAGGACAACTGGAAGCCCAAACCAGGAGAGTATAAAGAAAGGTCTTCAGGACTAAAGGCTTTGCAAGCAAGTGGGATGAGCCACGCTTCTCAGGTCAGGGAAAGAGGAGAGTCCCTTGGGAGCAAACACCCCCAGCTCTCACCAGGGAAGAGACAGCTTTCACCAGAAAGCCAAAAAAGGACGAGGCAGTATGTCAGCCACGATAAAAAAGGCAAAGGAATAGAAGAATCCCTTCAAAAAGGCAAGCCTGCATCAGCCACCGCTCACCAGCAGAAACCAATCAAAGGCAAACCTGTTGGAGAGAGCAGGGCTATTGACCCTTGTGCGACTGCGAGAGCTTTTGGACAGGTCCTAAGAGAGAAACTGGGGCTTCACCAAGGACTCTGTGCCTCAAAGTTAAATCTGCACCCAGAACAGCTCCAGGCCCCAGCACAGGGGCATTCCCACTACCACAGGGTTCTCTCCTCTTCAGAACAGAGAAGGGTGTTGAAAGATACAGCCTACAGTCACCAAGCCAGCCCCAAGGACCACAGCTACCTTAACAAGAGCAGGCATACCACAGGCAGGGGCGACAAGTTAGCCTTCCCACCCAGGGAACTGGAGTCCCCAGTCAGACGCTGCCAGCATGGACCAAGGCTGGCTGGTGACTCAGGCCACCTGCGCCGTCACTCAGCATGTCCTCAAAAATGTGTTCCCTCTGGTCAGCCAGAGTGTGCTTCTCATGCCTTTCCTGGGGGGAAAGTGGTGCCAAAAAAAGTTCAGTTCATGGAAAGAAAACCTGCTTCTTCTCACGTTAACAAATCATCTATGTGCTAATGGCTTCTCTTCCTACCACAATTTTTATTGTTTCCCAAAATACATGTTTTTTCTCATGAGAGGTGGTGGTCTCTGTCTGTGCCCTGCTGGGGGGAAGGGAAGGGATCAGGGTCCACTCTTCCCAGGTGCCTGCTCTGGCTTCCAGATGGGATGGGGCCATGGAGGGAGGTTGGTCCCAGCGTGGAATACTCATCCTCACCTCAATTCCCTCACTGCACTTAAGTTTCCATAATAGCAGCATTACAGAAACAAGCAACAGCATTCAGGACGTGTCAAGGTGAACTAAACCTAAAGACCTCCCCCTTCTCAGGAACCGGCTCAGTCCTCTCCTGCTCTCTCTCTACCTTGAACTTGTGGGACTGTAGGGGAGGGGTTTGCAGACGCTGAAATTCCCCTCAGGCTCCAGAAAGTGTCACAGACAAGTTCACATGTCAGAATAAGGAGGGGAGTTTGGGGGCAGTGCTAGCCCAGAGTCCAGAGGTGGCAGAAACCTTGCCCCCATGTCTTGGTGGGGACAGATGATGCCTGCCCTGGAAGCTCCTTCTCTCCCTGATGGAGCTGGGATTGAGATGGGCTGGGAGTGTCACCCGGCCTCTGCCTTCCTCACAGTCTGGAGCAGCGGTGAGAACAAAGACCACGCACTCCCAGCTCTGAGGGTGAGGTGAGGACCATGGAGGCCGCCAAGGGCCGTCCACTCCTGCCCCAGAGGAGAGGACAGCCCTACTCACAGTGTCCACCTCCCCCAGGGAGCGAGCAGGGATGTGACTGTGTTTGCAGTCACCTCACTGTCTGTCATGTGCCCCTAGGGTGGGATGCAGAGGACGGAGGCAAGTGGCAGAGGTGCCCATAAATGGCACAGTGACCAAGGAGCCCCTGGCGTCCCACCACCGTGTACAGGCCCAGAGAAAAGAAGTTAGGGGCCAGTGGCTCACGGTGGCCCCAGCCCAGACTCTCCCCCGACTCCAGCTCCCAGAGCCCAGTCAGAGCGAAGGCGCCTGGAGCTCCCCTCCACAGAGGGTCAGGCTCCCAAAGGCCGTGGAGCCGCCAAGCAGGGAAGGTTCACTTCCCCACAATGTAGTTAATCAACTTTCACAGGACTGGGAGCTCACGACAGACTCGCCGTCTGTGACCTTTACCTACACATGTGGCCCAAGGAGGCTCCCAGGGGACAGGTGGGACTTAACAGGCTCAGGGACTGTGCTGGGGTCGTAGCAAGTCTCATCTGCTATCAGCCTTGCTCACTCCAGAGTCTGGAGAGGGAAGAGGCCAGCAGGCAGGATGTGTCACCCAGTGGGTGGGAAGTGACCTGTGGAGAACGAGGGTGCCGTCAGCTTTCCTCTCCGGCCCGTCCACACAGGAAACCAGGGAGACAGGAGCAATTCTACAGAGCAATTTGGGGCTCTGTGTCACAGTCACTCCCGTGGTGGAGAGTCCTGCTCCAGGAGGGTCCCCTGATCCAGGTGACAGCTTGAATGGCCCTGCCCTACGCCTGTCAGGATCCCAACATGTGGGACCAGGACCTGCTGCGGGGGAGCAGGCACAGGCCTGCTTGTGCTGTGGTTTCTCCCTGAAGCCAGGTCTCACCTCTGGGCTCCATCCTCCAGGGTGGACACAGCACTGGGGGCACAGCCAGGGCCTGAGGGAGGGGCTGGAACCCAGAGCACAGAACAACCTCCAGAGCTCAGGAGAGGGTGGCACAGAGCGGAGACCCTGAGCCTGACTGCTGCCGGGTCCTCTCAGGGGCACCAAGAGGTGAGTGCTGGGTTTGAGGGTGCTGGACGCCCAAGGCACGTGTTGAGAGAAGTGACACAGAGGGACACTGACAGAAGAGTAAGAAACAAGAAGGTGCAAGTCCCTTTGCCCTTCTGCTGTGAGGTGCAGAAAGGCCAGCAATGGAGGGCCCCTCACTAAAAGTCCCCAACACAGGGATCCACACTCACCCCACACGGAGACCCACATTGATTCCACACGGGGACCCACAGTGACCTCACACGTGGACTCACACTGATTCCACACGGGGACCCACACTCACCCCACACAGGGACCTCTCAGAGATAATACACAGACTTCACAGAGACCTCTCACAGGAGCCTTATACAGAGCCCTCTATGAGAAGAGAAATCTCAAGAGACCTGCACACAGTTCCATGCAATCCACATACAGGCACCCAGTGCCCCACCGAGACCACAGAGACCCTTCAAACAGCGGCCTGACACCCACTCAAATGAGCCTGAGCCACCAGCTGGCTCTGAGTGCACCCCAAGCCATGTAGCAAACTGACGGTGCAGAAGGAGATCAGTACCAGTGCCCACAGAGAAAATTCTTGTGTAGTTTTTAATTACTTCTGAAAAAAAGAATTACACATTCCCCATGAAAACCCACAAAATCCTTCCCTTCACGGGTTTTACTTAGCTTGAGCTCTGACTCACAGCTGAAAGAATGACAGACTTTGAAAAGGAGCAAAACTCTGCCCGCATCTAATGAGGGAAAAATCTTTGTCCAATTTTAAATATCATTCAGTCAAATGGCATTAGGGGGTCACATGCTTTGTTTTGCTGGGGACAAGTTCCTGCACTCAAAGTGACTTCTTTCCTTTGGAAACATGATGCAGAGAGGCCTACAGCAAGTGGGATCCATGGTGAAATGAACCAGCAAAGAGGCATCTAACCCCTACTTCCTAGCTGTGCAAACGGCATGGGATTTCGCACAGAATAGCTTGTGTCAGGTTTGTGAGGTTTGCTTCATTTTTCAATGAAGTGAGCCACCTTATCAAACACACGAAGCTTATTCACAAATGTGACAGATTTTTGGCAATGTCTCTATTACATTAACTGGCATATTTGTACTTAACTGCCTAATATTAAATGATATTGTTTATTTTACTCCTTTTAAAATATAGTAGTGCAGTCAAGATGGTTGTATGGTATGCATGTCTCTAGAACATGAAAAAATCCTAATGTTCACCTGTGATAACTTAAACTTCTGAACCATTTAGAAGAATTCATATTTTATATAATTCTAAGAAATGTGCATTTTCCAAGACTCAGGAAATTTATATTTTATTTATTTATTACAGGGCTACAAAAAGGATACATTGCTTAAAAGAATTTTGAAATCTTAGAAAAGATGTCACTTAATTGGTGCTTGAAATATATATTACCTCATATTGCTTGGGAATTGGCATTTTAACATCTGTTAAAGAAAGTATACCTTTAATCGGCATTTCTATTATAATAATAATAGAGGTCTCACTGTCTGCCTAATACTTTCCAAACTGCACTCAGTTGAGACTACATATTTCTCATTGGTCATAAATTCTGTTGCCCTTTACATGGTAAAATCTGGATAATGTACAGATGTCAAGTATTATGTCTGGTTAAGTCTCTCAGGTTACTCTGTGGGGTAACAGTGTCATGGTCCTTTCTCTCAAAAGAGAAGAGTGAGCTGATGTGAGGGTCCTGTGTATTTTTTTCAATTAAGAAAAACAAATATTCAGGCTGTAAAATATTTTTAAAAATCATAGTTATTAATTTTTTGAAATGTGCTCCCTTTGTGACATTTTCTTATGTTATGGAATCACAGAACTTTGGAAAGTAGCCACAGATGTCCTCTAATAGCCAATCAATAATATTTACTAACTAGACGAGCTCATCATTCTCCTATAGATACCCACACCTACAACATCTCACATTCATGAAAATGACACTCTCTTTTCGGAAGTTTAAGCCAATATTTCTAAACCATGTGTTTGAGATAAAACTAAATTCTAGTAAGAGGCGTTATAAAATAATGTAATTCCCAATAAAATATATGAGGATTTAGGAAATACTGGCATCTTTCATAGGAAAACAGTTGCCTCATCTCATCCTGATAACAAGAAATTTGAGTGACACAGCTCTTTGGTCTAAGCATTTGTGTGTGTGTGTGTGCTTTAGCTGGTCCTCTGGATTGGATGCATTAATATTCTATTTTTAAGATGTGTGGGCTAGAATATTTTTACATAAGTGATGCATAGGATATGTGGTTTATAAATTAGGCTCTATGGCCATTCTTATCCCTCATGGAATGGAACATGAGGGTAAACAGAACAACCAGCACAAATAGTTTCTGGAAAAACGATTACATTCCCTTGAACTTTCCCAGTAGAAGAAAAAAGGTGGAGACTTCAGGTAGGCAGCTGAGATACATTTGCCCCACAAGTAAGTACATAAATTTTAGTCTATTAAAACTGGAAGGGGGTCTTCCGAGAAGATGGCGGAAGAGTAAGGCATGGAGATCACCTTCCTCCCCACAGATACACCAGAAATACATCTACACGTGGAACAACTCCTACAGAACACCTAATGAACGCTAGCAGAAGACCTCAGACCTCCCAAAAGGCAAGAAACCTCCCACGTACCTGGGTAGGGCAAAAGAAAACAGAATAAACAGAGACAAAAGGATAGGGATGGGACCTGCACCAGTGGGAAGGAGCCGTGAAGGAGAAAAGGTTTCCACGCACTAGGAAGTCCCTTCGCGGGCAGAGACTGCGGGTGGCGAAGGGGGAAAGCTTCGGAGCCGCGGAAGAGAGCACAGCAACAGGGGTGCGGGGGGCAAAGCGGAGAGATTCCCGCACAGAGGATTGGTGCTGACCAGCACACACCAGCCCGAGAGGCTTGTCTGCTCCCCCGCCGGGGCGGGCGGGCCTGGGAGCTGAGGCTCGGGCTTTGGTCGGAGTGCAGGGAGAGGACTGGGGTTGGCGGCATGAACACAGCCTGCAGGGGGTTAGTGCGCCACGGCTGGCCGGGACGGAGTCCGGGGAAAGTCTGGACCTGCCAAAGAGGCAAGAGACTTTTTCTTCCCTCTTTGTTTCCTGGTGCGCGAGGAGAGGGGATTAAGAACGCTGCTTAAAGGAGCTCCAGAGACGGGCGCGAGCCGCGGCTAAAAGCACGGACACCAGAGACAGGCATGAGACGCCAAGGCTGCTGCTGCTGCCACCAAGAAGCCTGTGTGCAAGCACATGTCACTATCCACACCCCCCTTCCGGGGAGCCTGTGCGGCCCGCCACTGCCAGGGTCCCGGGATCCAGGGACAACTCCCCCGGGAGAATGCATGGCGCGCCTCAGGCTGGTGCAACGTCACGCCGGCCTCTGCCACCGCAGGCTCGCCCCGCACTCCGTGCCCCTCCCTCCCCACTGGCCAGAGTAAGCCAGAGCCCCCGAACCAGCGGCTCCTTTAACCCCGTCCTGTCTGAGCAAAGAACAGAGGACCTCTGGCGACCTACAAGCAGAGGAGGGGCCAAATCCAAAGCTGAGCCCCTGGGAGCTGTGAGAACAAAGAAGAGAAAGGGAAATCTCTCCCAGCAGCCTCAGAAGCAGCGGATTAAAGCTCCACAATCAACTTGATGTACCCTGCATCTGTGGAATACATGAATAGACAACGAATCATCCCAAATTAAGGAGGTGGGCTTTGAGAGCAAGATTTATGATTTTTTTCCCCTTTTCCTCTTTTTGTGAGTGTGCATGTGTATGCTTCTGTGTCAGATTTTGTCTGTATAGCTTCGCTTCCACCACTTGTCCTAGGGTTCTATCCGTCCGTTTTCTTTTTTCTCTTAATAATTATTTTTTTATTTTAATAACTTTATTATATTTTATCTTACTTTATTTTACTTTATCTTCTTTCTTTCTGTTTTCCTTCCTTCTCTCCTTCCTTCCTTCCTCCCTCCCTCCTTTCTTCCTTCCTTCCTTCCTTCCTTCCTTCCTTTCTTTCTTTCTTTCTTTCTTCTACTAATTCTTTCTTTCTACTTTTTCTCCCTTTTATTCTGAGCCATGTGGATGAAAGGCTCTTGGTGCTGCAGCCAGGAGTCAGTGCTGTGCCTCCGAGGTAGGAGAGCCAACTTCAGGACACGGGTCCACAAGAGACCTCCCAGCTCCACATAATATCAAACAGTGAAAATCTCACAGAGATCTCCATCTCAACACCAGCACCCAGCTTCACTCAATGACCAGCAAGCTACAGTGCGGGACACCCTATGCCAAACAACTAGCAAGACAGGAACACAACCCCACCCATTAGCAGAGAGGCTGCCTAAAATCATAATAAGTCCACAGACACCCCAAAACACACCACCAGACGTGGACCTGCCCACCAGAGACACAAGATCCAGCCTCATCCACCAGAACACAGGCACTAGTCCCCTCCACCAGGAAGGCTACACAACCCACTGAACCAACCTTAGCCACTGGGGAAAGACACCAGAAACAATGGGAACTACGAACCTGCAGCCTGCAAAAAGGAGACCACAAACACAGTAAGGTAAGCAAAATGAGAAGACAGAAAAACACACAGCAGATGAAGGAGCAAGATAAAAACCCACCAGACCTAACAAATGAAGAGGAGATAGGTAGTCCTGAAAAAGTATTCAGAATAATGATAGTAAAGATGATCCAAAATCTTGGAAATAGAATAGACAAAATGCAAGAAACATTTAACAAGGACCTAGAAGAACTAAAGATGAAACAAACAATGATGAACAACACAATAAATGAAATGAAAAATACTCTAGATGGGATCAATAGCAGAATAACTGAGGCAGAAGGACGGATAAGTGACCTGGAAGATAAAATAGTGGAAATAACTACTGCAGAGCAGAAGAAAGAAAAAAGAATGAAAAGAACTGAGGACAGTCTCAGAGACCTCTGGGACAACATTAAATGCACCAACATTCGAATTATAGGGGTTCCAGAAGAAGAAGAGAAAAAGAAAGGGACTGAGAAAATATTTGAAGAGATTATAGTTGAAAACTTCCCTAATATGGGAAAGGAAATAGTTAATGAAGTCCAGGAAGCACAGAGAGTCCCATACAGGATAAATCCAAGGAGAAATACGCCAAGACACATATTAATCAAACTGTCAAAAATTAAATACAAAGAAAACATATTAAAAGCAGCAAGGGAAAAACAACAAATAACACACAAGGGAATCCCCATAAGGTTAACAGCTGATCTTTCAGCAGAAACTCTGCAAGCCAGAAGGGAGTGGCAGGACATATTTAAAGTGATGAAGGAGAAAAACCTGAAACCAAGATTACTCTACCCAGCAAGGATCTCATTCAGATTTGATGGAGAAATTAAAACCTTTACAGACAAGCAAAAGCTGAGAGAGTTCAGCACCACCAAACCAGCTCTACAACAACTGCTAAAGGAACTTCTCTAGGCAAGAAACACAAGAGAAGGAAAAGAACTACAATAACAAACACAAAACAATTAAGAAAATGTTAATAGGAACATACATATTGATAATTACCCTAAATGTAAATGGACTAAATGCTCCCACCAAAAGACACAGATTGGCTGAATGGATACAAAAACAAGACCCATATATTTGCTGTCTACAAGAGACCCACTTCAGACCTAGAGACACATACAGACTGAAAGTAAGGGGATGGAAAAAGATATTTCATGCAAATGGAAACCAAATGAAAGCTGGAGTAGCAATTCTCATATCAGACAAAATAGACTTAAAAATAAAGACTATTAGAAGAGACAAAGAAGGACACTACACAATGATCAAGTGATCGATCCAAGAAAAAGATATAACAATTGTAAATATTTATGCACCCAACATAGGAGCACCTCAATACATAAGGCAAATACTAAGAGCCATAAAAGGGGAAATCGACAGTAACACATTCATAGTAGGGGACTTTAACACCCCTCTTTCACCAATGGACAGATCATCCAAAATGAAAATAAATAAGGAAACACAGCTTTAAATGATACATTAAACAAGATGGACTTAATTGATATTTATAGGACATTCCATCCAAAAACAACAGAATACACATTTTTCTCAAGTGCTCATGGAACATTCTTCAGGATAGATCATATCTTGGGTCACAAATCAAGCCTTGGTAAATTTAAGAAAATTGAAATTGTATCAAGTATCTTTTCCGACCACAATGCTATAAGACTAGGTATCAATTACAGGAAAAGATCTGTAAAAAATACAAACACATGGAGGCTAAACAATACACTACTTATTAACGAAGTGATCACTGAAGAAATCAAAAAATACTTAGAAACAAATGACAATGGAAACATGACGACCCAAAATCTATGGGATGCAGCAAAAGCAGTTCTAAGAGGGAAGTTTATAGCAATACAATCCTACCTTAAGAAACAGGAAACATCTCGAATAACCAACCTAACCTTGCACCTAAAGCAATTAGAGAAAGAAGAACAAAAAATCCCCAAAGTTAGCAGAAGGAAAGAAATCATAAAAATCAGAAAAAAATGAAAAAGAAATGAAGGAAACGATAGTAAAGATCAATAAAACTAAAAGCCGGTTCTTTGAGGAGATAAACAGAATTGATAAACCATTAGCCAGACTCATCAAGAAAAAACGGGAGAAGACTTAAATCAATAGAATTAGAAATGAAAAAGGAGAAGTAACAACTGACACTGCAGAAATACAAAGGATAATGAGAGATTACTACAAGCAACTCTATGCCAATAAAATGGACAACCTGGAAGAAATGGACAAATTCTTAGAAATGTACAACCGGCCAAGACTGAACCAGGAAGAAATAGAAAATATGAACAGACCAATCACAAGCACTGAAATTGAAACTGTGATTAAAAATCTTCCAACAAACAAAAGCCCAGGACCAGATGGTTTCACAGGTGAATTCTATCAAACATTTAGAGAAGAGCTAACACCTATCCTTCTCAAACTCTTCCAAAATATAGCAGAGGGAGGAACACTCCCAAACTCATTCTATGAGGCCACCATCACTTTGATATCAAAACCAGACAAGGATGTCACAAAGAAAGAAAACTAGAGTCCAATATCACGGATGAACATAGATGCAAAAATCCTCAACAAAATACTAGCAAATCCAACAGCACATTAAACGGATCATACACCATGACCAAGTGGGGTTTATTCCAAGAATGCAAGGATTCTTCAAGATATGCAAGTCAATCAACGTGATACACCATATTAACAAATTGTAGGAGAAAAACCATATGATCATCTCAATAGATGCAGAGAAAGCTTTCGACAAAATTCAACACCCATTTATGACAATAACCCTGCAGAAATTAGGCATAGAGGGAACTTTCCTTAACATAATAAAGGCCATATATGACAAACCCACAGGCAACATCGTCCTCAATGGTGAAAAACTGAAAGCATTTCCACTAAGATCAGGAAAAAGACAAAGTTGCCCACTCTCACCACTATTATTCAACATAGTTTTGGAATTTTTAGCCACAGCAATCAGAGAAGAAAAGGAAATAAAAGAAATCCAAATCAGAAAAGAAGAAGTAAGGCTGTCACTGTTTGCAGATGACATGATACTGTACATAGAGAATCCTAACGATGCTACCAGAAAACTACTAGAGCTAATCAATGAATTTGGTAAAGTAGCAGGATAAAAAATTAATGCACAGAAATCTCTGGCACTCCTATACACTAAGGATGAAAAATCTGAAAGTGAAATCAAGAAAACATTCTCATTTACCACTGCAACAAAAAGAATAAAATATCTAGGAATAAACCTACCTAAGGAGACAAAAGACCTGTATGCAGAAAATTATAAGACACTGATGAAAGAAATTAAAGATGATACAAATAGATGGATAGATATACCATGTTCTTGGATTGGAAGAATCAACATTGTGAAAATGACTCTACTACCCGAAGCAATCTACAGATTCAATGCAATCCCTATCAAACTACTTCTGGCATTTTTCACAGACTAGAACAAAAAATTTCACAATTTGTATGAAAACACAAAAGACCCCGAATAGGCAAAGCAATCTTGAGAACGAAAAATGGAGCTGGAGGAATCAGGCTCCCTGACTTCAGACTATAGTACAAAGCGACAGTAATCAAGACAGTATGGTACTGGCACAAAAACAGAAAGATAGATCAATGGAACAGGATAGAAAGCCCAGAGATAAACCCACACACATATGGTCACCTTATCTTTGATAAAGGAGGCAGAAATGTACAGTGGAGAAAAGACAGCCTCTTCAATAAGTGGTGCTGGGAAAACTGGACAGGTACATGTAAAAGTATGAGATCAGATCACTCCATAACACCATACACAAAAATAAGCTCAAAATGGATTAAAGACCTAAATGTAAGGCCAGAAACTATCAAACTCTTAGAGGAAAATATAGGCAGGACACACTATGACATAAATCACAGCAAGATCCTTTTTGACCCACCTCCTAGAGAAATGGAAATAAAAACAAAAATAAACAAATGGGACCTAATGAAACTTCAAAGCTTTTGCACAGCAAAGGAAACCATAAACAAGACCAAAAGACAACCCTCAGAATGGGAGAATATATTTGCAAATGAAGCAACTGACAAAGGATTAATCTGCGAAATTTATAAGCAGCTCATGCAGCTTAATAACAAAAAAACAAACAACCCAATCCAAAAGTGGGCAGAACACCTAAATAGACATTTCTCCAAAGAAGATATACAGACTGCCAACAAACACATGAAAGAATGCTCAACATCACTAATCATTAGAGAAATGCAAATCAAAACTACAGTGAGATATCATCTCAAACCAGTCAGAATGGCCATCACCAAAAAATCTAGAAACAATAAATGCTGGAGAGGGTGTGGAGAAAAGGGAACCCTCTTGCACTGTTGGTGGGAATGTAAATTGATACAGCCACTGTGGAGAACAGTATGGAGGTTCCTTAAAGAACTACAAATAGAACTACCATATGACTCAGCAATCCCACTACTGGGCATATACCCTGAGAAAACCATAATTCAAAGAGTCATGTACCACAATGTTCATTGCAGCTCTATTTACAATAGCTCAGAGATGGAAACAACCTGAGTGCCCATCATCGGATGAATGGATAAAGAAGAAGTGGCACATATATACAATGGAATAGTACTCAGCCATAAAAAGTAACGAAATTGAGCTATTTGTATTGAGGTGGATAGACCTAGAGTCTGTCATACAGAGTGAAGTAAGTCAGAAAGAGAGAGACAAATACCGTATGCTAACACATATATATGGAATTTAAGAAAAAAAATGTCATGAAGAACCTAGGGGTAAGACAGGAATAAAGACACAGACCTACTAGAGAATGGACTTGAGGATAT
>NW_020838018.1:5348037-5358588 GCF_003676395.1 Aethalodelphis obliquidens
ACTAGAGAATGGACTTGAGGATATGGGGGGGGGGGGGAAGGGTAAGCTGTGATAAAGGGAGAGAGAGGCATGGACATATATACACTACCAAACGTAAGGTAGATAGCTAGTGGGAAGCAGCTGCATAGCACAGGGAGATCAGCTCGGTGCTTTGTGACCACCTGGAGGGGTGGGATAGGGAGGGTGGGAGGGAGGGAGACGCAAGAGGGAAGAGATATGGGAACATATGTATATATATATATAACTGATTCATTTTGTTGTAAAGCAGAACTAACACACCATTGTAAAGAAATTATACTCCAATAAAGATGTGTAAAAAGAAAAAAAACAAGTGGAAGGACTCCCCCAAAGCTATTTGATGAAAGGATTTGCAAAGAGTAGATCAAGAAGGACAGGCAGGTCTAGGGTCTGCTGACCATGGCCAGGATACCACCTAAAAGATTTGTCCATAATTGAAGTAGGAACCACAACTTGGCCAAAGTGATGGGTGCTGCTCCTTCCCTCTATTTACTCCTTTCACCACCCTACACTCTATAGCCCTCCTTCATTGTCTGTCTGGGGACTTACTGGGGACTTTAGGTGAAGGAGATTAGGTGAGGAAGAAGAGGAGAAGGAGGAGAGCAGGAGTGGGGAGGGAACAGGAGAAGGAGGATAATGAAGGAAAGTCATTACCAAAAAATGACTGTGGCCTCTTTTTTTTTTTTTTTTTTTTAAACATCTTTATTGGAGTATAATTGCTTTACAATGGTATGTTAGTTTCAGCTTCACAACAAAATGAATCAGTTATATATATACATATGTTCCCATATCTCTTCCCGCTTGCGTCTCCCTCCCTCCCACCCTCCTTATCCCACCCCTCCAGGCAGTCACAAAGCACCGAGCTGATCTCCCTGTGCTATGTGGCTGCTTCCCACTAGCTATCTACCTTACGTTTGGTAGTGTATATATGTCCATGCCTCTTTATCGCTTTGTCTCCGTTTACCCTTCCCCCTCCCCATAGCCTCAAGTCCATTCTCTAGTAAGTCTGTGTCTTTATTCCTGTTTCACCCCTAGGTTTTTCATGACATTTTTTTTTTCTTAAATTCCATATATATGTGTTAGCATACGGTATTTCTCTCTCTCTTTCTGACTTACTTCACTCTGTATGACAGACTCTAGGTCTATCCACCTCATTACAAATAGCTCAGTTTCGTCTCTTTTTATGGCTGAGTAATATTCCATTGTATATATGTGCCACATCTTCTTTATCCATTCATCCGATGATGGACACTTAGGTTGTTTCCATCTCTGGGCTATTGTAAATAGAGCTGCAATGAACATTTTGGTACATGACTCTTTTTGAATTATGGTTTTCTCAGGGTATATGCCCAGTAGTGGGATTGCTGGGTCATATGGTAGTTCTATTTGTAGCTTTTTAAGGAACCTCCATACTGTTCTCCACAGTGGCGTATCAATTTACATTCCCACCAACAGTGTAAGAGGGTTCCCTTTTCTCCACACCCTCTCCAGCATTTATTGTTTCTAGATTTTTTGATGATGGCCATTCTGACTGGTGTGAGATGATATCTCATTGTAGTTTTGATTTGCATTTCTCTAATGATTAGTGATGTTGAGCATTCTTTCATGTGTTTGTTGGCAGTCTGTATATCTTCTTTGGAGAAATGTCTATTTAGGTCTTCTGCCCACTTTTGGATTGGGTTGTTTGTTTTTTTGTTATTAAGCTGCATGAGCTGCTTATAAATTTCGCAGATTAATCCTTTGTCAGTTGCTTCATTTGCAAATATTTTCTCCCATTCTGAGGGTTGTCTTTTGGTCTTCTTTATGGTTTCCTTTGCTGTGCAAAAGCTTTGAAGTTTCATTAGGTCCCATTTGTTTACTTTTGTTTTTATTTCCATTTCTCTAGGAGGTGGGTCAAAAAGGACCTTGCTGCGATTTATGTCATAGAGTGTTCTGCCTATGTTTTCCTCTAAGAGTTTGATAGTTTCTGGCCTTACATTTAGGTCTTTAATCCATTTTGAGCTTATTTTTGTGTATGGTGTTATGGAGTGATCTAATCTCATACTTTTACATGTACCTGTCCAGTTTTCCCAGCACCACTTATTGAATAGGCTGTCCTTTCTCCACTGTACATTTCTGCCTCCTTTGTCAAAGATAAGGTGACCATATGTGCGTGGGTTTATCTCTGGGCTTTCTATCCTGTTCCATTGATCTATATTTCTGTTTTTGTGCCAGTACCATACTGTCTTGATCACTGTAGCTTTGTACTATAGTCTGAAGTCAGGAAGCCTGATTCCTCCAGCTCCATTTTTCGTTCTCAAGATTGCTTTGGCTATTCGGGGTCTTTTGTGTTTCCATACAAATTGTGAAATTTTTTGTTCTAGTTCTGTGAAAAATGCCCTCTTCTGTAGTCTGGTCACCTAATGAACAAATGGGGACCCTGAGACAGAGATTCCCCAAACCATACAGATATTCACTTTCCACAACTGACGCAGACCAAATGCTTCCTCTGCTACATCATATAACCTGTGTGAAAGAATCCTTTTCATAGATCATCCAGATGATCAACCTAGTGTAAATTATTTCCACCACCACGAGGTTATGGTACGTGTTACTGTTTTAGCAAAGAAAAAAAAATCATTTTGCCACTTAAGTATTTAAGAGCATACTACCCTTCTTTGATAGCAGTCTGTTATTTTTCATCATAACATGGTTTAAGAGGAAAAGAATAACAAGAGAAAGACATTTCCAGGAAAAACAATGAAATGTAGTGTGATCCACATCCACTTCTCTGGATAGAACTCCATCATGAAAAACATAACTGTCTGAATCTTGAGTCCACCTGCAATTCAAGGTCATCCATGCAGATTTTGAGAGTTGAAGGCAAAAGTACACAAAATCCAGTTCCTGGGAATACCATCCCTGCTTTGCCCCCATGTCCCCACACACACCCTCACCTGAGCGGCATGGAGACTCACTAAGAGACATATTGATGGGGAAGCCCACCAGTCAGAGTGGACAAGACAGTATAGTAGGATGCAGGAAGAAAATATTAGAACTTCCATTTGTATTCTTTCTCTTCTCATTCTTTTAAAATTCCTATATCTGTATAATTTTTGTCTTGCATATAAATTACAGAACCATAGTACATACATTTAATTTGAAAACGCATAAATATACACACTGGATCTTCATGCTCAGAAAACTTTTTTCTGAGTAGGAGAAGGATAGAAATGTTGGAGAACACTAACATGAACCAGATTCCTGGCCTTTTCTAAGGAATCAAACCAGAATCCAAAACAGCCATGGGCTCTGGGCTCTGGGCTCTGTCAGGCAAAGCACATGTGTGTGGCCTGTCCAGGGAGAAGGAGAACCATGAATAAACTCTAGAATATCTGTTTCACCAAACTCTGAAACTCAGAGGGACCCCGTCAGCCCTGAGTTTCACCTTGTAGGCAGAGGGCAGATTACACAGGTAAGTGAACCATTCTCCCCCTACTGGCCTGCAAACACCATGCAGCTGTGGATTGGTAGGGACCCCAAGTCCATAGTAAGAGCACAGATCCAGTTAGAATACAGTGAAGGAACTTCCGGACCTTCCAGCAGCATCAGAGCTGCAGGGGGAATGTGTGAGGGTGTAGAAGCAAGGGGGACCTCAGGCAGCATCTAGCAGAGATTGGTGAACAGCAGCACACACCAATCCCAGGACAATGGCTTTTAGTTAAGAATGCAGTGGTTTGCATTTACATTAGATTGTTGAAAGGATCCTGTTGCTTTCGAGGCAAAATTCTGAAGGCAGTAGTTTTATTTACTAATTTAAAAAACAGGTTTTACATATAGAAAATCCACTGGAAGGTGTTTTGGATCAGGTAAACAGTTCTGAAGAAAGAAAAGAAAAATGGACGCATTAAGTCAAATTTATGGATATAGTGACTTGACTAGTAAGCAGAAGAGTAAAAATATTAGACAAAATTAAACATCAGATCAATATACCTAGGGTGCACAACCACTGAGCACACTCACAAACTGGCATATTGAGAAAGGGTCTCAGCTATTAGGCCAAGCAACTGCTGTGATCCAGCTTAAGCACAGGCAGATCGGATACACTTTCTCCCAATTCAGGGGTTTTAAGCTAAGATGAGGGGAGTTTAGTCAATAATGAAGTTTTAGTGAAAGCAGCATCTGTAGTTGTCAGCACTTGCCATTGGAAGATAATGTGTGAACAGCAAGTTGAGAAAGAGAAGTATTTCAGTTTTGAGGCCAAAACCAATCACTTGAACACATTATTAGATGTAGGAAATGGACTTAAGAGTCTATACTGGTCCATCCACTGCACACTGTCTACATTACCCAGTAATCTTCAGTAGTTGTCATTATTTCACACACTGATCTCTAACACAGCGGGGAGGTCAGATATACTTGTCAAAGTCAAGCTGGATGTCAGTGAAGGACTCAGTGAAAGTGTGGAAATCTCGCAACTTGCTCTCAGATAGATGACCATCAAATGAAACGTTTCATGATATGATATGTAATAAATGATATGTAATATGACATGACATGATTAATGTATCAATATACAAAGGAATCGTAAAAAATACTGATTGATATGATATGAAATGACATATAATACACAATATATGATACAATATGACATGATTATCAACACAAAAAGGAATGGTAAAAAAAAATACTATACATTACAAACTTGAAAAAAGTGTTGCCTGATAATCTCTGGAGACATACTCTATTTTTAATTTCATCCCACATGGCTTCATGGGCTATCATGTCTACACTCTTTTTATTAGGGTAACATTTTTGCTTTTACTCAGTATATGGATAATTTAGCAGCGGTTAAATTCTTTTTTATTGAAACACTTTGTATTCAAATTATGAGCAGACTTTATATACAGTATTTTTGTGCATGTGGATGTCTTCTTGGTTTTATGTCATCCCACTCTGATATCATTTCACCAGTTTCCTACTGAATAGAGTTGGGGAGGTATACTGACATGGGATTTAAATCCTAAGCAAAGGGAATCAACGCTCCCAGGCTGAGAAAGTATTTAAGGGAAGATGGATGAACTGAAATCTCACTGGTGGTCTTCACATTTATGAATTTTTACTATATCAAAATATAACAAGTATAAAATATGGGAGTAGGGGAGCTAAGCAAATCTTAGAAAATACATTCAAGCTAACAATGCACTTACTCTGTTAATCTGTTTGTCCTTCATACAAACAGATGTATGGGTTTGGCTAGAAGACCTGTACTTTTCCATTGATTTCTAAAATTCTAGAATGATGCCTTCCAATTGAAGCTAAATGTTTCTCCCATGCTTCATTTGTCTTGTGAGAGAAAAAAAAAAAGCAAAAACAACAACAGCCCTAATGATATCCAGAGGTAAGCCTGGACATAAATACCAAAAGGTATCACAGAATACCAATCAATGCCAAGAAAGATTACTCTGAGATAATGATGAAGTGAGAAAAAGTGAAGGCAATTCACAACTGTTTTCTAAGTACAGAAAAAGAAGTCACTGTGCCATCCCCCCAAAATACCAAACACTCCATTCTCTTGGTTAAAACGAGTGACATCTACTTTGTTTCCAGTAATGGCTTTATTTTGACTACAGTCTTCCCTCTTGTAGCTAAAATTTATTGAGATGAATTATAGAATTGCCTTGGCTTTCACCATCCAATTTAAGTAATAATTGAAATTAGGAGCTTAGTGGATAGGCTAAATGAATAGATTAGACAGAACTTGAATCTAATGGACACATCTACGAAGAAAACTCTGTCCAATTCTTCAGAATACATATTCTTTTCATATATGTACATAGAACATATGTGAAAATGCCAAATGCTGTTCCATAAATCAAGCCTCCACAATTTCAAAGGAATGAAATCATGGAGTACTATGACCACAGTGGAATTAAGTTAGAAATCAATAATTATAAACAAATAATAATCAAAGTGGGAACTAAAACATTCTTACGTTAGAAAATTGTGAAACACCAATCTAAATAATCCAATGGTCAAATAATAAAATGGAAGAGATAATTTAAAATATTATGAGCTGAATGATAATGAAATAATGGAAAATCAAGACTTGTGGGATGGCTTAGAGGGACATTTATAATAGCTTTAAATGTGCATATCTGAAAAGAGTTTTTTAAAAACAATAATCTAAGCATCCATCTGTGTAAGCAAGAAGAAGAACAGCTAAAGCAAAAGAAAGAAAAAATAAAGATGAGAGCAGAAATCAATGAAGAAGAAACATACATAGTTTTAACATTGCTAAAACTAGTTCTTAGAAAGACTATAAAATTAATAAACCCAGTGGCATTTGGTAAATTTTTCTTATAATCTGGAAACCTTCTATCAAGGGACATTTTGAATCTGGATCTGAAGGAAGATCTTCCCACCCTCCACACCCCGTCATATATGGGGC
The DNA here is from genome assembly GCF_003676395.1 of Aethalodelphis obliquidens. Classification (NCBI taxonomy): domain Eukaryota; kingdom Metazoa; phylum Chordata; class Mammalia; order Artiodactyla; family Delphinidae; genus Aethalodelphis; species Aethalodelphis obliquidens. Next base: position 5,354,486 of record NW_020838018.1, read on the forward strand.
TCACAAAACTCTGTGCTGTCCCTCATTTCACATTGTTTTTCCATTCCAGAGCATTTATTTTAGAATGCAGTTAAAAATGGAAAAAAATGAAGGTGCAACTAATTATTTCCGGGTTTATAAAAATGTGAGTTAGAATGTTTCATCCATTCAAAACAGCCAGTTGTGAGATTAAAAACCTAATTCATTCATTTAATGCTTTTCAGCAGACATCACAAGAATAAAGACATTCTCATAGCTCAAAACCTGTGTCCAGGACATTTTTTCTTGGTTCGGATTTCAGCAGCTATGGAGTAAAAACTCTTTTATCTCCAGGGACTGTGTCACTTAACATAAAGCCTCCAACAATAACAACAAAAAAAAGTAAAAGAAAACATGAATTCAGCATACTAATAATGATCATAGGTATGAAGATATATATTTTCCAAACCTGATAACTGTAACACTGTTCAAGTTAGTATGTTTTTAGAATAAAAAATTACCTTTCTGAAGCCACTTGACTGATATAAGAACAAGAAAAAATGACATCCATGTTAACAGGAGCTGTCAACAAATAGATTATTATTAGTCAAATGTACAAACTAGATCATTCGTTTTGTAACTTTATGTCTTCCAAGCAACATGGTGCACAAAGTTGAGGTTATAGTGTTCAGAAAATATAACAAACATGAAAACTTTGATCCTGTGGTCACTGTCACATGCGTCACATTTGTGACATTTGAATGTATATGCCACAAAAGAATTAGACACACACATATCCACACACATACACACCTACTTACACACAAATACTCACATATGTACACATGTAAACATGAAAACAGAAACGTACACATATATATATACACATACATTTCGACTTACACACATAAACACCTACTTACACACATGAACATATTTATACACATGCACACCTACTTACACATACATACACCCATGCATGAATACACATACTACACACACATACCCTACCACACATACACACACACTACAGAGTATAGATGTATAGATGTCCAAAAAATAATTTTTAGGATTAGGGTTTTGAAAATATGAAAACATCCCAATAAATGCTGCGTTAAAACCAAGTAAAATATGTAAGTGCTCACTTGGACAACAGAACCTTTAGCAAAAGAAATGTCCTTGAAAATATTGTGATTATTATGAGCTGTGAGTACAAATGTACTCTATAATATAAAGCTCAAATATTCTCATTTGTAGAGCTGTTCCATTTCATCCTATCATCTTTTCCTATTCTGTGTCTGCCCCAATTCTCTCTTCTCCTCCCATGATGTTTCAGCCCTGACTTGAAAGCAGCAGAAGTTTAATGCTGAAAGTAACCAGCATTTTACAGGCTGATTGCCATTGCTGGGCTATTAGTAGAAATAAAGATGGCTTAATAAACTCTAGCATTCCACGCTAGTTAATGTCATTCCAGGTGTAGAGAGAGATAAAGAATTCTATGTCTTCATTGTAATGATATTAAAACAAACTACTGTGTATTAAATCATGCTTGGAAATGAGCAGACACTGCAGCCAGAAGCAAGCTCAGGAAACCATGGGAAACTATTTTGACTACTTCATCCAGGTTCCTTTTGAGGGAGAAGGCTCTGTATAAGGAAATGAGCTGCCTCAGAGCCCCATCTTGACTTACACAAAGACCATCACTGACTTGCTGTGATTCTCAACTACTCAGTGGAAGAAACAGGGGCAGCATGGAGAGGAGATGCAGAGGAGCACGAGGATGGACCACTGGGCAAGCAGTGATCAGAAGAAAAAGCTTATTTCTCTAATATTCAGCAATTCCTAGTCATTTGTGTTCTAGGCTTACTCCACCATAAGAACTGAAACACTGCCAGGAAATGCACAATATTAGATTCCTTGAGAGAAACCTCCTTGAGCCTGGACACATGTACACTGTCTTGGGTCATTTTACATTTTTCCACAGAGCTCACAGCAGAAGACTGAATAGTTAAAAGATACAACTAATCTTATTTTCACTTAAAGATTCTTAAATTCTACCAGTGCAGCATGGCTAATAAATTGGGAAAACAAATCTAACTTTAAAGCAGTGCAATCCTCTATAATAATTTGAAAACTTTAAACTCTTTCCTCTCTGGAATTTTAAATAGATGACAGACTCATAACCATTTAAAAATATGTTATGCTATGGAAATTGACAAATAATTGATTATCAGCTTAAGTTGAAATAATAGTCTACTCTAAATCCAGGACTAAGTACGGATGAAAAGCTTAACTTTGGGGCCTCATTTTTGGACATTGAATTAAGAGAGAACGGGAGCAGCAGGCATGTGGTGTAGGGAATGGTGGAAGGGAGGAATAAATACTGGGAGTGCAGAGGAGGAAAAGTTGACACCTGTTTCACACTTCCCCTCTATTTCTACTCCAATGTTCCTGGCTTGGGTATTACCATCTTTCACCCAAATGACTCATGGACCCCACAGCTGCCTCCTTAGCTGATGTTTTGTTGCATTGCTTTCATGTACAATGAAGTAATGGATACACCCTGCTTTATGTAACCTTTTTGTACTTTCAGCAGTCCTCAATGCAAATCTGTTTTATTAAAACTTAGAATAAACATGGAATTCAGTAACTGCCCAAATTCTAGAAGGAAGTAAAAAAAGATGTAGGAAGGATGATTCACAGTTCAAGTTATTTTTTAAACATAATTTCTATAAACTTTGTACATACTGGAAAAAATAGAATCAACACCTTAATCCTTTCTTAGTGTCTGGCTGTGTCCATTAAGGACCGTGCATACGCACAGACACATATGTTACCCAGCTGTCTGCTTTGTGGGAGTCACAGGTGTCCTATGTCTACGTGCCATCATCCAGGGAGAAACAGGATCACGCCATTTCAGAGAGGCCTTAAGGCTGTTGAGCACCCCTTCCTCTGACAGCTCAGGATTGGTCGTGAGTGGTCACAAAGAAGTGTTCACTGAATACGTTTATTAAGGACTGGATTAAATGTTTTACAACAACAACAATACACATTTGGGGGCATAAAAGAAATACCTCAAAACATTAAACATGCTAATATTGGAAAATATTAGCATTTCCAATCACTGCTAAATTATCCTGATTCAGCTTCCCAGTGACAGTCCTATTTCCTTCACTTTTTTGCTGGATCATGTGGTAGTTGTATTTTTAAATTTTTGAGGAACCTCCATACTGTTTCCCATTATGGCTGTACCAAATTACATCCCCACCAACACTGTACAAGGCTTTTCTTTTCTCCACACTCTTGCCTTTTTGGAACTTTAAGGTAATCCAAAAACATTATCCCTGCATTGTATGTATGCAGTTAAGGTAGAAGCACCAGGGAATGGAGAGAGCAACAATCTCCTTAAGTCAGTGTTTGCATCTGAAAAAACACGAGGGGATTTATGCCTGCCATTATTTTTTAAAAGGGCAGTAGAATGCTGATCACACACAGGTGGGATGCTTAAAGTAAATCCTGCATGTGGACTAAAAAGGAAGAGGCTCGGCCTGGACCTTGCATGGAATATTCTACCTATTCTTTTCTTTTAAATTTTTATTGCAGTCTAGTTGAGTTACAATTTTGTGTTAGTTTCAGGTGTACAGCAAAGGAAATAAGTTATATATATACATATATCCACTCTTTCTTAGATTCTTTTCCCATATAGGCCATTACAGACTATTGAGTAGAGTTCTCTGTGCAATACAGTAGGTTCTTATTAGTTATCTATTTTATATATAGTAGTAAGTGTATGTCAATCCCAATCTCTCAATCTATCCCTCGCCCTCCGCTTTCCCCCCCTGGTAATCATAAGTTTGTTTTCTACATCTGTGACTCTATTTCTGTTTTGTAAATAAGTTCATTTGTACCATTTTTTTAAATTCCACATATGATACCATATGATATTTGTCTTTCTCTTACTTACTTCACTCGGTATAACAATCTCTAGGTCCATCCATGTTGCTGCAAATGGCATTATTCTTTTTTATGGCTGAGTAATATTCCATTGTGTGTGTATATATATACACATATATGTATATATATATATGTGTGTGTGTGTCTCTCTCTCTCTCTCTCTTTATATATATATATATATATATATATAT
>NW_020838018.1:5358688-5359937 GCF_003676395.1 Aethalodelphis obliquidens
TCTCTCTTTATATATATATATATATATATATATATATATATATACACCAAATCTTCTTTATCCATTTCTTTGTTGATGGACATTTGCTTCTACTGATTCTTAAAGTAGTCCTCTTCCTAACAGGTTCAGTGGTGGTTACATGAAGCATATTAGCTATTACATACCTTGTCCCCTGTTTCTCATTAAGCAGAAGCCCTTTTGGAGTGGGAAATGTCCCGAAGTGAAAGAACTTATTCTAAGATGACTCTCATTGTCTTATAGATAAAATGTCAATATGGCATCAATTCATTAAACAAAAAATATAGATTGTGAAGCAGTTTCCATGAGGTTTCAGGATTTGAGTCACTCCCTAAAACATGCTCAAGTGAAGACGAATCCTTCACCTCTCCAGGATGTGCATGGCCAGCCTTCCTAGCAGTCCCTTGTAGGGGGTCTTTAGGCAGCTCCGCCAGAGCCTGAGGGCCAGGACAGTCAGACTGAATTTTGATCTCCCACAATTAACCACTTCTACACTTCATTCAGCCACTTCTTTGTGGAGCACTTCTGAAAGCTGAATCATGTGATGTGGAGAAGGACAGTGACTTTAGCACCAGCCAACAAAAGTATAATTTCTTCAAGATTACAGTTTTCTCTTCCAATGTTTTAATAGTTTGAGTATAAATATTTTCACAAAGAACATTTATGAGCTATTTTATTCTTTGAATGTGCTCTGTACAAATGAAATCATCTCTAGCCTCACTGGGATAATTATTTTGGCTATAATTTAATTGTCATGCAGAATCTAGAGCAAACCAAGCATTGAAAAAGAGAAGAGGAGAAGGAAGAAAAGACTTGTAGGTGTGGGAAAAATAAAACTAAAGTAGCATTGTTACTATATTAATGTTCTTGCATTTTTCTAGCAGCTTTTCTTTTTCTAATAATCTTGAAGTATTTCATGAACTGTTGCTGTAGGAAAGCCATGAGATGCAGATTATTAAGAAAAAAAGACATCAGGATTATCCTAACCCCACGATTCTGCATGACCTTTGCTACAGTTCCATTGACAGATAATTACGTGAGGAGAGAAGTAACAGCCATGTGCTGAGTGCCTCTGAAGTCCAAGTATTTTCTCCAGCATCTTCACTGCTAGCCTCTACCCTGTGAGGCAGCTGTTACCAGCATTTTACAGAGGTTCCCAAGAATCAAGAAAATGGTCCCAAGTGGTGTGTGTGTGTGTGTGTGTGTGTGTGTGTGTGTGTGTGTGTGTGTG